>NC_090440.1:843085878-843403477 GCF_031143425.1 Pleurodeles waltl
TCATGGGCGCTAGGCCTACCCACACAAGTGAGGTATCATTTTTATCGGGAGACTTGGGGGAACGCTGGGTGGAAGGAAATTTGTGGCACCTCTCAGATTCCAGAACTTTCTGTCACCGAAATGTGAGGAAAACGTGTTTTTTAGCCAAATTTTGAGGTTTGCAAAGGATTCTGGGTAACAGAACCTGGTCAGAGCCCCACAAGTCACCCCATCTTGGATTCCCCTAGGTCTCTTGTTTTAAAAAATGCACAGGTGTGGTAGGTTTCCCTAGGTGCCGGCTGAGCTAGAGGCCAAAATCTATAGGTAGGCACTTTGCAAAAAAGACCTCTGTTATCTTAAAAAAAATGTGATGTGTCCATGTTGCGTTTTGGGGCATTTCCTGTCGCGGGCGCTAGTCCTACCCACACAAGTGAGGTATCATTTTTATCAGGAGACTTGGGGGAACGCTGGGTGGAAGAAAATTTGTGGCTCCTCTCAGATTCCAGAACTTTCTGTCACCAAAATGTGAGGAAAACGTGTTTTTTTAGCCAAATTTTGAGGTTTGCAAAGGATTCTGGGTAACAGAACCTGGTCAGAGCCCCACAAGTCAACTCATCTTGGATTCCCCTAGGTCTCTAGTTTTCAAAAATGCACAGGTTTGGTAGGTTTCCCTAGGTGCCGGCTGAGCTAGAGGCAAAAATCTTCAGGTAGGCACTTTGCAAAAAACACCTCTGTTTTCTTTAAAAAAATGTGATGTGTCCACGTTGTGTTTTGGGGCATTTCCTGTCACGGGCGCTAGGCCTACCCACACAAGTGAGGTATCATTTTTATCGGGAGACTTGGGGGAATGCTGGGTGGAAGGAAATTTGTAGCTCCTCTCAGATTCCAGAACTTTCTGTCACCGATATGTGAGCAAAACGTGTTTTTTTAGCCAAATTTTGAGGTTTGCAAAGGATTCTGGGTAACAGAACCTGGTCAGAGCCCCACAAGTCAACTCATCTTGGATTCCCCTAGGTCTCTAGTTTTCAAAAATGCACAGGTTTGGTAGGTTTCCCTAGGTGCCGGCTGAGCTAGAGGCAAAAATCTTCAGGTAGGCACTTTGCAAAAGACACCTCTGTTTTCTTTAAAAAAATGTGATGTGTCCACGTTGTGTTTTGGGGCATTTCCTGTCACGGGCGCTAGGCCTACCCACACAAGTGAGGTATCATTTTTATCGGGAGACTTGGGGGAACGCTGGGTGGAAGGAAATTTGTGGCACCTCTCAGATTCCAGAACTTTCTGTCACCGAAATGTGAGGAAAACGTGTTTTTTAGCCAAATTTTGAGGTTTGCAAAGGATTCTGGGTAACAGAACCTGGTCAGAGCCCCACAAGTCACCCCATCCTGGATTCCCCTAGGTCTCTTGTTTTAAAAAATGCACAGGTGTGGTAGGTTTCCCTAGGTGACGGCTGAGCTAGAGGCCAAAATCTATAGGTAGGCACTTTGCAAAAAAGACCTCTGTTATCTTTAAAAAAATGTGATGTGTCCATGTTGCGTTTTGGGGCATTTCCTGTCGCGGGCGCTAGTCCTACCCACACAAGTGAGGTATCATTTTTATCGGGAGACTTGGGGGAACGCTGGGTGGAAGAAAATTTGTGGCTCCTCTCAGATTCCAGAACTTTCTGTCACCAAAATGTGAGGAAAACGTGTTTTTTTAGCCAAATTTTGAGGTTTGCAAAGGATTCTGGGTAACAGAACCTGGTCAGAGCCCCACAAGTCAACTCATCTTGGATTCCCCTGGTCTCTAGTTTTCAAAAATGCACAGGTTTGGTAGGTTTCCCTAGGTGCCGGCTGAGCTAGAGGCCAAAATCTACAGGTAGGCACTTTGCAAAAAACACCTCTGTTTTCTTTCAAAAAATGTGATGTGTCCACGTTGTGTTTTGGGGCATTTCCTGTCACGGGTGCTAGGCCTACCCACACAAGTGAGGTATCATTTTTATCTGGAGACTTGGGGAAACGCTGGGTGGAAGGAAATTTGTAGCTCCTCTCAGATTCCAGAACTTTCTGTCACCGAAATGTGATCAAAACGTGTTTTTTTAGCCAAATTTTGAGGTTTGCAAAGGATTCTGGGTAACAGAACCTGGTCAGAGCCCCACAAGTCAACTCATCTTGGATTCCCCTAGGTCTCTAGTTTTCAAAAATGCACAGGTTTGGTAGGTTTCCCTAGGTGCCGGCTGAGCTAGAGGCAAAAATCTTCAGGTAGGCACTTTGCAAAAAACACCTCTGTTTTCTTTTAAAAAATGTGATGTGTCCACGTTGTGTTTTGGGGCATTTCCTGTCACGGGCGCTAGGCCTACCCACACAAGTGAGGTATCATTTTTATCGGGAGACTTGGGGGAACGCTGGGTGGAAGGAAATTTGTAGCTCCTCTCAGATTCCAGAACTTTCTGTCACCGAAATGTGAGCAAAACGTGTTTTTTTAGCCAAATTTTGAGGTTTGCAAAGGATTCTGGGTAACAGAACCTGGTCAGAGCCCCACAAGTCAACTCATCTTGGATTCCCCTAGGTCTCTAGTTTTCAAAAATGCACAGGTTTGGTAGGTTTCCCTAGGTGCCGGCTGAGCTAGAGGCAAAAATCTTCAGGTAGGCACTTTGCAAAAAACACCTCTGTTTTCTTTAAAAAAATGTGATGTGTCCACGTTGTGTTTTGGGGCATTTCCTGTCACGGGCGCTAGGCCTACCCACACAAGTGAGGTATCATTTTTATCGGGAGACTTGGGTGAACGCTGGGTGGAAGGAAATTTGTAGCTCCTCTCAGATTCCAGAACTTTCTGTCACCGAAATGTGAGCAAAACGTGTTTTTTTAGCCAAATTTTGAGGTTTGCAAAGGATTCTGGGTAACAGAACCTGGTCAGAGCCCCACAAGTCAACTCATCTTGGATTCCCCTAGGTCTCTAGTTTTCAAAAATGCACAGGTTTGGTAGGTTTCCCTAGGTGCCGGTTGAGCTAGAGGCCAAAATCTACAGGTAGGCACTTTGCAATAAACACCTCTGTTTTCTTTAAAAAAATGTGATGTGTCCACGTTGTGTTTTGGGGCATTTCCTGTCATGGGCGCTAGGCCTACCCACACAAGTGAGGTATCATTTTTATCGTGAGACTTGGGGGAACGCTGGGTGGAAGGAAATTTGTGGCACCTCTCAGATTCCAGAACTTTCTGTCACCGAAATGTGAGCAAAACGTGTTTTTTTAGCCAAATTTTGAGGTTTGCAAAGGATTCTGGGTAACAGAACCTGGTCAGAGCCCCACAAGTCACCCCATCTTGGATTCCCCTAGGTCTCTTGTTTTAAAAAATGCACAGGTGTGGTAGGTTTCCCTAGGTGCCGGCTGAGCTAGAGGCCAAAATCTATAGGTAGGCACTTTGCAAAAAAGACCTCTGTTATCTTAAAAAAAATGTGATGTGTCCATGTTGCGTTTTGGGGCATTTCCTGTCGCGGGCGCTAGTCCTACCCACACAAGTGAGGTATCATTTTTATCAGGAGACTTGAGGGAACGCTGGGTGGAAGAAAATTTGTGGCTCCTCTCAGATTCCAGAACTTTCTGTCACCAAAATGTGAGGAAAACGTGTTTTTTTAGCCAAATTTTGAGGTTTGCAAAGGATTCTGGGTAACAGAACCTGGTCAGAGCCCCACAAGTCAACTCATCTTGGATTCCCCTGGTCTCTAGTTTTCAAAAATGCACAGGTTTGGTAGGTTTCCCTAGGTGCCGGCTGAGCTAGAGGCCAAAATCTACAGGTAGGCACTTTGCAAAAAACACCTCTGTTTTCTTTCAAAAAATGTGATGTGTCCACGTTGTGTTTTGGGGCATTTCCTGTCACGGGTGCTAGGCCTACCCACACAAGTGAGGTATCATTTTTATCTGGAGACTTGGGGAAACGCTGGGTGGAAGGAAATTTGTAGCTCCTCTCAGATTCCAGAACTTTCTGTCACCGAAATGTGATCAAAACGGGTTTTTTTAGCCAAATTTTGAGGTTTGCAAAGGATTCTGGGTAACAGAACATGGTCAGAGCCCCACAAGTCAACTCATCTTGGATTCCCCTAGGTCTCTAGTTTTCAAAAATGCACAGGTTTGGTAGGTTTCCCTAGGTGCCGGCTGAGCTAGAGGCAAAAATCTTCAGGTAGGCACTTTGCAAAAAACACCTCTGTTTTCTTTAAAAAAATGTGATGTGTCCACGTTGTGTTTTGGGGCATTTCCTGTCACGGGCGCTAGGCCTACCCACACAAGTGAGGTATCATTTTTATCGGGAGACTTGGGGGAACGCTGGGTGGAAGGAAATTTGTAGCTCCTCTCAGATTCCAGAACTTTCTGTCACCGAAATGTGAGCAAAACGTGTTTTTTTAGCCAAATTTTGAGGTTTGCAAAGGATTCTGGGTAACAGAACCTGGTCAGAGCCCCACAAGTCAACTCATCTTGGATTCCCCTAGGTCTCTAGTTTTAAAAAATGCACAGGTTTGGTAGGTTTCCCTAGGTGCCGGCTGAGCTAGAGGCAAAAATCTTCAGGTAGGCACTTTGCAAAAAACACCTCTGTTTTCTTTAAAAAAATGTGATGTGTCCACGTTGTGTTTTGGGGCATTTCCTGTCACGGGCGCTAGGCCTACCCACACAAGTGAGGTATCATTTTTATCGGGAGACTTGGGTGAACGCTGGGTGGAAGGAAATTTGTAGCTCCTCTCAGATTCCAGAACTTTCTGTCACCGAAATGTGAGGAAAACGTGTTTTTGTAGCCAAATTTTGAGGTTTGCAAAGGATTCTGGGTAACAGAACCTGGTCAGAGCCCCACAAGTCAACTCATCTTGGATTCCCCTAGGTCTCTAGTTTTCAAAAATGCACAGGTTTGGTAGGTTTCCCTAGGTGCCGGCTGAGCTAGAGGCCAAAATCTACAGGTAGGCACTTTGCAATAAACACCTCTGTTTTCTTTAAAAAAATGTGATGTGTCCACGTTGTGTTTTGGGGCATTTCCTGTCACGGGCGCTAGGCCTACCCACACAAGTGAGGTATCATTTTTATCGTGAGACTTGGGGGAACGCTGGGTGGAAGGAAATTTGTAGCTCCTCTCAGATTCCAGAACTTTCTGTCACCGAAATGTGAGCAAAACGTGTTTTTTTAGCCAAATTTTGAGGTTTGCAAAGGATTCTGGGTAACAGAACCTGGTCAGAGCCCCACAAGTCAACTCATCTTGGATTCCCCTAGGTCTCTAGTTTTAAAAAATGCACAGGTTTGGTAGGTTTCCCTAGGTGCCGGCTGAGCTAGAGGCAAAAATCTTCAGGTAGGCACTTTGCAAAAAACACCTCTGTTTTCTTTAAAAAAATGTGATGTGTCCACGTTGTGTTTTGGGGCATTTCCTGTCACGGGCGCTAGGCCTACCCACACAAGTGAGGTATCATTTTTATCGGGAGACTTGGGTGAACGCTGGGTGGAAGGAAATTTGTAGCTCCTCTGAGATTCCAGAACTTTCTGTCACCGAAATGTGAGGAAAACGTGTTTTTGTAGCCAAATTTTTAGGTTTGCAAAGGATTCTGGGTAAGAGAACCTGGTCAGAGCCCCACAAGTCACACCATCTTGGATTCCCCTAGGTCTCTAGTTTTCAAATATGCACAGGTTTGGTAGGTTTCCCTAGGTGCCGGCTGAGCTAGAGGCCAAAATCTACAGGTAGGCACTTTGCAAAAAACACCTCTGTTTTCTTTCAAAAAATGTGATGTGTCCACGTTGTGTTTTGGGGCATTTCCTGTCACGGGCGCTAGGCCTACCCACACAAGTGAGGTATCATTTTTATCGGGAGACTTGGGGAAACGCTGGGTGGAAGGAAATTTGTAGCTCCTCTCAGATTCCAGAACTTTCTGTCACCGAAATTTGAGAAAAACTTGTTTTTTTAGCCAAATTTTGAGGTTTGCAAAGGATTCTGGGTAACAGAACCTGGTCAGAGCCCCACAAGTCAACTCATCTTGGATTCCCCTAGGTCTCTAGTTTTCAAAAATGCACAGGTTTGGTAGGTTTCCCTAGGTGCCGGCTGAGCTAGAGGCAATAATCTTCAGGTAGGCACTTTGCAATAAACACCTCTGTTTTCTTTAAAAAAATGTGATGTGTCCACGTTGTGTTTTGGGGCATTTCCTGTCACGGGCGCTAGGCCTACCCACACAAGTGAGGTATCATTTTTATCGGGAGACTTGGGGGAACGCTGGGTGGAAGGAAATTTGTGGCACTTCTCAGATTCCAGAACTTTCTGTCACCGAAATGTGAGGAAAACGTGTTTTTTAGCCAAATTTTGAGGTTTGCAAAGGATTCTGGGTAACAGAACCTGGTCAGAGCCCCACAAGTCACCCCATCTTGGATTCCCCTAGGTCTCTTGTTTTAAAAAATGCACAGGTGTGGTAGGTTTCCCTAGGTGACGGCTGAGCTAGAGGCCAAAATCTATAGGTAGGCACTTTGCAAAAAAGACCTCTGTTATCTTAAAAAAAATGTGATGTGTCCATGTTGCGTTTTGGGGCATTTCCTGTCGCGGGCGCTAGTCCTACCCACACAAGTGAGGTATCATTTTTATCGGGAGACTTGGGGGAACGCTGGGTGGAAGAAAATTTGTGGCTCCTCTCAGATTCCAGAACTTTCTGTCACCAAAATGTGAGGAAAACGTGTTTTGTTAGCCAAATTTTGAGGTTTGCAAAGGATTCTGGGTAACAGAACCTGGTCAGAGCCCCACAAGTCAACTCATCTTGGATTCCCCTGGTCTCTAGTTTTCAAAAATGCACAGGTTTGGTAGGTTTCCCTAGGTGCCGGCTGAGCTAGAGGCCAAAATCTACAGGTAGGCACTTTGCAAAAAACACCTCTGTTTTCTTTCAAAAAATGTGATGTGTCCACGTTGTGTTTTGGGGCATTTTCTGTCACAGGTGCTAGGCCTACCCACACAAGTGAGGTATCATTTTTATCTGGAGACTTGGGGAAACGCTGGGTGGAAGGAAATTTGTAGCTCCTCTCAGATTCCAGAACTTTCTGTCACCGAAATGTGATCAAAACGTGTTTTTTTAGCCAAATTTTGAGGTTTGCAAAGGATTCTGGGTAACAGAACCTGGTCAGAGCCCCACAAGTCAACTCATCTTGGATTCCCCTAGGTCTCTAGTTTTTAAAAATGCACAGGTTTGGTAGGTTTCCCTAGGTGCCGGCTGAGCTAGAGGCAAAAATCTTCAGGTAGGCACTTTGCAAAAAACACCTCTGTTTTCTTTAAAAAAAGTGATGTGTCCACGTTGTGTTTTGGGGCATTTCCTGTCACGGGCGCTAGGCCTACCCACACAAGTGAGGTATCATTTTTATCGGGAGACTTGGGGGAACGCTGGGTGGAAGGAAATTTGTAGCTCCTCTCAGATTCCAGAACTTTCTGTCACCGAAATGTGAGCAAAACGTGTTTTTTTAGCCAAATTTTGAGGTTTGCAAAGGATTCTGGGTAACAGAACCTGGTCAGAGCCCCACAAGTCAACTCATCTTGGATTCCCCTAGGTCTCTAGTTTTCAAAAATGCTCAGGTTTGGTAGGTTTCCCTAGGTGCCGGCTGAGCTAGAGGCAATAATCTTCAGGTAGGCACTTTGCAATAAACACCTCTGTTTTCTTTAAAAAAATGTGATGTGTCCACGTTGTGTTTTGGGGCATTTCCTGTCACGGGCGCTAGGCCTACCCACACAAGTGAGGTATCATTTTTATCGGGAGACTTGGGGGAACGCTGGGTGGAAGGAAATTTGTGGCACCTCTCAGATTCCAGAACTTTCTGTCACCGAAATGTGAGGAAAACGTGTTTTTTAGCCAAATTTTGAGGTTTGCAAAGGATTCTGGGTAACAGAACCTGGTCAGAGCCCCACAAGTCACCCCATCTTGGATTCCCCTAGGTCTCTTGTTTTAAAAAATGCACAGGTGTGGTAGGTTTCCCTAGGTGACGGCTGAGCTAGAGGCCAAAATCTATAGGTAGGCACTTTGCAAAAAAGACCTCTGTTATCTTAAAAAAAATGTGATGTGTCCATGTTGCGTTTTGGGGCATTTCCTGTCGCGGGCGCTAGTCCTACCCACACAAGTGAGGTATCATTTTTATCGGGAGACTTGGGGGAACGCTGGGTGGAAGAAAATTTGTGCCTCCTCTCAGATTCCAGAACTTTCTGTTACCAAAATGTGAGGAAAACGTGTTTTTTTAGCCAAATTTTGAGGTTTGCAAAGGATTCTGGGTAACAGAACCTGGTCAGAGCCCCACAAGTCAACTCATCTTGGATTCCCCTGGTCTCTAGTTTTCAAAAATGCACAGGTTTGGTAGGTTTCCCTAGGTGCCGGATGAGCTAGAGGCCAAAATCTACAGGTAGGCACTTTGCAAAAAACACCTCTGTTTTCTTTCAAAAAATGTGATGTGTCCACGTTGTGTTTTGGGGCATTTCCTGTCACGGGTGCTAGGCCTACCCACACAAGTGAGGTATCATTTTTATCTGGAGACTTGGGGAAACGCTGGGTGGAAGGAAATTTGTAGCTCCTCTCAGATTCCAGAACTTTCTGTCACCGAAATGTGATCAAAACGTGTTTTTTTAGCCAAATTTTGAGGTTTGCAAAGGATTCTGGGTAACAGAACCTGGTCAGAGCCCCACAAGTCAACTCATCTTGGATTCCCCTAGGTCTCTAGTTTTCAAAAATGCACAGGTTTGGTAGGTTTCCCTAGGTGCCGGCTGAGCTAGAGGCAAAAATCTTCAGGTAGGCACTTTGCAAAAAACACCTCTGTTTTCTTTAAAAAAATGTGATGTGTCCACGTTGTGTTTTGGGGCATTTCCTGTCACGGGCGCTAGGCCTACCCACACAAGTGAGGTATCATTTTTATCGGGAGACTTGGGGGAACGCTGGGTGGAAGGAAATTTGTAGCTCCTCTCAGATTCCAGAACTTTCTGTCACCGAAATGTGAGCAAAACGTGTTTTTTTAGCCAAATTTTGAGGTTTGCAAAGGATTCTGGGTAACAGAACCTGGTCAGAGCCCCACAAGTCAACTCATCTTGGATTCCCCTAGGTCTCTAGTTTTCAGAAATGCACAGGTTTGGTAGGTTTCCCTAGGTGCCGGCTGAGCTAGAGGCAAAAATCTTCAGGTAGGCACTTTGCAAAAAACACCTCTGTTTTCTTTTAAAAAATGTGATGTGTCCACGTTGTGTTTTGGGGCATTTCCTGTCACGGGCGCTAGGCCTACCCACACAAGTGAGGTATCATTTTTATCGGGAGACTTGGGTGAAGGCTGGGTGGAAGGAAATTTGTAGCTCCTCTCAGATTCCAGAACTTTCTGTCACCGAAATGTGAGGAAAACGTGTTTTTGTAGCCAAATTTTGAGGTTTGCAAAGGATTCTGGGTAACAGAACCTGGTCAGAGCCCCACAAGTCAACTCATCTTGGATTCCCCTAGGTCTCTAGTTTTCAAAAATGCACAGGTTTGGTAGGTTTCCCTAGGTGCCGGCTGAGCTAGAGGCCAAAATCTACAGGTAGGCACTTTGCAATAAACACCTCTGTTTTCTTTAAAAAAATGTGATGTGTCCACGTTGCGTTTTGGGGCATTTCCTGTCGCGGGCGCTAGTCCTACCCACACAAGTGAGGTATCATTTTTATCGGGAGACTTGGGGGAACGCTGGGTGGAAGAAAATTTGTGGCTCCTCTCAGATTCCAGAACTTTCTGTCACCAAAATGAGAGGAAAACGTGTTTTTTTAGCCAAATTTTGAGGTTTGCAAAGGATTCTGGGTAACAGAACCTGGTCAGAGCCCCACAAGTCAACTCATCTTGGATTCCCCTAGGTCTCTAGTTTTCAAAAATGCACAGGTTTGGTAGGTTTCCCTAGGTGCCGGCTGAGCTAGAGGCCAAAATCTACAGGTAGGCACTTTGCAAAAAACACCTCTGTTTTCTTTCAAAAAATGTGATGTGTCCACGTTGTGTTTTGGGGCATTTCCTGTCACGGGTGCTAGGCCTACCCACACAAGTGAGGTATCATTTTTATCTGGAGACTTGGGGAAACGCTGGGTGGAAGGAAATTTGTAGCTCCTCTCAGATTCCAGAACTTTCTGTCACCGAAATGTGATCAAAACGTGTTTTTTTAGCCAAATTGTGAGGTTTGCAAAGGATTCTGGGTAACAGAACCTGGTCAGAGCCCCACAAGTCAACTCATCTTGGATTCCCCTGGTCTCTAGTTTTCAAAAATGCACAGGTTTGGTAGGTTTCCCTAGGTGCCGGCTGAGCTAGAGGCAAAAATCTTCAGGTAGGCACTTTGCAAAAAACACCTCTGTTTTCTTTAAAAAAATGTGATGTGTCCACGTTGTGTTTTGGGGCATTTCCTGTCACGGGCGCTAGGCCTACCCACACAAGTGAGGTATCATTTTTATCGGGAGACTTGGGGGAACGCTGGGTGGAAGGAAATTTGTAGCTCCTCTCAGATTCCAGAACTTTCTGTCACCGAAATGTGAGCAAAACGTGTTTTTTTAGCCAAATTTTGAGGTTTGCAAAGGATTCTGGGTAACAGAACCTGGTCAGAGCCCCACAAGTCAACTCATCTTGGATTCCCCTAGGTCTCTAGTTTTAAAAAATGCACAGGTTTGGTAGGTTTCCTTGGTGCCGGCTGAGCTAGAGGCAAAAATCTTCAGGTAGGCACTTTGCAAAAAACACCTCTGTTTTCTTTAAAAAAATGTGATGTGTCCACGTTGTGTTTTGGGGCATTTCCTGTCACGGGCGCTAGGCCTACCCACACAAGTGAGGTATCATTTTTATCGGGAGACTTGGGTGAATGCTGGGTGGAAGGAAATTTGTAGCTCCTCTCAGATTCCAGAACTTTCTGTCACCGAAATGTGAGGAAAACGTGTTTTTGTAGCCAAATTTTGAGGTTTGCAAAGGATTCTGGGTAACAGAACCTGGTCAGAGCCCCACAAGTCAACTCATCTTGGATTCCCCTAGGTCTCTAGTTTTCAAAAATGCACAGGTTTGGTAGGTTTCCCTAGGTGCCGGCTGAGCTAGAGGCCAAAATCTACAGGTAGGCACTTTGCAAAAAACACCTCTGTTTTCTTTCAAAAATTGTGATGTGTCCACGTTGTGTTTTGGGGCATTTCCTGTCACGGGCGCTAGGCCTACCCACACAAGTGAGGTATCATTTTTATCTGGAGACTTGGGGAAACGCTGGGTGGAAGGAAATTTGTAGCTCCTCTCAGATTCCAGAACTTTCTGTCACCGAAATGTGAGAAAAACTTGTTTTTTTAGCCAAATTTTGAGGTTTGCAAAGGATTCTGGGTAACAGAACTTGGTCAGAGCCCCACAAGTCAACTCATCTTGCATTCCCCTAGGTCTCTAGTTTTAAAAAATGCACAGGTTTGGTAGGTTTCCCTAGGTGCCGGCTGAGCTAGAGGCAAAAATCTTCAGGTAGGTACTTTGCAAAAAACACCTCTGTTTTCTTTAAAAAAATGTGATGTGTCCACGTTGTGTTTTGGGGCATTTCCTGTCACGGTCGCTAGGCCTACCCACACAAGTGAGGTATCATTTTTATCGGGAGACTTGGGGGAACGCTGGGTGGAAGAAAATTTGTGGCTCCTCTCAGATTCCAGAACTCTCTGTCACCAAAATGTGAGGAAAAAGTGTTTTTTTTTGCCAAATTTTGAGGTTTGCAAAGGATTCGGGGTAACAGAACCTGGTCAGAGCCCCACAAGTCAACTCACCTTGGATTCCCCTGGGTCTCTAGTTTTCAAAAATGCACAGGTTTGGTAGGTTTCCTTAGGTGCCGGCGGAGCTGGAGGCCAAAATCTACAGGTAGGCACTTTGCAAAAAACACCTCTGTTTTCTTTAAAAAAATGGGATGTGTCCACGTTGTGTTTTGGGGCATTTCCTGTCACGGGCGCTAGGCCTACCCACACAAGTGAGGTATAATTTTTATCGGGAGACTTGGGGGAACGCTGGGTGGAAGGAAATTTGTGGCTCCTCTCAGATTCCAGAACTTTCTGTCACCGAAATGTGAGGAAAACGTGTTTTTTTAGCCAAATTTTGAGGTTTGCCAAGGATTCTGGGTAACAGAACCTGGTCAGAGCCCCACAAGTCACCCCATCTTGGATTCCCCTGGGTTTCTAGTTTTCAAAAATGCGCTGGTTTGCTAGGTTTCCCCAGGTGCCGGCTGAGGTAGAGGCCAAAATCCACAGGTAGGCACTGTTTTCTATGAACAAATGTGATGTGTCCACGTTGTGTTTTGGGCCATTTTCTGTTACGGGCGCTAGTCCTACCCACACAAGTGAGGTATCATTTTTATCGGGAGACTTGGGGGAACGCTGGGTAGAAGAAAATTTGTGGCTCCTCTCAGATTACAGAACTTTCTGTCACCAAAATGTGAGGAAAACGTGTTTTTTTAGCCAAATTTTGAGGTTTGCAAAGGATTCTGGGTAACAGAACCTGGTCAGAGCCCCACAAGTCACCCCATCTTGGATTCCCCTAGGTCTCTAGTTTTCAAAAATGCACAGGTGTGGTAGGTTTCCCTAGGTGCCGGCTGAGCTAGAGGCCAAAATCTACAGGTAGGCACTTTGCAAAAAAGACCTCTGTTATCTTTAAAAAAATGTGATCTGTCCACGTTGTGTTTTGGGGCGTTTCCGGTCACGGGTGCTAGGCCTACCCACACAAGTGAGGTATCATTTTTATCGGGAGACTCGGGGGAACGCTGGGTGGAAGGAAATTTGTGGCTCCTCTCAGATTCCAGAACTTTCTGTCATCAAAATTTGAGGAAAACGTGTTTTTTTAGCCAAATTTTGAGGTTTGCAAAGGGTTCTGGGTAACAGAACCTGGTCAGAGTCCCACATGTCACCCCATCTTGGATTCCCCTGGGTCTCTAGTTTTCAAAAAAGCACAGGTTTGGTAGGTTTCCCTAGGTGCCGGCTGAGCTAGAGGCCAACATCTACAGGTAGGCACTTTGCAAAAAACACCTCTGTTTTCTTTCAAAAAATGTGATGTGTCCACGTTGTGTTTTGGGGCATTTCCTGTCACGGGCGCTAGGCCTACCCACACAAGTGAGGTATCATTTTTATCGGGAGACTTGGGGAAACGCTGAGTGGAAGGAAATTTGTAGCTCCTCTCAGATTCCAGAACTTTCTCTCACCGAAATGTGAGGAAAATGTGTTTTTTTAGCCAAATTTTGAGGTTTGCAAAGGATTCTGGGTAACAGAACCTGGTCAGAGCCCCACAAGTCAACTCATCTTGGATCACCTAGGTCTCTAGTTTTAAAAAATGCACAGGTTTGGTAGGTTTCCCTATGTGCCGGCTGAGCTAGAGGCCAAAATCTACAGGTAGGCACTTTGCAAAAAACACCTCTGTTTTCTTTCAAAAAATGTGATGTGTCCACGTTGTGTTTTGGGGCATTTCCTGTCACGGGCGCTAGGCCTACCCGCACAAGTGAGGTATCATTTTTATCGGGAGACTTGGGGGAACGCTGGGTGGAAGGAAATGTGTGGCACCTCTCAGATTCCAGAACTTTCTGTCACCGAAATGTGAGGAAAACGTGTTTTTTTAGCCAAATTTTGAGGTTTGCAAAGGATTCTGGGTAACAGAACCTGGTCAGAGCCCCACAAGTCACCCCATCTTGGATTCCCCTAGGTCTCTAGTTTTCAAAAATGCACAGGTGTGGTAGGTTTCCCTAGGTGCCGGCTGAGCTAGAGGCCAAAATCTACAGGTAGGCACTTTGCAAAAAAGACCTCTGTTATCTTAAAAAAAATGTGATGTGTCCACCTTGTGTTTTTGGGGCGTTTCCTGTCACGGGCGCTAGACCTACCCACACAAGTGAGGTATCATTTTTATCGGGAGACTCGGGGAAACGCTGGGTGGAAGGAAATTTGTGGCTCCTCTCAGATTACAGAACTTTCTGTCACCAAAATTTGAGGAAAACGTGTTTTTTAGACACATTTTGAGGTTTGCAAAGGGTTCTGGGTAACAGAACCTGGACAGAGTCCCACATGTCACCCCATCTTGGATTCCCCTGGGTCTCTAGTTTTCACAAATGCACAGGTTTGGTAGGTTTCCCTAGGTGCCGGCTGAGCTAGAGGCCAGAATCTACAGGTAGGCACTTTGCAAAAAACACCTCTGTTTTCTTTCAAAAAATGTGATGTGTCCACGTTGCGTTTTGGGGCATTTCCTGTCGCGGGCGCTAGTCCTACCCACACAAGTGGGGTATCATTTTTATCGGGAGACTTGGGGGAACGCTGGGTGGAAGAAAATTTGTGGCTCCTCTCAGATTCCAGAACTTTCTGTCACCAAAATGTGAGGAAAACGTGTTTTTTTAGCCAAATTTTGAGGTTTGCAAAGGATTCTGGGTAACAGAACCTGGTCAGAGCCCCACAAGTCACCCCATCTTGGATTCCCCTAGGTATCTAGTTTTCAAAAATGCACAGGTTTGGTAGGTTTCCCTAGGTGCCGGCTGAGCTAGAGGCCAAAATCTACAGGTAGGCACTTTGCAAAAAACACCTCTGTTTTCTTTAAAAAAATGTGATGTGTCCACGTTGTGTTTTGGGGCATTTCCTGTCACGGGCGCTAGGCCTACCCACACAAGTGAGGTATCATTTTTATCGGGAGACTTGGGGAAACGCTGGGTGGAAGGAAATTTGTAGCTCCTCTCAGATTCCAGAACTTTCTGTCACCGAAATGTGAGGAAAACGTGTTTTTTTAGCCAAATTTTGAGGTTTGCAAAGGATTCTGGGTAACAGAACCTGGTCAGAGCCCCCACAAGTCAACTCATCTTGGATTCCCCTAGGTCTCTAGTTTTCAAAAATGCACAGGTTTGGTAGGTTTCCCTAGGTGCCGGCTGAGCTAGAGGCCAAAATCTACAGGTAGGCACTTTGCAAAAAACACCTCTGTTTTCTTTCAAAAAATGTGATGTGTCCACGTTGTGTTTTGGGCCATTTCCTGTCACGGGCGCTAGGCCTACCCACACAAGTGAGGTATCATTTTTATTGGGAGACTTGGGGAAACGCTGAGTGGAAGGAAATTTGTAGCTCCTCTCAGATTCCAGAACTTTCTGTCACCGAAATGTGAGGAAAATGTGTTTTTTTAGCCAAATTTTGAGGTTTGCAAAGGATTCTGGGTAACAGAACCTGGTCAGAGCCCCACAAGTCAACTCATCTTGGATCACCTAGGTCTCGAGTTTTCAAAAATGCACAGGTTTGGTAGGTTTCCCTAGGTGCCGGCTGAGCTAGAGGCCAAAATCTACAGGTAGGCACTTTGCAAAAAAGACCTCTGTTATCTTAAAAAAAATGTGATGTGTCCACCTTGTGTTTTTGGGGCGTTTCCTGTCACGGGCGCTAGACCTACCCACACAAGTGAGGTATCATTTTTATCGGGAGACTCGGGGGAACGCTGGGTGGAAGGAAATTTGTGGCTCCTCTCAGATTCCAGAACTTTCTGTCACCAAAATTTGAGGAAAACGTGTTTTTTAGACAAATTTTGAGGTTTGCAAAGGGTTCTGGGTAACAGAACCTGGTCAGAGTCCCACATGTCACCCCATCTTGGATTCCCCTGGGTCTCTAGTTTTCACAAATGCACAGGTTTGGTAGGTTTCCCTAGGTGCCGGCTGAGCTAGAGGCCAAAATCTACAGGTAGGCACTTTGCAAAAAACACCTCTGTTTTCTTTCAAAAAATGTGATGTGTCCACGTTGCGTTTTGGGGCATTTCCTGTCGCGGGCGCTAGTCCTACCCACACAAGTGGGGTATCATTTTTATCGGGAGACTTGGGGAAACGCTGGGTGGAAGACAATTTGTGGCTCCTCTCAGATTCCAGAACTTTCTGTCACCAAAATGTGAGGAAAACGTGTTTTTTTAGCCAAATTTTGAGGTTTGCAAAGGATTCTGGGTAACAGAACCTGGTCAGAGCCCCACAAGTCACCCCATCTTGGATTCCCCTAGGTCTCTAGTTTTCAAAAATGCACAGGTTTGGTAGGTTTCCCTAGGTGCCGGCTGAGCTAGAGGCCAAAATCTACAGGTAGGCCCTTTGCAAAAAACACCTCTGTTTTCTTTAAAAAAATGTGATGTGTCCACGTTGTGTTTTGGGGCATTTCCTGTCACGGGCGCTAGGCCTACCCACACAAGTGAGGTATCATTTTTATCGGGAGACTTGGGGAAACGCTGGGTGGAAGGAAATTTGTAGCTCCTCTCAGATTCCAGAACTTTCTGTCACCGAAATGTGAGGAAAACGTGTTTTTTTAGCCAAATTTTGAGGTTTGCAAAGGATTCTGGGTAACAGAAACTGGTCAGAGCCCCCACAAGTCAACTCATCTTGGATTCCCCTAGGTCTCTAGTTTTCAAAAATGCACAGGTTTGGTAGGTTTCCCTAGGTGCCGGCTGAGCTAGAGGCCAAAATCTACAGGTAGGCACTTTGCAAAAAACACCTCTGTTTTCTTTCAAAAAATGTGATGTGTCCACGTTGTGTTTTGGGGCATTTCCTGTCACGGGCGCTAGGCCTACCCACACAAGTGAGGTATAATTTTTATCGGGAGACTTGGGGGAACGCTGGGTGGAAGGAAATTTGTGGCACCTCTCAGATTCCAGAACTTTCTGTCACCGAAATGTGAGGAAAACGTATTTTTTTAGCCAAATTTTGAGGTTTGCAAAGAATTCTGGGTAACAGAACCTGGTCAGAGCCCCACAAGTCATCCCATCTTGGATTCCCCTAGGTCTCTAGTTTTAAAAAATGCACAGGTGTGGTAGGTTTCCCTAGGTGCCGGCTGAGCTAGAGGCCAAAATCTACAGGTAGGCACTTTGCAAAAAAGACCTCTGTTATCTTAAAAAAAATGTGATGTGTCCACCTTGTGTTTTTGGGGCGTTTCCTGTCACGGGCGCTAGACCTACCCACACAAGTGAGGTATCATTTTTATCGGGAGACTCGGGGGAACGCTGGGTGGAAGGAAATTTGTGGCTCCTCTCAGATTCCAGAACTTTCTGTCACCAAAATTTGAGGAAAACGTGTTTTTTAGACAAATTTTGAGGTTTGCAAAGGGTTCTGGGTAACAGAACCTGGTCAGAGTCCCACATGTCACCCCATCTTGGATTCCCCTGGGTCTCTAGTTTTCACAAATGCACAGGTTTGGTAGGTTTCCCTAGGTGCCGGCTGAGCTAGAGGCCAAAATCTACAGGTAGGCACTTTGCAAAAAACACCTCTGTTTTTTTTCAAAAAATGTGATGTGTCCACGTTGCGTTTTGGGGCATTTCCTGTTGCGGGCGCTAGTCCTACCCACACAAGTGGGGTATCATTTTTATCGGGAGACTTGGGGGAACGCTGGGTGGAAGACAATTTGTGGCTCCTCTCAGATTCCAGAACTTTCTGTCACCAAAATGTGAGGAAAACGTGTTTTTTTAGCCAAATTTTGAGGTTTGCAAAGGATTCTGGGTAACAGAACCTGGTCAGAGCCCCACAAGTCACCCCATCTTGGATTCCCCTAGGTCTCTAGTTTTAAAAAATGCACAGGTGTGGTAGGTTTCCCTAGGTGCCGGCTGAGCTAGAGGCCAAAATCTACAGGTAGGCACTTTGCAAAAAACACCTCTGTTTTCTTTCAAAAAATGTGATGTGTCCACGTTGTGTTTTGGGGCATTTCCTGTCACGGGCGCTAGGCCTACCCTCACAAGTGAGGTATCATTTTTATCAGGAGACTTGGGGAAACGCTGGGTGGAAGGAAATTTGTAGCTCCTCTCAGATTCCAGAACTTTCTGTCACCGAAATGTGAGGAAAACGTGTTTTTTTAGCCAAATTTTGAGGTTTGCAAAGGATTCTGGGTAACAGAACCTGGTCAGAACCCCCACAAGTCAACTCATCTTGGATTCCCCTAGGTCTCTAGTTTTCAAAAATGCACAGGTTTGGTAGGTTTCCCTAGGTGCCGGCTGAGCTAGAGGCCAAAATCTACAGGTAGGCACTTTGCAAAAAACACCTCTGTTTTCTTTCAAAAAATGTGATGTGTCCACGTTGTGTTTTGGGGCATTTCCTGTCACGGGCGCTAGGCCTACCCACACAAGTGAGGTATAATTTTTATCGGGAGACTTGGGGGAACGCTGGGTGGAAGGAAATTTGTGGCACCTCTCAGATTCCAGAACTTTCTGTCACCGAAATGTGAGGAAAATGTGTTTTTTGAGCCAAATTTTGAGGTTTGCAAAGGATTCTGGGTAACAGAACCTGGTCAAAGCCCCACAAGTCACCCCATCTTGGATTCCCCTAGGTCTCTAGTTTTCAAAAATGCACAGGTGTGGTAGGTTTCCCTAGGTGCCGGCTGAGCTAGAGGCCAAAATCTACAGGTAGCCACTTTGCAAAAAAGACCTCTGTTATCTTAAAAAAAATGTGATCTGTCCACCTTGTGTTTTGGGGCGTTTCCTGTCACGGGCGCTAGACCTACCCACACAAGTGAGGTATCATTTTTATCGGGAGACTTGGGGAAACGCTGAGTGGAAGGAAATTTGTGGCTCCTCTCAGATTACAGAACTTTCTGTCACCAAAATTTGAGGAAAACGTGTTTTTTTAGCCAAATTTTGAGGTTTGCAAAGGATTCTGGGTAACAGAACCTGGTCAGAGTCTCACAAGTCACCCCATCTTGGATTCCCCTAGGTCTCTAGTTTTCAAAAATGCACAGGTTTGGTAGGTTTCCCTAGGTGCCGGCTGAGCTAGAGGCCAACATCTACAGGTAGGCACTTTGCAAAAAAAACACCTCTGTTTTCTTTCAAAAAATGTGATGTGTCCACGTTGTGTTTTGGGGCATTTCCTGTCACGGGCGCTAGGCCTACCCACACAAGTGAGGTATCATTTTTATCGGGAGACTTGGGGAAACGCTGAGTGGAAGGAAATTTGTAGCTCCTCTCAGATTCCAGAACTTTCTGTCACCGAAATGTGAGGAAAACGTGTTTGTTTAGCCAAATTTTGAGGTTTGCAAAGGATTCTGGGTAACAGAACCTGGTCAGAGCCCCACAAGTCAACTCATCTTGGATCACCTAGGTCTCTAGTTTTCAAAAATGCACAGGTGTGGTAGGCTTCCCTAGGTGCCGGCTGAGCTAGAGGCCAAAATCTAAAGGCAGGCACTTTGCAAAAAAGACCTATGTTATCTTAAAAAAAATGTGATGTGTCCACCTTGTGTTATGGGCCGTTTCCTGTCACGGGCGCTAGACCTACCCACACAAGTGAGGTATCATTTTTATCGGGAGACTTGGGGGAACGCTGAGTGGAAGGAAATTTGTGGCTCCTCTCAGATTACAGAACTTTCTGTCACCGAAATGTGAGGAAAATGTGTTTTTTGAGCCAAATTTTGAGGTTTGCAAAGGATTCTGGGTAACAGAACCTGGTCAAAGCCCCACAAGTCACCCCATCTTGGATTCCCCTAGGTCTCTAGTTTTAAAAAATGCACAGGTTTGGTAGGTTTCCCTAGGTGCCGGCTGAGCTAAAGGCCAAAATCTACAGGTAGGCACTTTGCAAAAAACACCTCTGTTTTCTTTCAAAAAATGTGATGTGTCCACGTTGTGTTTTGGGGCATTTCCTGTCACGGGCGCTAGGCCTACCCACACAAGTGAGGTATCATTTTTATCGGGAGACTTGGGGAAACGCTGAGTGGAAGGAAATTTGTAGCTCCTCTCAGATTCCAGAACTTTCTGTCACCGAAATGTGAGGAAAACTTGTTTTTGTAGCCAAATTTTGAGGTTTGCAAAGGATTCTGGGTAACAGAACCTGGTCAGAGCCCCACAAGTCAACTCATCTTGGATCACCTAGGTCTCTAGTTTTCAAAAATGCACAGGTGTGGTAGGTTTCCCTAGGTGCCGGCAGAGCTAGAGGCCAAAATCTAAAGGTAGGCACTTTGCAAAAAAGACCTATGTTATCTTAAAAAAAATGTGATGTGTCCACGTTGTGTTTTGGGGCGTTTCCTGTCACGGGCGCTAGGCCTACCCACACAAGTGAGGTATCATTTTTATTGGGAGACTCGGGGGAACGCTGGGTGGAAGGAAATTTGTGGCTCCTCTCAGATTCCAGAACTTTCTGTCACCAAAATTTGAGGAAAACAAGTTTTTTTAGCCAAATTTTGAGGTTTGCAAAGGGTTCTGGGTAACAGAACCTGGTCAGAGTCCCACAAGTCACCCCATCTTGGATTCCCCTGGGTCTCTAGTTTTCAAAAATGCACAGGTGTGGTAGGTTTCCCTAGGTGCCGGCTGAGCTAGAGGTCAAAATCTACAGGTAGGCACTTTGCAAAAAACACCTCTGTTTTCTTTAAAAAAATGTGATGTGTCCACGTTGCGTTTTGGGGCATTTCCTGTCGCGGGCGCTAGTCCTACCCACACAAGTGAGGTATCATTTTTATCGGGAGACTTGGGGGAACGCTGGATGGAAGAAAATTTGTGGCTCCTCTCAGATTACAGAACTTTCTGTCACCAAAATGTGAGGAAAACGTGTTTTTTTAGCCAAATTTTGAGGTTTGCAAAGGATTCTGGGTAACAGAACCTGGTCAGAGCCCCACAAGTCACCCCATCTTGGATTCCCCTAGGTCTGTAGTTTTCAAATATGCACAGGTTTGGTAGGTTTCCCTAGGTGCCGGCTGAGCTAGAGGCCAAAATCTACAGGTAGGCACTTTGCAAAAAACACCTCTGTTTTCTTTAAAAAAATGTGATGTGTCCACGTTGTGTTTTGGGGCATTTCCTGTCACGGGCGCTAGGCCTACCCGCACAAGTGAGGTATCATTTTTATCGGGAGACTTGGGGGAACGCTGGGTGGAAGGAAATTTGTGGCACCTCTCAGATTCCAGAACTTTCTGTCACCGAAATGTGAGGAAAACGTGTTTTTTTAGCCAAATTTTGAGGTTTGCAAAGGATTCTGGGTAACAGAACCTGGTCAGAGCCCCACAAGTCACCCCATCTTGGATTCCCCTAGGTCTCTAGTTTTCAAAAATGCACAGGTGTGGTAGGTTTCCCTAGGTGCCGGCTGAGCTAGAGGCCAAAATCTACAGGTAGGCACTTTGCAAAAAAGACCTCTGTTATCTTAAAAAAAATGTGATGTGTCCACCTTGTGTCTTTGGGGCGTTTCCTGTCACGGGCGCTAGACCTACCCACACAAGTGAGGTATCATTTTTATCGGGAGACTCGGGGGAACGCTGGGTGGAAGGAAATTTGTGGCTCCTCTCAGATTCCAGAACTTTCTGTCACCAAAATTTGAGGAAAACGTGTTTTTTAGACAAATTTTGAGGTTTGCAAAGGGTTCTGGGTAACAGAACCTGGTCAGAGTCCCACATGTCACCCCATCTTGGATTCCACTGGGTCTCTAGTTTTCACAAATGCACAGGTTTGGTAGGTTTCCCTAGGTGCCGGCTGAGCTAGAGGCCAAAATCTACAGGTAGGCACTTTGCAAAAAACACCTCTGTTTTCTTTCAAAAAATGTGATGTGTCCTCGTTGCGTTTTGGGGCATTTCCTGTCGTGGGCGCTAGTCCTACCCACACAAGTGGGGTATCATTTTTATCGGGAGACTTGGGGGAACGCTGGGTGGAAGAAAATTTGTGGCTCCTCTCAGATTCCAGAACTTTCTGTCACCAAAATGTGAGGAAAACGTGTTTTTTTAGCCAAATTTTGAGGTTTGCAAAGGATTCTGGGTAACAGAACCTGGTCAGAGCCCCACAAGTCACCCCATCTTGGATTCCCCTAGGTCTCTAGTTTTCAAAAATGCACAGGTTTGGTAGGTTTCCCTAGGTGCCGGCTGAGCTAGAGGCCAAAATCTACAGGTAGGCACTTTGCAAAAAACACCTCTGTTTTCTTTCAAAAAATGTGATGTGTCCACGTTGTGTTTTGGGGCATTTCCTGTCACGGGCGCTAGGCCTACCCACACAAGTGAGGTATAATTTTTATCGGGAGACTTGGGAAAACGCTGGGTGGAAGGAAATTTGTAGCTCCTCTCAGATTCCAGAACTTTCTGTCACCGAAATGTGAGGAAAACGTGTTTTTTTAGCCAAATTTTGAGGTTTGCAAAGGATTCTGGGTAACAGAACCTGGTCAGAGCCCCCACAAGTCAACTCATCTTGGATTCCCCTTGGTCTCTAGTTTTCAAAAATGCACAGGTTTGGTAGGTTTCCCTAGGTGCCGGCTGAGCTAGAGGCCAAAATCTACAGGTAGGCACTTTGCAAAAAACACCTCTGTTTTCTTTAAAAAAATGTGATGTGTCCACGTTGTGTTTTGGGGCATTTCCTGTCACGGGCGCTAGGCCTACCCACACAAGTGAGGTATAATTTTTATCGGGAGAGTTGGGGGAACGCTGGGTGGAAGGAAATTTGTGGCACCTCTCAGATTCCAGAACTTTCTGTCACCGAAATGTGAGGAAAACGTGTTTTTTTAGCCAAATTTTGAGGTTTGCAAAGAATTCTGGGTAACAGAACCTGGTCAGAGCCCCACAAGTCATCCCATCTTGGATTCCCCTAGGTCTCTAGTTTTAAAAAATGCACAGGTGTGGTAGGTTTCCCTAGGTGCCGGCTGAGCTAGAGGCCAAAATCTACAGGTAGGCACTTTGCAAAAAACACCTCTGTTTTCTTTCAAAAAATGTGATGTGTCCACGTTGTGTTTTGGGCCATTTCCTGTCACGGGCGCTAGGCCTACCCACACAAGTGAGGTATAATTTTTATCGGGAGACTTGGGGGAGCGCTGGGTGGAAGGAAATTTGTGGCACCTCTCTGATTCCAGAACTTTCTGTCACCGAAATGTGAGGAAAACGTGTTTTTTTAGCCAAATTTTGAGGTTTGCAAAGGATTCTGGGTAACAGAACCTGGTCAGAGCCCCACAAGTCACCCCATCTTGGATTCCCCTAGGTCTCTAGTTTTCAAAAAAGCACAGGTTTGGTAGGTTTCCCTAGGTGCCGGCTGAGCTAGAGGCCAACATCTACAGGTAGGCACTTTGCAAAAAACACCTCTGTTTTCTTTCAAAAAATGTGATGTGTCCACGTTGTGTTTTGGGGCATTTCCTGTCACGGGCGCTAGGCCTACCCACACAAGTGAGGTATCATTTTTATCGGGAGACTTGGGGAAACGCTGAGTGGAAGGAAATTTGTAGCTCCTCTCAGATTCCAGAACTTTCTGTCACCAAAATGTGAGGAAAACGTGTTTTTTTAGCCAAATTTTGAGGTTTGCAAAGAATTCTGGGTAACAGAACCTGGTCAGAGCCCCACAAGTCATCCCATCTTGGATTCCCCTAGGTCTCTAGTTTTAAAAAATGTACAGGTGTGGTAGGTTTCCCTAGTTGCCGGCTGAGCTAGAGGCCAAAATCTACAGGTAGGCACTTTGCAAAAAACACCTCTGTTTTCTTTCAAAAAATGTGATGTGTCCACGTTGTGTTTTGGGCCATTTCCTGTCACGGGCGCTAGGCCTACCCACACAAGTGAGGTATAATTTTTATCGGGAGACTTGGGGGAGCGCTGGGTGGAAGGAAATTTGTGGCACCTCTCAGATTCCAGAACTTTCTGTCACCGAAATGTGAGGAAAACGTGTTTTTTTAGCCAAATTTTGAGGTTTGCAAAGGATTCTGGGTAACAGAACCTGGTCAGAGCCCCACAAGTCACCCCATCTTGGATTCCCCTAGGTCTCTAGTTTTCAAAAAAGCACAGGTTTGGTAGGTTTCCCTAGTTGCCGGCTGAGCTAGAGGCCAACATCTACAGGTAGGCACTTTGCAAAAAACACCTCTGTTTTCTTTCAAAAAATGTGATGTGTCCACGTTGTGTTTTGGGGCATTTCCTGTCACGGGCGCTAGGCCTACCCACACAAGTGAGGTATCATTTTTATCGGGAGACTTGGGGAAACGCTGAGTGGAAGGAAATTTGTAGCTCCTCTCAGATTCCAGAACTTTCTGTCACCGAAATGTGAGGAAAATGTGTTTTTTTAGCCAAATTTTGAGGTTTGCAAAGGATTCTGGGTAACAGAACCTGGTCAGAGCCCCACAAGTCAACTCATCTTGGATCACCTAGGTCTCTAGTTTTCAAAAATGCACAGGTTTGGTAGGTTTCCCTAGGTGCCGGCTGAGCTAGAGGCCAAAATCTACAGGTAGGCACTTTGCAAAAAACACCTCTGTTTTCTTTCAAAAAATGTGATGTGTCCACGTTGCGTTTTGGGGCATTTCCTGTCGCGGGCGCTAGTCCTACCCACACAAGTGGGGTATCATTTTTATCGGGAGACTTGGGGGAACGCTGGGTGGAAGGAAATTTGTGGCTCCTCTCAGATTCCAGAACTTTCTGTCACCAAAATTTGAGGAAAACAAGTTTTTTTAGCCAAATTTTGAGGTTTGCAAAGGGTTCTGGGTAACAGAACCTGGTCAGAGTCCCACAAGTCACCCCATCTTGGATTCCCCTGGGTCTCTAGTTTTCAAAAATGCACAGGTGTGGTAGGTTTCCCTAGGTGCCGGCTGAGCTAGAGGCCAAAATCTACAGGTAGGCACTTTGCAAAAAACACCTCTGTTTTCTTTAAAAAAATGTGATGTGTCCACGTTGCGTTTTGGGGCATTTCCTGTCGCGGGCGCTAGTCCTACCCACACAAGTGAAGTATCATTTTTATCGGGAGACTTGGGGGAACGCTGGATGGAAGAAAATTTGTGGCTCCTCTCAGATTACAGAACTTTCTGTCACCAAAATGTGAGGAAAACGTGTTTTTTTAGCCAAATTTTGAGGTTTGCAAAGGATTCTGGGTAACAGAACCTGGTCAGAGCCCCACAAGTCACCCCATCTTGGATTCCCCTAGGTCTGTAGTTTTCAAATATGCACAGGTTTGGTAGGTTTCCCTAGGTGCCGGCTGAGCTAGAGGCCAAAATCTACAGGTAGGCACTTTGCAAAAAACACCTCTGTTTTCTTTAAAAAAATGTGATGTGTCCACGTTGTGTTTTGGGGCATTTCCTGTCACGGGCGCTAGGCCTACCCGCACAAGTGAGGTATCATTTTTATCGGGAGTCTTGGGGGAACGCTGGGTGGAAGGAAATTTGTGGCACCTCTCAGATTCCAGAACTTTCCGTCACCGAAATGTGAGGAAAACGTGTTTTTTTAGCCAAATTTTGAGGTTTGCAAAGGATTCTGGGTAACAGAACCTGGTCAGAGCCCCACAAGTCACCCCATCTTGGATTCCCCTAGGTCTCTAGTTTTCAAAAATGCACAGGTGTGGTAGGTTTCCCTAGGTGCCGGCTGAGCTAGAGGCCAAAATCTACAGGTAGGCACTTTGCAAAAAAGACCTCTGTTATCTTAAAAAAAATGTGATGTGTCCACCTTGTGTTTTTGGGGCGTTTCCTGTCACGGGCGCTAGACCTACCCACACAAGTGAGGTATCATTTTTATCGGGAGACTCGGGGGAACGCTGGGTGGAAGGAAATTTGTGGCTCCTCTCAGATTCCAGAACTTTCTGTCACCAAAATTTGAGGAAAACGTGTTTTTTAGACAAATTTTGAGGTTTGCAAAGGGTTCTGCGTAACAGAACCTTGTCAGAGTCCCACATGTCACCCCATCTTGGATTCCACTGGGTCTCTAGTTTTCACAAATGCACAGGTTTGGTAGGTTTCCCTAGGTGCCGGCTGAGCTAGAGGCCAAAATCTACAGGTAGGCACTTTGCAAAAAACACCTCTGTTTTCTTTCAAAAAATGTGATGTGTCCACGTTGCGTTTTGGGGCATTTCCTGTCGCGGGCGCTAGTCCTACCCACACAAGTGGGGTATCATTTTTATCGGGAGACTTGGGGGAACGCTGGGTGGAAGGAAATTTGTGGCACCTCTCAGATTCCAGAACTTTCTGTCACCGAAATGTGAGGAAAACGTGTTTTTTTAGCCAAATTTTGAGGTTTGCAAAGGATTCTGGGTAACAGAACCTGGTCAGAGCCCAACAAGTCACCCCATCTTGGATTCCCCTAGGTCTCTAGTTTTCAAAAATGCACAGGTGTGGTAGGTTTCCCTAGGTGCCGGCTGAGCTAGAGGCCAAAATCTACAGGTAGGCACTTTGCAAAAAAGACCTCTGTTATCTTAAAAAAAATGTGATGTGTCCATGTTGTGTTTTGGGGCGTTTCCTGTCACGGGCGCTAGGCCTACCCACACAAGTGAGGTATCATTTTTATCGGGAGACTCGGGGGAACGCTGGGTGGAAGGAAATTTGTGGGACCTCTCAGATTCCAGAACTTTCTGTCACCGAAATGTGAGGAAAACGTGTTTTTTTAGCCACATTTTGAGGTTTGCCAAGGATTGTGGGTAACAGAACCTGGTAAGAGCCCCACAAGTCACCCCATCTTGGATTCCCCTGGGATTCTAGTTTTCAAAAATGCGCTGGTTTGCTAGGTTTCCCCAGGTGCCGGCTGAGGTAGAGGCCAAAATCCACAGGTAGGCACTGTTTTCTATGAACAAATGTGATGTGTCCACGTTGTGTTTTGGACCATTTCCTGTTGCGGGCGCTAGGCCTACCCACACAAGTGAGGTATCTTTTTTATCGGGAGACTTGGGGGAACGCTGGGTGGAAGGAAATTTGTGGCTCCTCTCAGATTACAGAACTTTCTGTCACCGAAATGTGAGGAAAATGTGTTTTTTAGCCACATTTTGAGGTTTGCAAAGGATTCTGGGTAACAGAACCTGGTCAGAGCCCCACAAGTCACCCCATCTTGGATTCCCCTAGGTCTCTAGTTTTCAAAAATGCACAGGTTTGGTAGGTTTCCCTAGGTGCCGGCTGAGCTAGAGGCCAAAATCTACAGGTAGGCACTTTGCAAAAAACACCTCTGTTTTCTTTCAAAAAATGTGATGTGTCCACGTTGTGTTTTGGGGCATTTCCTGTCACGGGCGCTAGGCCTACCCACACAAGTGAGGTATAATTTTTATCGGGAGACTTAGGGAAACGCTGGGTGGAAGGAAATTTGTAGCTCCTCTCAGATTCCAGAACTTTCTGTCACCGAAATGTGAGGAAAACGTGTTTTTTTAGCCAAATTTTGAGGTTTGCAAAGTATTCTGGGTAACAGAACCTGGTCAGAGCCCCCACAAGTCAACTCATCTTGGATTCCCCTAGGTCTCTAGTTTTCAAAAATGCACAGGTTTGGTAGGTTTCCCTAGGTGCCGGCTGAGCTAGAGGCCAAAATCTACAGGTAGGCACTTGGCAAAAAACACCTCTGTTTTCTTTCAAAAAATGTGATGTGTCCACGTTGTGTTTTGGGGCATTTCCTGTCACGGGCGCTAGGCCTACCCACACAAGTGAGGTATCATTTTTATCGGGAGACTTGGGGGAACGCTGGGTGGAAGGAAATTTGTGGCACCTCTCAGATTCCAGAACTTTCTGTCACCGAAATGTGAGGAAAACGTGTTTTTTTAGCCAAATTTTGAGGTTTGCAAAGGATTCTGGGTAACAGAACCTGGTCAGAGCCCCACAAGTCACCCCATCTTGGATTCCCCTAGGTCTCTAGTTTTCAAAAATGCACAGGTGTGGTAGGTTTCCCTAGGTGCCGGCTGAGCTAGAGGCCAAAATCTACAGGTAGCCACTTTGCAAAAAAGACCTCTGTTATCTTAAAAAAAATGTGATCTGTCCACGTTGTGTTTTGGGGCGTTTCCTGTCACGGGTGCTAGGCCTACCCACACAAGTGAGGTATCATTTTTATCGGGAGACTCAGGGGAACGCTGGGTGGAAGGAAATATGTGGCTCCTCTCAGATTACAGAACTTTCTGTCACCAAAATTTGAGGAAAACGTGTTTTTTTAGCCAAATTTTGAGGTTTGCAAAGGATTCTGGGTAACAGAACCTGGTCAGAGTCTCACAAGTCACCCCATCTTGGATTCCCCTAGGTCTCTAGTTTTCAAAAATGCACAGGTTTGGTAGGTTTCCCTAGGTGCCGGCTGAGCTAGAGGCCAACATCTACAGGTAGGCACTTTGCAAAAAACACCTCTGTTTTCTTTCAAAAAATGTGATGTGTCCACGTTGTGTTTTGGGGCATTTCCTGTCACGGGCGCTAGGCCTACCCACACAAGTGAGGTATCATTTTTATCGGGAGACTCAGGGGAACGCTGGGTGGAAGGAAATTTGTGGCTCCTCTCAGATTACAGAACTTTCTGTCACCAAAATTTGAGGAAAACTTGTTTTTTTAGCCAAATTTTGAGGTTTGCAAAGGATTCTGGGTAACAGAACCTGGTCAGAGTCTCACAAGTCACCCCATCTTGGATTCCCCTAGGTCTCTAGTTTTCAAAAAAGCACAGGTTTGGTAGGTTTCCCTAGGTGCCGGCTGAGCTAGAGGCCAACATCTACAGGTAGGCACTTTGCAAAAAACACCTCTGTTTTCTTTCAAAAAATGTGATGTGTCCACGTTGTGTTTTGGGGCATTTCCTGTCACGGGCGCTAGGCCTACCCACACAAGTGAGGTATCATTTTTATCGGGAGACTTGGGGGAACGCTGAGTGGAAGGAAATTTGTGGCTCCTCTCAGATTACAGAACTTTCTGTCCCCGAAATGTGAGGAAAATGTGTTTTTTGAGCCAAATTTTGAGGTTTGCAAAGGATTCTGGGTAACAGAACCTGGTCAAAGCCCCACAAGTCACCCCATCTTGGATTCCCCTAGGTCTCTAGTTTTCCAAAATGCACAGGTGTGGTAGGTTTCCCTAGGTGCCGGCTGAGCTAGAGGCCAAAATCTACAGGTAGCCACTTTGCAAAAAAGACCTCTGTTATCTTAAAAAAAATGTGATCTGTCCACCTTGTGTTTTGGGGCGTTTCCTGTCACGGGCGCTAGACCTACCCACACAAGTGAGGTATCATTTTTATCGGGAGACTTGGGGGAACGCTGAGTGGAAGGAAATTTGTGGCTCCTCTCAGATTACAGAACTTTCTGTCACCAAAATTTGAGGAAAACTTGTTTTTTTAGCCAAATTTTGAGGTTTGCAAAGGATTCTGGGTAACAGAACCTGGTCAGAGTCTCACAAGTCACCCCATCTTGGATTCCCCTAGGTCTCTAGTTTTCAAAAATGCACAGGTTTGGTAGGTTTCCCTAGGTGCCGGCTGAGCTAGAGGCCAACATCTACAGGTAGGCACTTTGCAAAAAACACCTCTGTTTTCTTTCAAAAAATGTGATGTGTCCACGTTGTGTTTTGGGGCATTTCCTGTCACGGGCGCTAGGCCTACCCACACAAGTGAGGTATCATTTTTATCGGGAGACTTGGGGAAACGCTGAGTGGAAGGAAATTTGTAGCTCCTCTCAGATTCCAGAACTTTCTGTCACCGAAATGTGAGGAAAACGTGTTTGTTTAGCCAAATTTTGAGGTTTGCAAAGGATTCTGGGTAACAGAACCTGGTCAGAGCCCCACAAGTCAACTCATCTTGGATCACCTAGGTCTCTAGTTTTCAAAAATGCACAGGTGTGGTAGGCTTCCCTAGGTGCCGGCTGAGCTAGAGGCCAAAATCTAAAGGTAGGCACTTTGCAAAAAAGACCTATGTTATCTTAAAAAAAATGTGATGTGTCCACCTTGTGTTATGGGCCGTTTCCTGTCACGGGCGCTAGACCTACCCACACAAGTGAGGTATCATTTTTATCGGGAGACTTGGGGGAACGCTGATTGAAAGGAAATTTGTGGCTCCTCTCAGAGTACAGAACTTTCTGTCACCGAAATGTGAGGAAAATGTGTTTTTTGAGCCAAATTTTGAGGTTTGCAAAGGATTCTGGGTAACAGAACCTGGTCAAAGCCCCACAAGTCACCCCATCTTGGATTCCCCTAGGTCTCTAGTTTTCAAAAATGCACAGGTTTGGTAGGTTTCCCTAGGTGCCGGCTGAGCTAGAGGCCAAAATCTACAGGTAGGCACTTTGCAAAAAACACCTCTGTTTTCTTTCAAAAAATGTGATGTGTCCACGTTGTGTTTTGGGGCATTTCCTGTCACGGGCGCTAGGCCTACCCACACAAGTGAGGTATCATTTTTATCGGGAGACTTGGGGAAACGCTGAGTGGAAGGAAATTTGTAGCTCCTCTCAGATTCCAGAACTTTCTGTCACCGAAATGTGAGGAAAACTTGTTTTTTTAGCCAAATTTTGAGGTTTGCAAAGGATTCTGGGTAACAGAACCTGGTCAGAGCCCCACAAGTCAACTCATCTTGGATCACCTAGGTCTCTAGTTTTCAAAAATGCACAGGTGTGGTAGGTTTCCCTAGGTGCCGGCAGAGCTAGAGGCCAAAATCTAAAGGTAGGCACTTTGCAAAAAAGACCTATGTTATCTTAAAAAAAATGTGATGTGTCCACGTTGTGTTTTGGGGCGTTTCCTGTCACGGGCGCTAGGCCTACCCACACAAGTGAGGTATCATTTTTATCGGGAGACTCGGGGGAACGCTGGGTGGAAGGAAATTTGTGGCTCCTCTCAGATTCCAGAACTTTCTGTCACCAAAATTTGAGGAAAACAAGTTTTTTTAGCCAAATTTTGAGGTTTGCAAAGGGTTCTGGGTAACAGAACCTGGTCAGAGTCCCACAAGTCACCCCATCTTGGATTCCCCTGGGTCTCTAGTTTTCAAAAATGCACAGGTGTGGTAGGTTTCCCTAGGTGCCGGCTGAGCTAGAGGTCAAAATCTACAGGTAGGCACTTTGCAAAAAACACCTCTGTTTTCTTTAAAAAAATGTGATGTGTCCACGTTGCGTTTTGGGGCATTTCCTGTCGCGGGCGCTAGTCCTACCCACACAAGTGAGGTATCATTTTTATCGGGAGACTTGGGGGAACGCTGGATGGAAGAAAATTTGTGGCTCCTCTCAGATTACAGAACTTTCTGTCACCAAAATGTGAGGAAAACGTGTTTTTTTAGCCAAATTTTGAGGTTTGCAAAGGATTCTGGGTAACAGAACCTGGTCAGAGCCCCACAAGTCACCCCATCTTGGATTCCCCTAGGTCTCTAGTTTTCAAATATGCACAGGTTTGGTAGGTTTCCCTAGGTGCCGGCTGAGCTAGAGGCCAAAATCTACAGGTAGGCACTTTGCAAAAAACACCTCTGTTTTCTTTAAAAAAAATGTGATGTGTCCACGTTGTGTTTTGGGGCATTTCCTGTCACGGGCGCTAGGCCTACCCGCACAAGTGAGGTATCATTTTTATCGGGAGACTTGGGGGAACGCTGGGTGGAAGGAAATTTGTGGCACCTCTCAGATTCCAGAACTTTCTGTCACCGAAATGTGAGGAAAACGTGTTTTTTTAGCCAAATTTTGAGTTTTGCAAAGGATTCTGGGTAACAGAACCTGGTCAGAGCCCCACAAGTCACCCCATCTTGGATTCCCCTAGGTCTCTAGTTTTCAAAAATGCACAGGTGTGGTAGGTTTCCCTAGGTGCCGGCTGAGCTAGAGGCCAAAATCTACAGGTAGGCACTTTGCAAAAAAGACCTCTGTTATCTTAAAAAAAATGTGATGTGTCCACCTTGTGTCTTTGGGGCGTTTCCTTTCACGGGCGCTAGACCTACCCACACAAGTGAGGTATCATTTTTATCGGGAGACTCGGGGGAACGCTGGGTGGAAGGAAATTTGTGGCTCCTCTCAGATTCCAGAACTTTCTGTCACCAAAATTTGAGGAAAACGTGTTTTTTAGACAAATTTTGAGGTTTGCAAAGGGTTCTGGGTAACAGAACCTGGTCAGAGCCCCACAAGTCACCCCATCTTGGATTCCCCTAGGTCTCTAGTTTTCAAAAATGCACAGGTTTGGTAGGTTTCCCTAGGTGCCGGCTGAGCTAGAGGCCAAAATCTACAGGTAGGCACTTTGCAAAAAACACCTCTGTTTTCTTTCAAAAAATGTGATGTGTCCACGTTGTGTTTTGGGGCATTTCCTGTCACGGGCTCTAGGCCTACCCACACAAGTGAGGTATAATTTTTATCGGGAGACTTGGGGAAACGCTGGGTGGAAGGAAATTTGTAGCTCCTCTCAGATTCCAGAACTTTCTGTCACCGAAATGTGAGGAAAACGTGTTTTTTTTAGCCAAATTTTGAGGTTTGCAAAGGATTCTGGGTAACAGAACCTGGTCAGAGCCCCCACAAGTCAACTCATCTTGGATTCCCCTAGGTCTCTAGTTTTCAAAAATGCACAGGTTTGGTAGGTTTCCCTAGGTGCCGGCTGAGCTAGAGGCCAAAATCTACAGGTAGGCACTTTGCAAAAAACACCTCTGTTTTCTTTCAAAAAATGTGATGTGTCCACGTTGTGTTTTGGGGCATTTCCTGTCACGGGCGCTAGGCCTACCCACACAAGTGAGGTATAATTTTTATCGGGAGACTTGGGGGAACGCTGGGTGGAAGGAAATTTGTGGCACCTCTCAGATTCCAGAACTTTCTGTCACCGAAATGTGAGGAAAACGTGTTTTTTTAGCCAAATTTTGAGGTTTGCAAAGAATTCTGGGTAACAGAACCTGGTCAGAGCCCCACAAGTCACCCCATCTTGGATTCCCCTAGGTCTCTAGTTTTCAAAAATGCACAGGTTTGGTAGGTTTCCCTAGGTGCCGGCTGAGCTAGAGGCCAAAATCTACAGGTAGGCACTTTGCAAAAAACACCTCTGTTTTCTTTCAAAAAATGTGATGTGTCCACGTTGTGTTTTGGGGCATTTCCTGTCACGGGCTCTAGGCCTACCCACACAAGTGAGGTATAATTTTTATCGGGAGACTTGGGGAAACGCTGGGTGGAAGGAAATTTGTGGCACCTCTCAGATTCCAGAACTTTCTGTCACCGAAATGTGAGGAAAACGTGTTTTTTTAGCCAAATTTTGAGGTTTGCAAAGAATTCTGGGTAACAGAACCTGGTCAGAGCCCCACAAGTCACCCCATCTTGGATTCCCCTAGGTCTCTAGTTTTCAAAAATGCACAGGTTTGGTAGGTTTCCCTAGGTGCCGGCTGAGCTAGAGGCCAAAATCTACAGGTAGGCACTTTGCAAAAAACACCTCTGTTTTCTTTCAAAAAATGTGATGTGTCCACGTTGTGTTTTGGGGCATTTCCTGTCACGGGCTCTAGGCCTACCCACACAAGTGAGGTATAATTTTTATCGGGAGACTTGGGGAAACGCTGGGTGGAAGGAAATTTGTAGCTCCTCTCAGATTCCAGAACTTTCTGTCACCGAAATGTGAGGAAAACGTGTTTTTTTAGCCAAATTTTGAGGTTTGCAAAGGATTCTGGGTAACAGAACCTGGTCAGAGCCCCCACAAGTCAACTCATCTTGGATTCCCCTAGGTCTCTAGTTTTCAAAAATGCACAGGTTTGGTAGGTTTCCCTAGGTGCCGGCTGAGCTAGAGGCCAAAATCTACAGGTAGGCACTTTGCAAAAAACACCTCTGTTTTCTTTCAAAAAATGTGATGTGTCCACGTTGTGTTTTGGGGCATTTCCTGTCACGGGCGCTAGGCCTACCCACACAAGTGAGGTATAATTTTTATCGGGAGACTTGGGGGAACGCTGGGTGGAAGGAAATTTGTGGCACCTCTCAGATTCCAGAACTTTCTGTCACCGAAATGTGAGGAAAACGTGTTTTTTTAGCCAAATTTTGAGGTTTGCAAAGAATTCTGGGTAACAGAACCTGGTCAGAGCCCCACAAGTCATCCCATCTTGGATTCCCCTAGGTCTCTAGTTTTAAAAAATGCACAGGTGTGGTAGGTTTCCCTAGGTGCCGGCTGAGCTAGAGGCCAAAATCTACAGGTAGGCACTTTGCAAAAAACACCTCTGTTTTCTTTCAAAAAATGTGATGTGTCCACGTTGTGTTTTGGGCCATTTCCTGTCACGGGCGCTAGGCCTACCCACACAAGTGAGGTATAATTTTTATCGGGAGACTTGGGGGAGCGCTGGGTGGAAGGAAATTTGTGGCACCTCTCAGATTCCAGAACTTTCTGTCACCGAAATGTGAGGAAAACGTGTTTTTTTAGCCAAATTTTGAGGTTTGCAAAGGATTCTGGGTAACAGAACCTGGTCAGAGCCCCACAAGTCACCCCATCTTGGATTCCCCTAGGTCTCTAGTTTTCAAAAAAGCACAGGTTTGGTAGGTTTCCCTAGGTGCCGGCTGAGCTAGAGGCCAACATCTACAGGTAGGCACTTTGCAAAAAACACCTCTGTTTTCTTTCAAAAAATGTGATGTGTCCACGTTGTGTTTTGGGGCATTTCCTGTCACGGGCGCTAGGCCTACCCACACAAGTGAGGTATCATTTTTATCGGGAGACTTGGGGAAACGCTGAGTGGAAGGAAATTTGTAGCTCCTCTCAGATTCCAGAACTTTCTGTCACCGAAATGTGAGGAAAACGTGTTTTTTTAGCCAAATTTTGAGGTTTGCAAAGAATTCTGGGTAACAGAACCTGGTCAGAGCCCCACAAGTCATCCCATCTTGGATTCCCCTAGGTCTCTAGTTTTAAAAAATGCACAGGTGTGGTAGGTTTCCCTAGGTGCCGGCTGAGCTAGAGGCCAAAATCTACAGGTAGGCACTTTGCAAAAAACACCTCTGTTTTCTTTCAAAAAATGTGATGTGTCCACGTTGTGTTTTGGGGCATTTCCTGTCACGGGCGCTAGGCCTACCCACACAAGTGAGGTATAATTTTTATCGGGAGACTTGGGGGAGCGCTGGGTGGAAGGAAATTTGTGGCACCTCTCAGATTCCAGAACTTTCTGTCACCGAAATGTGAGGAAAACGTGTTTTTTTAGCCAAATTTTGAGGTTTGCAAAGGATTCTGGGTAACAGAACCTGGTCAGAGCCCCACAAGTCACCCCATCTTGGATTCCCCTAGGTCTCTAGTTTTTAAAAAAGCACAGGTTTGGTAGGTTTCCCTAGGTGCCGGCTGAGCTAGAGGCCAACATCTACAGGTAGGCACTTTGCAAAAAACACCTCTGTTTTCTTTCAAAAAATGTGATGTGTCCACGTTGTGTTTTGGGGCATTTCCTGTCACGGGCGCTAGGCCTACCCACACAAGTGAGGTATCATTTTTATCGGGAGACTTGGGGAAACGCTGAGTGGAAGGAAATTTGTAGCTCCTCTCAGATTCCAGAACTTTCTGTCACCGAAATGTGAGGAAAATGTGTTTTTTTAGCCAAATTTTGAGGTTTGCAAAGGATTCTGGGTAACAGAACCTGGTCAGAGCCCCACAAGTCAACTCATCTTGGATCACCTAGGTCTCTAGTTTTCAAAAATGCACAGGTTTGGTAGGTTTCCCTAGGTGCCGGCTGAGCTAGAGGCCAAAATCTACAGGTAGGCACTTTGCAAAAAACACCTCTGTTTTCTTTCAAAAAATGTGATGTGTCCACGTTGCGTTTTGGGGCATTTCCTGTCGCGGGCGCTAGTCCTACCCACACAAGTGGGGTATCATATTTATCGGGAGACTTGGGGGAACGCTGGGTGGAAGGAAATTTGTGGCTCCTCTCAGATTCCAGAACTTTCTGTCACCAAAATTTGAGGAAAACAAGTTTTTTTAGCCAAATTTTGAGGTTTGCAAAGGGTTCTGGGTAACAGAACCTGGTCAGAGTCCCACAAGTCACCCCATCTTGGATTCCCCTGGGTCTCTAGTTTTCAAAAATGCACAGGTGTGGTAGGTTTCCCTAGGTGCCGGCTGAGCTAGAGGCCAAAATCTACAGGTAGGCACTTTGCAAAAAACACCTCTGTTTTCTTTAAAAAAATGTGATGTGTCCACGTTGCGTTTTGGGGCATTTCCTGTCGCGGGCGCTAGTCCTACCCACACAAGTGAGGTATCATTTTTATCGGGAGACTTGGGGGAACGCTGGATGGAAGAAAATTTGTGGCTCCTCTCAGATTACAGAACTTTCTGTCACCAAAATGTGAGGAAAACGTGTTTTTTTAGCCAAATTTTGAGGTTTGCAAAGGATTCTGGGTAACAGAACCTGGTCAGAGCCCCACAAGTCACCCCATCTTGGATTCCCCTAGGTCTGTAGTTTTCAAATATGCACAGGTTTGGTAGGTTTCCCTAGGTGCCGGCTGAGCTAGAGGCCAAAATCTACAGGTAGGCACTTTGCAAAAAACACCTCTGTTTTCTTTAAAAAAATGTGATGTGTCCACGTTGTGTTTTGGGGCATTTCCTGTCACGGGCGCTAGGCCTACCCGCACAAGTGAGGTATCATTTTTATCGGGAGACTTGGGGGAACGCTGGGTGGAAGGAAATTTGTGGCACCTCTCAGATTCCAGAACTTTCTGTCACCGAAATATGAGGAAAACGTGTTTTTTTAGCCAAATTTTGAGGTTTGCAAAGGATTCTGGGTAACAGAACCTGGTCAGAGCCCCACAAGTCACCCCATCTTGGATTCCCCTAGGTCTCTAGTTTTCAAAAATGCACAGGTCTGGTAGGTTTCCCTAGGTGCCGGCTGAGCTAGAGGCCAAAATCTACAGGTAGGCACTTTGCAAAAAAGACCTCTGTTATCTTAAAAAAAATGTGATGTGTCCACCTTGTGTTTTTGGGGCGTTTCCTGTCACGGGCGCTAGACCTACCCACACAAGTGAGGTATCATTTTTATCGGGAGACTCGGGGGAACGCTGGGTGGAAGGAAATTTGTGGCTCCTCTCAGATTCCAGAACTTTCTGTCACCAAAATTTGAGGAAAACGTGTTTTTTAGACAAATTTTGAGGTTTGCAAAGGGTTCTGGGTAACAGAACCTGGTCAGAGTCCCACATGTCACCCCATCTTGGATTCCACTGGGTCTCTAGTTTTCACAAATGCACAGGTTTGGTAGGTTTCCCTAGGTGCCGGCTGAGCTAGAGGCCAAAATCTACAGGTAGGCACTTTGCAAAAAACACCTCTGTTTTCTTTAAAAAAATGTGATGTGTCCACGTTGCGTTTTGGGGCATTTCCTGTCGCGGGCGCTAGTCCTACCCACACAAGTGGGGTATCATTTTTATCGGGAGACTTGGGGGAACGCTGGGTGGAAGAAAATTTGTGGCTCCTCTCAGATTCCAGAACTTTCTGTCACCAAAATGTGAGGAAAACGTGTTTTTTTAGCCAAATTTTGAGGTTTGCAAAGGATTCTGGGTAACAGAACCTGGTCAGAGCCCCACAAGTCACCCCATCTTGGATTCCCCTAGGTCTCTAGTTTTCAAAAATGCACAGGTTTGGTAGGTTTCCCTAGGTGCCGGCTGAGCTAGAGGCCAAAATCTACAGGTAGGCACTTTGCAAAAAACACCTCTGTTTTCTTTCAAAAAATGTGATGTGTCCACGTTGTGTTTTGGGGCATTTCCTGTCACGGGCGCTAGGCCTACCCACACAAGTGAGGTATAATTTTTATCGGGAGACTTGGGGAAACGCTGGGTGGAAGGAAATTTGTAGCTCCTCTCAGATTCCAGAACTTTCTGTCACCGAAATGTGAGGAAAACGTGTTTTTTTAGCCAAATTTTGAGGTTTGCAAAGGATTCTGGGTAACAGAACCTGGTCAGAGCCCCCACAAGTCAACTCATCTTGGATTCCCCTAGGTCTCTAGTTTTCAAAAATGCACAGGTTTGGTAGGTTTCCCTAGGTGCCGGCTGAGCTAGAGGCCAAAATCTACAGGTAGGCACTTTGCAAAAAACACCTCTGTTTTCTTTCAAAAAATGTGATGTGTCCACGTTGTGTTTTGGGGCATTTCCTGTCACGGGCGCTAGGCCTACCCACACAAGTGAGGTATAATTTTTATCGGGAGACTTGGGGGAACGCTGGGTGGAAGGAAATTTGTGGCACCTCTCAGATTCCAGAACTTTCTGTCACCGAAATGTGAGGAAAACGTGTTTTTTTAGCCAAATTTTGAGGTTTGCAAAGAATTCTGGGTAACAGAACCTGGTCAGAGCCCCACAAGTCATCCCATCTTGGATTCCCCTAGGTCTCTAGTTTTAAAAAATGCACAGATGTGGTAGGTTTCCCTAGGTGCCGGCTGAGCTAGAGGCCAAAATCTACAGGTAGGCACTTTGCAAAAAACACCTCTGTTTTCTTTCAAAAAATGTGATGTGTCCACGTTGTGTTTTGGGCCATTTCCTGTCACGGGCGCTAGGCCTACCCACACAAGTGAGGTATAATTTTTATCGGGAGACTTGGGGGAGCGCTGGGTGGAAAGAAATTTGTGGCACCTCTCAGATTCCAGAACTTTCTGTCACCGAAATGTGAGGAAAACGTGTTTTTTTAGCCAAATTTTGAGGTTTGCAAAGGATTCTGGGTAACAGAACCTGGTCAGAGCCCCACAAGTCACCCCATCTTGGATTCCCCTAGGTCTCTAGTTTTCAAAAAAGCATAGGTTTGGTAGGTTTCCCTAGGTGCCGGCTGAGCTAGAGGCCAACATCTACAGGTAGGCACTTTGCAAAAAACACCTCTGTTTTCTTTCAAAAAATGTGATGTGTCCACGTTGTGTTTTGGGGCATTTCCTGTCACGGGCGCTAGGCCTACCCACACAAGTGAGGTATCATTTTTATCGGGAGACTTGGGGAAACGCTGAGTGGAAGGAAATTTGTAGCTCCTCTCAGATTCCAGAACTTTCTGTCACCGAAATGTGAGGAAAACGTGTTTTTTTAGCCAAATTTTGAGGTTTGCAAAGAATTCTGGGTAACAGAACCTGGTCAGAGCCCCACAAGTCATCCCATCTTGGATTCCCCTAGGTCTCTAGTTTTAAAAAATGCACAGGTGTGGTAGGTTTCCCTAGGTGCCGGCTGAGCTAGAGGCCAAAATCTACAGGTAGGCACTTTGCAAAAAACACCTCTGTTTTCTTTCAAAAAATGTGATGTGTCCACGTTGTGTTTTGGGCCATTTCCTGTCACGGGCGCTAGGCCTACCCACACAAGTGAGGTATAATTTTTATCGGGAGACTTGGGGGAGCGCTGGGTGGAAGGAAATTTGTGGCACTTCTCAGATTCCAGAACTTTCTGTCACCGAAATGTGAGGAAAACGTGTTTTTTTAGCCAAATTTTGAGGTTTGCAAAGGATTCTGGGTAACAGAACCTGGTCAGAGCCCCACAAGTCACCCCATCTTGGATTCCCCTAGGTCTCTAGTTTTCAAAAAAGCACAGGTTTGGTAGGTTTCCCTAGGTGCCGGCTGAGCTAGAGGCCAACATCTAGAGGTAGGCATTTTGCAAAAAACACCTCTGTTTTCTTTCAAAAAATGTGATGTGTCCACGTTGTGTTTTGGGGCATTTCCTGTCACGGGCGCTAGGCCTACCCACACAAGTGAGGTATCATTTTTATTGGGAGACTTGGGGAAACGCTGAGTGGAAGGAAATTTGTAGCTCCTCTCAGATTCCAGAACTTTCTGTCACCGAAATGTGAGGAAAATGTGTTTTTTTAGCCAAATTTTGAGGTTTGCAAAGGATTCTGGGTAACAGAACCTGGTCAGAGCCCCACAAGTCAACTCATCTTGGATCACCTAGGTCTCTAGTTTTCAAAAATGCACAGGTTTGGTAGGTTTCCCTAGGTGCCGGCTGAGCTAGAGGCCAAAATCTACAGGTAGGCACTTTGCAAAAAACACCTCTGTTTTCTTTAAAAAAATGTGATGTGTCCACGTTGTGTTTTGGGGCATTTCCTGTCACGGGCGCTAGGCCTACCCGCACAAGTGAGGTATCATTTTTATCGGGAGACTTGGGGGAACGCTGGGTGGAAGGAAATTTGTGGCACCTCTCAGATTCCAGAACTTTCTGTCACCGAAATGTGAGGAAAACGTGTTTTTTTAGCAAAATTTTGAGGTTTGCAAAGGATTCTGGGTAACAGAACCTGGTCAGAGCCCCACAAGTCACCCCATCTTGGATTCCCCTAGGTCTCTAGTTTTCAAAAATGCACAGGTGTGGTAGGTTTCCCTAGGTGCCGGCTGAGCTAGAGGCCAAAATCTACAGGTAGGCACTTTGCAAAAAAGACCTCTGTTATCTTAAAAAAAATGTGATGTGTCCACCTTGTGTTTTTGGGGCGTTTCCTGTCACGGGCGCTAGACCTACCCACACAAGTGAGGTATCATTTTTATCGGGAGACTCGGGGGAACGCTGGGTGGACGGAAATTTGTGGCTCCTCTCAGATTCCAGACCTTTCTTTCACCAAAATTTGAGGAAAACGTGTTTTTTAGACAAATTTTGAGGTTTGCAAAGGGTTCTGGGTAACAGAACCTGGTCAGAGTCCCACATGTCACCCCATCTTGGATTCCACTGGGTCTCTAGTTTTCACAAATGCACAGGTTTGGTAGGTTTCCCTAGGAGCCGGCTGAGCTACAGGCCAAAATCTACAGGTAGGCACTTTGCAAAAAACACCTCTGTTTTCTTTCAAAAAATGTGATGTGTCCACGTTGCGTTTTGGGGCATTTCCTGTCGCGGGCGCTAGTCCTACCCACACAAGTGGGGTATCATTTTTATCGGGAGACTTGGGGGAACGCTGGGTGGAAGAAAATTTGTGGCTCCTCTCAGATTCCAGAACTTTCTGTCACCGAAATGTGAGGAAAACGTGTTTTTTTAGCCAAATTTTGAGGTTTGCAAAGGATTCTGGGTAACAGAACCTGGTCAGAGCCCCCACAAGTCAACTCATCTTGGATTCCCCTAGGTCTCTAGTTTTCAAAAATGCACAGGTTTGGTAGGTTTCCCTAGGTGCCGGCTGAGCTACAGGCCAAAATCTACAGGTAGGCACTTTGCAAAAAACACCTCTGTTTTCTTTAAAAAAATGTGATGTGTCCACGTTGTGTTTTGGGGCATTTCCTGTCACGGGCGCTAGGCCTACCCACACAAGTGAGGTATAATTTTTATCGGGAGACTTGGGGGAACGCTGGGTGGAAGGAAATTTGTGGCACCTCTCAGATTCCAGAACTTTCTGTCACCGAAATGTGAGGAAAACGTGTTTTTTTAGCCAAATTTTGAGGTTTGCAAAGAATTCTGGGTAACAGAACCTGGTCAGAGACCCACAAGTCATCCCATCTTGGATTCCCCTAGGTCTCTAGTTTTAAAAAATGCACAGGTGTGGTAGGTTTCCCTAGGTGCCGGCTGAGCTAGAGGCCAAAATCTACAGGTAGGCACTTTGCAAAAAACACCTCTGTTTTCTTTCAAAAAATGTGATGTGTCCACGTTGTGTTTTGGGCCATTTCCTGTCACGGGCGCTAGGCCTACCCACACAAGTGAGGTATAATTTTTATCGGGAGACTTGGGGGAGCGCTGGGTGGAAGGAAATTTGTGGCACCTCTCAGATTCCAGAACTTTCTGTCACCGAAATGTGAGGAAAACGTGTTTTTTTAGCCAAATTTTGAGGTTTGCAAAGGATTCTGGGTAACAGAACCTGGTCAGAGCCCCACAAGTCAACTCATCTTGGATTCCCCTAGGTCTCTAGTTTTCAAAAATGCACAGGTTTGGTAGGTTTCCCTAGGTGCCGACTGAGCTAGAGGCCAAAATCTACAGGTAGGCACTTTGCAAAAAACACCTCTGTTTTCTTTCAAAAAATGTGATGTGTCCACGTTGTGTTTTGGGGCATTTCCTGTCACGGGCGCTAGGCCTACCCACACAAGTGAGGTATAATTTTTATCGGGAGACTTGGGGGAACGCTGGGTGGAAGGAAATTTGTGGCACCTCTCAGATTCCAGAACTTTCTGTCACCGAAATGTGAGGAAAACGTGTTTTTTTAGCCAAATTTTGAGGTTTGCAAAGAATTCTGGGTAACAGAACCTGGTCAGAGCCCCACAAGTCATCCCATCTTGGATTCCCCTAGGTCTCTAGTTTTAAAAAATGCACAGGTGTGGTAGGTTTCCCTAGGTGCCGGCTGAGCTAGAGGCCAAAATCTACAGGTAGGCACTTTGCAAAAAAGATCTCTGTTATCTTAAAAAAAATGTGATGTGTCCACCTTGTGTTTTTGGGGCGTTTCCTGTCACGGGCGCTAGACCTACCCACACAAGTGAGGTATCATTTTTATCGGGAGACTCGGGGGAACGCTGGGTGGACGGAAATTTGTGGCTCCTCTCAGATTCCAGAACTTTCTGTCACCAAAATTTGAGGAAAACGTGTTTTTTAGACAAATTTTGAGGTTTGCAAAGGGTTCTGGGTAACAGAACCTGGTCAGAGTCCCACATGTCACCCCATCTTGGATTCCACTGGGTCTCTAGTTTTCACAAATGCACAGGTTTGGTAGGTTTCCCTAGGAGCCGGCTGAGCTACAGGCCAAAATCTACAGGTAGGCACTTTGCAAAAAACACCTCTGTTTTCTTTCAAAAAATGTGATGTGTCCACGTTGCGTTTTGGGGCATTTCCTGTCGCGGGCGCTAGTCCTACCCACACAAGTGGGGTATCATTTTTATCGGGAGACTTGGGGGAACGCTGGGTGGAAGAAAATTTGTGGCTCCTCTCAGATTCCAGAACTTTCTGTCACCGAAATGTGAGGAAAACGTGTTTTTTTAGCCAAATTTTGAGGTTTGCAAAGGATTCTGGGTAACAGAACCTGGTCAGAGCCCCCACAAGTCAACTCATCTTGGATTCCCCTAGGTCTCTAGTTTTCAAAAATGCACAGGTTTGGTAGGTTTCCCTAGGTGCCGGCTGAGCTACAGGCCAAAATCTACAGGTAGGCACTTTGCAAAAAACACCTCTGTTTTCTTTAAAAAAATGTGATGTGTCCACGTTGTGTTTTGGGGCATTTCCTGTCACGGGCGCTAGGCCTACCCACACAAGTGAGGTATAATTTTTATCGGGAGACTTGGGGGAACGCTGGGTGGAAGGAAATTTGTGGCACCTCTCAGATTCCAGAACTTTCTGTCACCGAAATGTGAGGAAAACGTGTTTTTTTAGCCAAATTTTGAGGTTTGCAAAGAATTCTGGGTAACAGAACCTGGTCAGAGCCCCACAAGTCATCCCATCTTGGATTCCCCTAGGTCTCTAGTTTTAAAAAATGCACAGGTGTGGTAGGTTTCCCTAGGTGCCGGCTGAGCTAGAGGCCAAAATCTACAGGTAGGCACTTTGCAAAAAAGATCTCTGTTATCTTAAAAAAAATGTGATGTGTCCACCTTGTGTTTTTGGGGCGTTTCCTGTCACGGGCGCTAGACCTACCCACACAAGTGAGGTATCATTTTTATCGGGAGACTCGGGGGAACGCTGGGTGGACGGAAATTTGTGGCTCCTCTCAGATTCCAGAACTTTCTGTCACCAAAATTTGAGGAAAACGTGTTTTTTAGACAAATTTTGAGGTTTGCAAAGGGTTCTGGGTAACAGAACCTGGTCAGAGTCCCACATGTCACCCCATCTTGGATTCCACTGGGTCTCTAGTTTTCACAAATGCACAGGTTTGGTAGGTTTCCCTAGGAGCCGGCTGAGCTACAGGCCAAAATCTACAGGTAGGCACTTTGCAAAAAACACCTCTGTTTTCTTTCAAAAAATGTGATGTGTCCACGTTGCGTTTTGGGGCATTTCCTGTCGCGGGCGCTAGTCCTACCCACACAAGTGGGGTATCATTTTTATCGGGAGACTTGGGGGAACGCTGGGTGGAAGAAAATTTGTGGCTCCTCTCAGATTCCAGAACTTTCTGTCACCGAAATGTGAGGAAAACGTGTTTTTTTAGCCAAATTTTGAGGTTTGCAAAGGATTCTGGGTAACAGAACCTGGTCAGAGCCCCCACAAGTCAACTCATCTTGGATTCCCCTAGGTCTCTAGTTTTCAAAAATGCACAGGTTTGGTAGGTTTCCCTAGGTGCCGGCTGAGCTACAGGCCAAAATCTACAGGTAGGCACTTTGCAAAAAACACCTCTGTTTTCTTTAAAAAAATGTGATGTGTCCACGTTGTGTTTTGGGGCATTTCCTGTCACGGGCGCTAGGCCTACCCACACAAGTGAGGTATAATTTTTATCGGGAGACTTGGGGGAACGCTGGGTGGAAGGAAATTTGTGGCACCTCTCAGATTCCAGAACTTTCTGTCACCGAAATGTGAGGAAAACGTGTTTTTTTAGCCAAATTTTGAGGTTTGCAAAGAATTCTGGGTAACAGAACCTGGTCAGAGACCCACAAGTCATCCCATCTTGGATTCCCCTAGGTCTCTAGTTTTAAAAAATGCACAGGTGTGGTAGGTTTCCCTAGGTGCCGGCTGAGCTAGAGGCCAAAATCTACAGGTAGGCACTTTGCAAAAAACACCTCTGTTTTCTTTCAAAAAATGTGATGTGTCCACGTTGTGTTTTGGGCCATTTCCTGTCACGGGCGCTAGGCCTACCCACACAAGTGAGGTATAATTTTTATCGGGAGACTTGGGGAAACGCTGGGTGGAAGGAAATTTGTGGCACCTCTCAGATTCCAGAACTTTCTGTCACCGAAATGTGAGGAAAACGTGTTTTTTTAGCCAAATTTTGAGGTTTGCAAAGAATTCTGGGTAACAGAACCTGGTCAGAGCCCCACAAGTCACCCCATCTTGGATTCCCCTAGGTCTCTAGTTTTCAAAAATGCACAGGTTTGGTAGGTTTCCCTAGGTGCCGGCTGAGCTAGAGGCCAAAATCTACAGGTAGGCACTTTGCAAAAAACACCTCTGTTTTCTTTCAAAAAATGTGATGTGTCCACGTTGTGTTTTGGGGCATTTCCTGTCACGGGCTCTAGGCCTACCCACACAAGTGAGGTATAATTTTTATCGGGAGACTTGGGGAAACGCTGGGTGGAAGGAAATTTGTAGCTCCTCTCAGATTCCAGAACTTTCTGTCACCGAAATGTGAGGAAAACGTGTTTTTTTAGCCAAATTTTGAGGTTTGCAAAGGATTCTGGGTAACAGAACCTGGTCAGAGCCCCCACAAGTCAACTCATCTTGGATTCCCCTAGGTCTCTAGTTTTCAAAAATGCACAGGTTTGGTAGGTTTCCCTAGGTGCCGGCTGAGCTAGAGGCCAAAATCTACAGGTAGGCACTTTGCAAAAAACACCTCTGTTTTCTTTCAAAAAATGTGATGTGTCCACGTTGTGTTTTGGGGCATTTCCTGTCACGGGCGCTAGGCCTACCCACACAAGTGAGGTATAATTTTTATCGGGAGACTTGGGGGAACGCTGGGTGGAAGGAAATTTGTGGCACCTCTCAGATTCCAGAACTTTCTGTCACCGAAATGTGAGGAAAACGTGTTTTTTTAGCCAAATTTTGAGGTTTGCAAAGAATTCTGGGTAACAGAACCTGGTCAGAGCCCCACAAGTCATCCCATCTTGGATTCCCCTAGGTCTCTAGTTTTAAAAAATGCACAGGTGTGGTAGGTTTCCCTAGGTGCCGGCTGAGCTAGAGGCCAAAATCTACAGGTAAGCACTTTGCAAAAAACACCTCTGTTTTCTTTCAAAAAATGTGATGTGTCCACGTTGTGTTTTGGGCCATTTCCTGTCACGGGCGCTAGGCCTACCCACACAAGTGAGGTATAATTTTTATCGGGAGACTTGGGGGAGCGCTGGGTGGAAGGAAATTTGTGGCACCTCTCAGATTCCAGAACTTTCTGTCACCGAAATGTGAGGAAAACGTGTTTTTTTAGCCAAATTTTGAGGTTTGCAAAGGATTCTGGGTAACAGAACCTGGTCAGAGCCCCACAAGTCACCCCATCTTGGATTCCCCTAGGTCTCTAGTTTTCAAAAAAGCACAGGTTTGGTAGGTTTCCCTAGGTGCCGGCTGAGCTAGAGGCCAACATCTACAGGTAGGCACTTTGCAAAAAACACCTCTGTTTTCTTTCAAAAAATGTGATGTGTCCACGTTGTGTTTTGGGGCATTTCCTGTCACGGGCGCTAGGCCTACCCACACAAGTGAGGTATCATTTTTATCGGGAGACTTGGGGAAACGCTGAGTGGAAGGAAATTTGTAGCTCCTCTCAGATTCCAGAACTTTCTGTCACCGAAATGTGAGGAAAACGTGTTTTTTTAGCCAAATTTTGAGGTTTGCAAAGAATTCTGGGTAACAGAACCTGGTCAGAGCCCCACAAGTCATCCCATCTTGGATTCCCCTAGGTCTCTAGTTTTAAAAAATGCACAGGTGTGGTAGGTTTCCCTAGGTGCCGGCTGAGCTAGAGGCCAAAATCTACAGGTAGGCACTTTGCAAAAAACACCTCTGTTTTCTTTCAAAAAATGTGATGTGTCCACGTTGTGTTTTGGGGCATTTCCTGTCACGGGCGCTAGGCCTACCCACACAAGTGAGGTATAATTTTTATCGGGAGACTTGGGGGAGCGCTGGGTGGAAGGAAATTTGTGGCACCTCTCAGATTCCAGAACTTTCTGTCACCGAAATGTGAGGAAAACGTGTTTTTTTAGCCAAATTTTGAGGTTTGCAAAGGATTCTGGGTAACAGAACCTGGTCAGAGCCCCACAAGTCACCCCATCTTGGATTCCCCTAGGTCTCTAGTTTTTAAAAAAGCACAGGTTTGGTAGGTTTCCCTAGGTGCCGGCTGAGCTAGAGGCCAACATCTACAGGTAGGCACTTTGCAAAAAACACCTCTGTTTTCTTTCAAAAAATGTGATGTGTCCACGTTGTGTTTTGGGGCATTTCCTGTCACGGGCGCTAGGCCTACCCACACAAGTGAGGTATCATTTTTATCGGGAGACTTGGGGAAACGCTGAGTGGAAGGAAATTTGTAGCTCCTCTCAGATTCCAGAACTTTCTGTCACCGAAATGTGAGGAAAATGTGTTTTTTTAGCCAAATTTTGAGGTTTGCAAAGGATTCTGGGTAACAGAACCTGGTCAGAGCCCCACAAGTCAACTCATCTTGGATCACCTAGGTCTCTAGTTTTCAAAAATGCACAGGTTTGGTAGGTTTCCCTAGGTGCCGGCTGAGCTAGAGGCCAAAATCTACAGGTAGGCACTTTGCAAAAAACACCTCTGTTTTCTTTCAAAAAATGTGATGTGTCCACGTTGCGTTTTGGGGCATTTCCTGTCGCGGGCGCTAGTCCTACCCACACAAGTGGGGTATCATATTTATCGGGAGACTTGGGGGAACGCTGGGTGGAAGGAAATTTGTGGCTCCTCTCAGATTCCAGAACTTTCTGTCACCAAAATTTGAGGAAAACAAGTTTTTTTAGCCAAATTTTGAGGTTTGCAAAGGGTTCTGGGTAACAGAACCTGGTCAGAGTCCCACAAGTCACCCCATCTTGGATTCCCCTGGGTCTCTAGTTTTCAAAAATGCACAGGTGTGGTAGGTTTCCCTAGGTGCCGGCTGAGCTAGAGGCCAAAATCTACAGGTAGGCACTTTGCAAAAAACACCTCTATTTTCTTTAAAAAAATGTGATGTGTCCACGTTGCGTTTTGGGGCATTTCCTGTCGCGGGCGCTAGTCCTACCCACACAAGTGAGGTATCATTTTTATCGGGAGACTTGGGGGAACGCTGGATGGAAGAAAATTTGTGGCTCCTCTCAGATTACAGAACTTTCTGTCACCAAAATGTGAGGAAAACGTGTTTTTTTAGCCAAATTTTGAGGTTTGCAAAGGATTCTGGGTAACAGAACCTGGTCAGAGCCCCACAAGTCACCCCATCTTGGATTCCCCTAGGTCTGTAGTTTTCAAATATGCACAGGTTTGGTAGGTTTCCCTAGGTGCCGGCTGAGCTAGAGGCCAAAATCTACAGGTAGGCACTTTGCAAAAAACACCTCTGTTTTCTTTAAAAAAATGTGATGTGTCCACGTTGTGTTTTGGGGCATTTCCTGTCACGGGCGCTAGGCCTACCCGCACAAGTGAGGTATCATTTTTATCGGGAGACTTGGGGGAACGCTGGGTGGAAGGAAATTTGTGGCACCTCTCAGATTCCAGAACTTTCTGTCACCGAAATATGAGGAAAACGTGTTTTTTTAGCCAAATTTTGAGGTTTGCAAAGGATTCTGGGTAACAGAACCTGGTCAGAGCCCCACAAGTCACCCCATCTTGGATTCCCCTAGGTCTCTAGTTTTCAAAAATGCACAGGTGTGGTAGGTTTCCCTAGGTGCCGGCTGAGCTAGAGGCCAAAATCTACAGGTAGGCACTTTGCAAAAAAGACCTCTGTTATCTTAAAAAAAATGTGATGTGTCCACCTTGTGTTTTTGGGGCGTTTCCTGTCACGGGCGCTAGACCTACCCACACAAGTGAGGTATCATTTTTATCGGGAGACTCGGGGGAACGCTGGGTGGAAGGAAATTTGTGGCTCCTCTCAGATTCCAGAACTTTCTGTCACCAAAATTTGAGGAAAACGTGTTTTTTAGACAAATTTTGAGGTTTGCAAAGGGTTCTGGGTAACAGAACCTGGTCAGAGTCCCACATGTCACCCCATCTTGGATTCCACTGGGTCTCTAGTTTTCACAAATGCACAGGTTTGGTAGGTTTCCCTAGGTGCCGGCTGAGCTAGAGGCCAAAATCTACAGGTAGGCACTTTGCAAAAAACACCTCTGTTTTCTTTCAAAAAATGTGATGTGTCCACGTTGCGTTTTGGGGCATTTCCTGTCGCGGGCGCTAGTCCTACCCACACAAGTGGGGTATCATTTTTATCGGGAGACTTGGGGGAACGCTGGGTGGAAGAAAATTTGTGGCTCCTCTCAGATTCCAGAACTTTCTGTCACCAAAATGTGAGGAAAACGTGTTTTTTTAGCCAAATTTTGAGGTTTGCAAAGGATTCTGGGTAACAGAACCTGGTCAGAGCCCCACAAGTCACCCCATCTTGGATTCCCCTAGGTCTCTAGTTTTCAAAAATGCACAGGTTTGGTAGGTTTCCCTAGGTGCCGGCTGAGCTAGAGGCCAAAATCTACAGGTAGGCACTTTGCAAAAAACACCTCTGTTTTCTTTCAAAAAATGTGATGTGTCCACGTTGTGTTTTGGGGCATTTCCTGTCACGGGCGCTAGGCCTACCCACACAAGTGAGGTATAATTTTTATCGGGAGACTTGGGGAAACGCTGGGTGGAAGGAAATTTGTAGCTCCTCTCAGATTCCAGAACTTTCTGTCACCGAAATGTGAGGAAAACGTGTTTTTTTAGCCAAATTTTGAGGTTTGCAAAGGATTCTGGGTAACAGAACCTGGTCAGAGCCCCCACAAGTCAACTCATCTTGGATTCCCCTAGGTCTCTAGTTTTCAAAAATGCACAGGTTTGGTAGGTTTCCCTAGGTGCCGGCTGAGCTAGAGGCCAAAATCTACAGGTAGGCACTTTGCAAAAAACACCTCTGTTTTCTTTCAAAAAATGTGATGTGTCCACGTTGTGTTTTGGGGCATTTCCTGTCACGGGCGCTAGGCCTACCCACACAAGTGAGGTATAATTTTTATCGGGAGACTTGGGGGAACGCTGGGTGGAAGGAAATTTGTGGCACCTCTCAGATTCCAGAACTTTCTGTCACCGAAATGTGAGGAAAACGTGTTTTTTTAGCCAAATTTTGAGGTTTGCAAAGAATTCTGGGTAACAGAACCTGGTCAGAGCCCCACAAGTCATCCCATCTTGGATTCCCCTAGGTCTCTAGTTTAAAAAATGCACAGATGTGGTAGGTTTCCCTAGGTGCCGGCTGAGCTAGAGGCCAAAATCTACAGGTAGGCACTTTGCAAAAAACACCTCTGTTTTCTTTCAAAAAATGTGATGTGTCCACGTTGTGTTTTGGGCCATTTCCTGTCACGGGCGCTAGGCCTACCCACACAAGTGAGGTATAATTTTTATCGGGAGACTTGGGGGAGCGCTGGGTGGAAGGAAATTTGTGGCACCTCTCAGATTCCAGAACTTTCTGTCACCGAAATGTGAGGAAAACGTGTTTTTTTAGCCAAATTTTGAGGTTTGCAAAGGATTCTGGGTAACAGAACCTGGTCAGAGCCCCACAAGTCACCCCATCTTGGATTCCCCTAGGTCTCTAGTTTTCAAAAAAGCACAGGTTTGGTAGGTTTCCCTAGGTGCCGGCTGAGCTAGAGGCCAACATCTACAGGTAGGCACTTTGCAAAAAACACCTCTGTTTTCTTTCAAAAAATGTGATGTGTCCACGTTGTGTTTTGGGGCATTTCCTGTCACGGGCGCTAGGCCTACCCACACAAGTGAGGTATCATTTTTATCGGGAGACTTGGGGAAACGCTGAGTGGAAGGAAATTTGTAGCTCCTCTCAGATTCCAGAACTTTCTGTCACCGAAATGTGAGGAAAACGTGTTTTTTTAGCCAAATTTTGAGGTTTGCAAAGAATTCTGGGTAACAGAACCTGGTCAGAGCCCCACAAGTCATCCCATCTTGGATTCCCCTAGGTCTCTAGTTTTAAAAAATGCACAGGTGTGGTAGGTTTCCCTAGGTGCCGGCTGAGCTAGAGGCCAAAATCTACAGGTAGGCACTTTGCAAAAAACACCTCTGTTTTCTTTCAAAAAATGTGATGTGTCCACGTTGTGTTTTGGGCCATTTCCTGTCACGGGCGCTAGGCCTACCCACACAAGTGAGGTATAATTTTTATCGGGAGACTTGGGGGAGCGCTGGGTGGAAGGAAATTTGTGGCACTTCTCAGATTCCAGAACTTTCTGTCACCGAAATGTGAGGAAAACGTGTTTTTTTAGCCAAATTTTGAGGTTTGCAAAGGATTCTGGGTAACAGAACCTGGTCAGAGCCCCACAAGTCACCCCATCTTGGATTCCCCTAGGTCTCTAGTTTTCAAAAAAGCACAGGTTTGGTAGGTTTCCCTAGGTGCCGGCTGAGCTAGAGGCCAACATCTAGAGGTAGGCATTTTGCAAAAAACACCTCTGTTTTCTTTCAAAAAATGTGATGTGTCCACGTTGTGTTTTGGGGCATTTCCTGTCACGGGCGCTAGGCCTACCCACACAAGTGAGGTATCATTTTTATTGGGAGACTTGGGGAAACGCTGAGTGGAAGGAAATTTGTAGCTCCTCTCAGATTCCAGAACTTTCTGTCACCGAAATGTGAGGAAAATGTGTTTTTTTAGCCAAATTTTGAGGTTTGCAAAGGATTCTGGGTAACAGAACCTGGTCAGAGCCCCACAAGTCAACTCATCTTGGATCACCTAGGTCTCTAGTTTTCAAAAATGCACAGGTTTGGTAGGTTTCCCTAGGTGCCCGGCTGAGCTAGAGGCCAAAATCTACAGGTAGGCACTTTGCAAAAAACACCTCTGTTTTCTTTAAAAAAATGTGATGTGTCCACGTTGTGTTTTGGGGCATTTCCTGTCACGGGCGCTAGGCCTACCCGCACAAGTGAGGTATCATTTTTATCGGGAGACTTGGGGGAACGCTGGGTGGAAGGAAATTTGTGGCACCTCTCAGATTCCAGAACTTTCTGTCACCGAAATGTGAGGAAAACGTGTTTTTTTAGCAAAATTTTGAGGTTTGCAAAGGATTCTGGGTAACAGAACCTGGTCAGAGCCCCACAAGTCACCCCATCTTGGATTCCCCTAGGTCTCTAGTTTTCAAAAATGCACAGGTGTGGTAGGTTTCCCTAGGTGCCGGCTGAGCTAGAGGCCAAAATCTACAGGTAGGCACTTTGCAAAAAAGACCTCTGTTATCTTAAAAAAAATGTGATGTGTCCACCTTGTGTTTTTGGGGCGTTTCCTGTCACGGGCGCTAGACCTACCCACACAAGTGAGGTATCATTTTTATCGGGAGACTCGGGGGAACGCTGGGTGGACGGAAATTTGTGGCTCCTCTCAGATTCCAGACCTTTCTTTCACCAAAATTTGAGGAAAACGTGTTTTTTAGACAAATTTTGAGGTTTGCAAAGGGTTCTGGGTAACAGAACCTGGTCAGAGTCCCACATGTCACCCCATCTTGGATTCCACTGGGTCTCTAGTTTTCACAAATGCACAGGTTTGGTAGGTTTCCCTAGGAGCCGGCTGAGCTACAGGCCAAAATCTACAGGTAGGCACTTTGCAAAAAACACCTCTGTTTTCTTTCAAAAAATGTGATGTGTCCACGTTGCGTTTTGGGGCATTTCCTGTCGCGGGCGCTAGTCCTACCCACACAAGTGGGGTATCATTTTTATCGGGAGACTTGGGGGAACGCTGGGTGGAAGAAAATTTGTGGCTCCTCTCAGATTCCAGAACTTTCTGTCACCGAAATGTGAGGAAAACGTGTTTTTTTAGCCAAATTTTGAGGTTTGCAAAGGATTCTGGGTAACAGAACCTGGTCAGAGCCCCCACAAGTCAACTCATCTTGGATTCCCCTAGGTCTCTAGTTTCAAAAATGCACAGGTTTGGTAGGTTTCCCTAGGTGCCGGCTGAGCTACAGGCCAAAATCTACAGGTAGGCACTTTGCAAAAAACACCTCTGTTTTCTTTAAAAAAATGTGATGTGTCCACGTTGTGTTTTGGGGCATTTCCTGTCACGGGCGCTAGGCCTACCCACACAAGTGAGGTATAATTTTTATCGGGAGACTTGGGGGAACGCTGGGTGGAAGGAAATTTGTGGCACCTCTCAGATTCCAGAACTTTCTGTCACCGAAATGTGAGGAAAACGTGTTTTTTTAGCCAAATTTTGAGGTTTGCAAAGAATTCTGGGTAACAGAACCTGGTCAGAGACCCACAAGTCATCCCATCTTGGATTCCCCTAGGTCTCTAGTTTTAAAAAATGCACAGGTGTGGTAGGTTTCCCTAGGTGCCGGCTGAGCTAGAGGCCAAAATCTACAGGTAGGCACTTTGCAAAAAACACCTCTGTTTTCTTTCAAAAAATGTGATGTGTCCACGTTGTGTTTTGGGCCATTTCCTGTCACGGGCGCTAGGCCTACCCACACAAGTGAGGTATAATTTTTATCGGGAGACTTGGGGAAACGCTGGGTGGAAGGAAATTTGTGGCACCTCTCAGATTCCAGAACTTTCTGTCACCGAAATGTGAGGAAAACGTGTTTTTTTAGCCAAATTTTGAGGTTTGCAAAGAATTCTGGGTAACAGAACCTGGTCAGAGCCCCACAAGTCACCCCATCTTGGATTCCCCTAGGTCTCTAGTTTTCAAAAATGCACAGGTTTGGTAGGTTTCCCTAGGTGCCGGCTGAGCTAGAGGCCAAAATCTACAGGTAGGCACTTTGCAAAAAACACCTCTGTTTTCTTTCAAAAAATGTGATGTGTCCACGTTGTGTTTTGGGGCATTTCCTGTCACGGGCTCTAGGCCTACCCACACAAGTGAGGTATAATTTTTATCGGGAGACTTGGGGAAACGCTGGGTGGAAGGAAATTTGTAGCTCCTCTCAGATTCCAGAACTTTCTGTCACCGAAATGTGAGGAAAACGTGTTTTTTTAGCCAAATTTTGAGGTTTGCAAAGGATTCTGGGTAACAGAACCTGGTCAGAGCCCCCACAAGTCAACTCATCTTGGATTCCCCTAGGTCTCTAGTTTTCAAAAATGCACAGGTTTGGTAGGTTTCCCTAGGTGCCGGCTGAGCTAGAGGCCAAAATCTACAGGTAGGCACTTTGCAAAAAACACCTCTGTTTTCTTTCAAAAAATGTGATGTGTCCACGTTGTGTTTTGGGGCATTTCCTGTCACGGGCGCTAGGCCTACCCACACAAGTGAGGTATAATTTTTATCGGGAGACTTGGGGAACGCTGGGTGGAAGGAAATTTGTGGCACCTCTCAGATTCCAGAACTTTCTGTCACCGAAATGTGAGGAAAACGTGTTTTTTTAGCCAAATTTTGAGGTTTGCAAAGAATTCTGGGTAACAGAACCTGGTCAGAGCCCCACAAGTCATCCCATCTTGGATTCCCCTAGGTCTCTAGTTTTAAAAATGCACAGGTGTGGTAGGTTTCCCTAGGTGCCGGCTGAGCTAGAGGCCAAAATCTACAGGTAGGCACTTTGCAAAAAACACCTCTGTTTTCTTTCAAAAAATGTGATGTGTCCACGTTGTGTTTTGGGCCATTTCCTGTCACGGGCGCTAGGCCTACCCACACAAGTGAGGTATAATTTTTATCGGGAGACTTGGGGGAGCGCTGGGTGGAAGGAAATTTGTGGCACCTCTCAGATTCCAGAACTTTCTGTCACCGAAATGTGAGGAAAACGTGTTTTTTTAGCCAAATTTTGAGGTTTGCAAAGGATTCTGGGTAACAGAACCTGGTCAGAGCCCCACAAGTCACCCCATCTTGGATTCCCCTAGGTCTCTAGTTTTCAAAAAAGCACAGGTTTGGTAGGTTTCCCTAGGTGCCGGCTGAGCTAGAGGCCAACATCTACAGGTAGGCACTTTGCAAAAAACACCTCTGTTTTCTTTCAAAAAATGTGATGTGTCCACGTTGTGTTTTGGGGCATTTCCTGTCACGGGCGCTAGGCCTACCCACACAAGTGAGGTATCATTTTTATCGGGAGACTTGGGGAAACGCTGAGTGGAAGGAAATTTGTAGCTCCTCTCAGATTCCAGAACTTTCTGTCACCGAAATGTGAGGAAAACGTGTTTTTTTAGCCAAATTTTGAGGTTTGCAAAGAATTCTGGGTAACAGAACCTGGTCAGAGCCCCACAAGTCATCCCATCTTGGATTCCCCTAGGTCTCTAGTTTTAAAAAATGCACAGGTGTGGTAGGTTTCCCTAGGTGCCGGCTGAGCTAGAGGCCAAAATCTACAGGTAGGCACTTTGCAAAAAACACCTCTGTTTTCTTTCAAAAAATGTGATGTGTCCACGTTGTGTTTTGGGGCATTTCCTGTCACGGGCGCTAGGCCTACCCACACAAGTGAGGTATAATTTTTATCGGGAGACTTGGGGGAGCGCTGGGTGGAAGGAAATTTGTGGCACCTCTCAGATTCCAGAACTTTCTGTCACCGAAATGTGAGGAAAACGTGTTTTTTTAGCCAAATTTTGAGGTTTGCAAAGGATTCTGGGTAACAGAACCTGGTCAGAGCCCCACAAGTCACCCCATCTTGGATTCCCCTAGGTCTCTAGTTTTAAAAAGCACAGGTTTGGTAGGTTTCCCTAGGTGCCGGCTGAGCTAGAGGCCAACATCTACAGGTAGGCACTTTGCAAAAAACACCTCTGTTTTCTTTCAAAAAATGTGATGTGTCCACGTTGTGTTTTGGGGCATTTCCTGTCACGGGCGCTAGGCCTACCCACACAAGTGAGGTATCATTTTTATCGGGAGACTTGGGGAAACGCTGAGTGGAAGGAAATTTGTAGCTCCTCTCAGATTCCAGAACTTTCTGTCACCGAAATGTGAGGAAAATGTGTTTTTTTAGCCAAATTTTGAGGTTTGCAAAGGATTCTGGGTAACAGAACCTGGTCAGAGCCCCACAAGTCAACTCATCTTGGATCACCTAGGTCTCTAGTTTTCAAAAATGCACAGGTTTGGTAGGTTTCCCTAGGTGCCGGCTGAGCTAGAGGCCAAAATCTACAGGTAGGCACTTTGCAAAAAACACCTCTGTTTTCTTTCAAAAAATGTGATGTGTCCACGTTGCGTTTTGGGGCATTTCCTGTCGCGGGCGCTAGTCCTACCCACACAAGTGGGGTATCATATTTATCGGGAGACTTGGGGGAACGCTGGGTGGAAGGAAATTTGTGGCTCCTCTCAGATTCCAGAACTTTCTGTCACCAAAATTTGAGGAAAACAAGTTTTTTTAGCCAAATTTTGAGGTTTGCAAAGGGTTCTGGGTAACAGAACCTGGTCAGAGTCCCACAAGTCACCCCATCTTGGATTCCCCTGGGTCTCTAGTTTTCAAAAATGCACAGGTGTGGTAGGTTTCCCTAGGTGCCGGCTGAGCTAGAGGCCAAAATCTACAGGTAGGCACTTTGCAAAAAACACCTCTGTTTTCTTTAAAAAAATGTGATGTGTCCACGTTGCGTTTTGGGGCATTTCCTGTCGCGGGCGCTAGTCCTACCCACACAAGTGAGGTATCATTTTTATCGGGAGACTTGGGGGAACGCTGGATGGAAGAAAATTTGTGGCTCCTCTCAGATTACAGAACTTTCTGTCACCAAAATGTGAGGAAAACGTGTTTTTTTAGCCAAATTTTGAGGTTTGCAAAGGATTCTGGGTAACAGAACCTGGTCAGAGACCCACAAGTCATCCCATCTTGGATTCCCCTAGGTCTCTAGTTTTAAAAAATGCACAGGTGTGGTAGGTTTCCCTAGGTGCCGGCTGAGCTAGAGGCCAAAATCTACAGGTAGGCACTTTGCAAAAAACACCTCTGTTTTCTTTCAAAAAATGTGATGTGTCCACGTTGTGTTTTGGGGCATTTCCTGTCACGGGCTCTAGGCCTACCCACACAAGTGAGGTATAATTTTTATCGGGAGACTTGGGGAAACGCTGGGTGGAAGGAAATTTGTAGCTCCTCTCAGATTCCAGAACTTTCTGTCACCGAAATGTGAGGAAAACGTGTTTTTTTAGCCAAATTTTGAGGTTTGCAAAGGATTCTGGGTAACAGAACCTGGTCAGAGCCCCCACAAGTCAACTCATCTTGGATTCCCCTAGGTCTCTAGTTTTCAAAAATGCACAGGTTTGGTAGGTTTCCCTAGGTGCCGGCTGAGCTAGAGGCCAAAATCTACAGGTAGGCACTTTGCAAAAACACCTCTGTTTTCTTTCAAAAAATGTGATGTGTCCACGTTGTGTTTTGGGGCATTTCCTGTCACGGGCGCTAGGCCTACCCACACAAGTGAGGTATAATTTTTATCGGGAGACTTGGGGGAACGCTGGGTGGAAGGAAATTTGTGGCACCTCTCAGATTCCAGAACTTTCTGTCACCGAAATGTGAGGAAAACGTGTTTTTTTAGCCAAATTTTGAGGTTTGCAAAGAATTCTGGGTAACAGAACCTGGTCAGAGCCCCACAAGTCATCCCATCTTGGATTCCCCTAGGTCTCTAGTTTTAAAAAATGCACAGGTGTGGTAGGTTTCCCTAGGTGCCGGCTGAGCTAGAGGCCAAAATCTACAGGTAGGCACTTTGCAAAAAACACCTCTGTTTTCTTTCAAAAAATGTGATGTGTCCACGTTGTGTTTTGGGCCATTTCCTGTCACGGGCGCTAGGCCTACCCACACAAGTGAGGTATAATTTTTATCGGGAGACTTGGGGGAGCGCTGGGTGGAAGGAAATTTGTGGCACCTCTCAGATTCCAGAACTTTCTGTCACCGAAATGTGAGGAAAACGTGTTTTTTTAGCCAAATTTTGAGGTTTGCAAAGGATTCTGGGTAACAGAACCTGGTCAGAGCCCCACAAGTCACCCCATCTTGGATTCCCCTAGGTCTCTAGTTTTCAAAAAAGCACAGGTTTGGTAGGTTTCCCTAGGTGCCGGCTGAGCTAGAGGCCAACATCTACAGGTAGGCACTTTGCAAAAAACACCTCTGTTTTCTTTCAAAAAATGTGATGTGTCCACGTTGTGTTTTGGGGCATTTCCTGTCACGGGCGCTAGGCCTACCCACACAAGTGAGGTATCATTTTTATCGGGAGACTTGGGGAAACGCTGAGTGGAAGGAAATTTGTAGCTCCTCTCAGATTCCAGAACTTTCTGTCACCGAAATGTGAGGAAAACGTGTTTTTTTAGCCAAATTTTGAGGTTTGCAAAGAATTCTGGGTAACAGAACCTGGTCAGAGCCCCACAAGTCATCCCATCTTGGATTCCCCTAGGTCTCTAGTTTTAAAAAATGCACAGGTGTGGTAGGTTTCCCTAGGTGCCGGCTGAGCTAGAGGCCAAAATCTACAGGTAGGCACTTTGCAAAAAACACCTCTGTTTTCTTTCAAAAAATGTGATGTGTCCACGTTGTGTTTTGGGGCATTTCCTGTCACGGGCGCTAGGCCTACCCACACAAGTGAGGTATAATTTTTATCGGGAGACTTGGGGGAGCGCTGGGTGGAAGGAAATTTGTGGCACCTCTCAGATTCCAGAACTTTCTGTCACCGAAATGTGAGGAAAACGTGTTTTTTTAGCCAAATTTTGAGGTTTGCAAAGGATTCTGGGTAACAGAACCTGGTCAGAGCCCCACAAGTCACCCCATCTTGGATTCCCCTAGGTCTCTAGTTTTAAAAAAGCACAGGTTTGGTAGGTTTCCCTAGGTGCCGGCTGAGCTAGAGGCCAACATCTACAGGTAGGCACTTTGCAAAAAACACCTCTGTTTTCTTTCAAAAAATGTGATGTGTCCACGTTGTGTTTTGGGGCATTTCCTGTCACGGGCGCTAGGCCTACCCACACAAGTGAGGTATCATTTTTATCGGGAGACTTGGGGAAACGCTGAGTGGAAGGAAATTTGTAGCTCCTCTCAGATTCCAGAACTTTCTGTCACCGAAATGTGAGGAAAATGTGTTTTTTTAGCCAAATTTTGAGGTTTGCAAAGGATTCTGGGTAACAGAACCTGGTCAGAGCCCCACAAGTCAACTCATCTTGGATCACCTAGGTCTCTAGTTTTCAAAAATGCACAGGTTTGGTAGGTTTCCCTAGGTGCCGGCTGAGCTAGAGGCCAAAATCTACAGGTAGGCACTTTGCAAAAAACACCTCTGTTTTCTTTCAAAAAATGTGATGTGTCCACGTTGCGTTTTGGGGCATTTCCTGTCGCGGGCGCTAGTCCTACCCACACAAGTGGGGTATCATATTTATCGGGAGACTTGGGGAACGCTGGGTGGAAGGAAATTTGTGGCTCCTCTCAGATTCCAGAACTTTCTGTCACCAAAATTTGAGGAAAACAAGTTTTTTTAGCCAAATTTTGAGGTTTGCAAAGGGTTCTGGGTAACAGAACCTGGTCAGAGTCCCACAAGTCACCCCATCTTGGATTCCCCTGGGTCTCTAGTTTTCAAAAATGCACAGGTGTGGTAGGTTTCCCTAGGTGCCGGCTGAGCTAGAGGCCAAAATCTACAGGTAGGCACTTTGCAAAAAACACCTCTGTTTTCTTTAAAAAAATGTGATGTGTCCACGTTGCGTTTTGGGGCATTTCCTGTCGCGGGCGCTAGTCCTACCCACACAAGTGAGGTATCATTTTTATCGGGAGACTTGGGGGAACGCTGGATGGAAGAAAATTTGTGGCTCCTCTCAGATTACAGAACTTTCTGTCACCAAAATGTGAGGAAAACGTGTTTTTTTAGCCAAATTTTGAGGTTTGCAAAGGATTCTGAGTAACAGAACCTGGTCAGAGCCCCACAAGTCACCCCATCTTGGATTCCCCTAGGTCTGTAGTTTTCAAATATGCACAGGTTTGGTAGGTTTCCCTAGGTGCCGGCTGAGCTAGAGGCCAAAATCTACAGGTAGGCACTTTGCAAAAAACACCTCTGTTTTCTTTAAAAAATGTGATGTGTCCACGTTGTGTTTTGGGGCATTTCCTGTCACGGGCGCTAGGCCTACCCGCACAAGTGAGGTATCATTTTTATCGGGAGACTTGGGGGAACGCTGGGTGGAAGGAAATTTGTGGCACCTCTCAGATTCCAGAACTTTCTCTCACCGAAATATGAGGAAAACGTGTTTTTTTAGCCAAATTTTGAGGTTTGCAAAGGATTCTGGGTAACAGAACCTGGTCAGAGCCCCACAAGTCACCCCATCTTGGATTCCCCTAGGTCTCTAGTTTTCAAAAATGCACAGGTGTGGTAGGTTTCCCTAGGTGCCGGCTGAGCTAGAGGCCAAAATCTACAGGTAGGCACTTTGCAAAAAAGACCTCTGTTATCTTAAAAAAAATGTGATGTGTCCACCTTGTGTTTTTGGGGCGTTTCCTGTCACGGGCGCTAGACCTACCCACACAAGTGAGGTATCATTTTTATCGGGAGACTCGGGGGAACGCTGGGTGGAAGGAAATTTGTGGCTCCTCTCAGATTCCAGAACTTTCTGTCACCAAAATTTGAGGAAAACGTGTTTTTTAGACAAATTTTGAGGTTTGCAAAGGGTTCTGGGTAACAGAACCTGGTCAGAGTCCCACATGTCACCCCATCTTGGATTCCACTGGGTCTCTAGTTTTCACAAATGCACAGGTTTGGTAGGTTTCCCTAGGTGCCGGCTGAGCTAGAGGCCAAAATCTACAGGTAGGCACTTTGCAAAAAACACCTCTGTTTTCTTTCAAAAATGTGATGTGTCCACGTTGCGTTTTGGGGCATTTCCTGTCGCGGGCGCTAGTCCTACCCACACAAGTGGGGTATCATTTTTATCGGGAGACTTGGGGGAACGCTGGGTGGAAGAAAATTTGTGGCTCCTCTCAGATTCCAGAACTTTCTGTCACCAAAATGTGAGGAAAACGTGTTTTTTTAGCCAAATTTTGAGGTTTGCAAAGGATTCTGGGTAACAGAACCTGGTCAGAGCCCCACAAGTCACCCCATCTTGGATTCCCCTAGGTCTCTAGTTTTCAAAAATGCACAGGTTTGGTAGGTTTCCCTAGGTGCCGGCTGAGCTAGAGGCCAAAATCTACAGGTAGGCACTTTGCAAAAAACACCTCTGTTTTCTTTCAAAAAATGTGATGTGTCCACGTTGTGTTTTGGGGCATTTCCTGTCACGGTCGCTAGGCCTACCCACACAAGTGAGGTATAATTTTTATCGGGAGACTTGGGGAAACGCTGGGTGGAAGGAAATTTGTAGCTCCTCTCAGATTCCAGAACTTTCTGTCACCGAAATGTGAGGAAAACGTGTTTTTTTAGCCAAATTTTGAGGTTTGCAAAGGATTCTGGGTAACAGAACCTGGTCAGAGCCCCCACAAGTCAACTCATCTTGGATTCCCCTAGGTCTCTAGTTTTCAAAAATGCACAGGTTTGGTAGGTTTCCCTAGGTGCCGGCTGAGCTAGAGGCCAAAATCTACAGGTAGGCACTTTGCAAAAAAACACCTCTGTTTTCTTTCAAAAAATGTGATGTGTCCACGTTGTGTTTTGGGGCATTTCCTGTCACGGGCGCTAGGCCTACCCACACAAGTGAGGTATAATTTTTATCGGGAGACTTGGGGGAACGCTGGGTGGAAGGAAATTTGTGGCACCTCTCAGATTCCAGAACTTTCTGTCACCGAAATGTGAGGAAAACGTGTTTTTTTAGCCAAATTTTGAGGTTTGCAAAGAATTCTGGGTAACAGAACCTGGTCAGAGCCCCACAAGTCATCCCATCTTGGATTCCCCTAGGTCTCTAGTTTTAAAAAATGCACAGATGTGGTAGGTTTCCCTAGGTGCCGGCTGAGCTAGAGGCCAAAATCTACAGGTAGGCACTTTGCAAAAAACACCTCTGTTTTCTTTCAAAAAATGTGATGTGTCCACGTTGTGTTTTGGGCCATTTCCTGTCACGGGCGCTAGGCCTACCCACACAAGTGAGGTATAATTTTTATCGGGAGACTTGGGGGAGCGCTGGGTGGAAGGAAATTTGTGGCACCTCTCAGATTCCAGAACTTTCTGTCACCGAAATGTGAGGAAAACGTGTTTTTTTAGCCAAATTTTGAGGTTTGCAAAGGATTCTGGGTAACAGAACCTTCAGAGCCCCACAAGTCACCCCATCTTGGATTCCCCTAGGTCTCTAGTTTTCAAAAAAGCACAGGTTTGGTAGGTTTCCCTAGGTGCCGGCTGAGCTAGAGGCCAACATCTACAGGTAGGCACTTTGCAAAAAACACCTCTGTTTTCTTTCAAAAAATGTGATGTGTCCACGTTGTGTTTTGGGGCATTTCCTGTCACGGGCGCTAGGCCTACCCACACAAGTGAGGTATCATTTTTATCGGGAGACTTGGGGGAAACGCTGAGTGGAAGGAAATTTGTAGCTCCTCTCAGATTCCAGAACTTTCTGTCACCGAAATGTGAGGAAAACGTGTTTTTTTAGCCAAATTTTGAGGTTTGCAAAGAATTCTGGGTAACAGAACCTGGTCAGAGCCCCACAAGTCATCCCATCTTGGATTCCCCTAGGTCTCTAGTTTTAAAAATGCACAGGTGTGGTAGGTTTCCCTAGGTGCCGGCTGAGCTAGAGGCCAAAATCTACAGGTAGGCACTTTTGCAAAAAACACCTCTGTTTTCTTTCAAAAAATGTGATGTGTCCACGTTGTGTTTTGGGCCATTTCCTGTCACGGGCGCTAGGCCTACCCACACAAGTGAGGTATAATTTTTATCGGGAGACTTGGGGGAGCGCTGGGTGGAAGGAAATTTGTGGCACTTCTCAGATTCCAGAACTTTCTGTCACCGAAATGTGAGGAAAACGTGTTTTTTTAGCCAAATTTTGAGGTTTGCAAAGGATTCTGGGTAACAGAACCTGGTCAGAGCCCCACAAGTCACCCCATCTTGGATTCCCCTAGGTCTCTAGTTTTCAAAAAAGCACAGGTTTGGTAGGGTTTCCCTAGGTGCCGGCTGAGCTAGAGGCCAACATCTAGAGGTAGGCATTTTGCAAAAAACACCTCTGTTTTCTTTCAAAAAATGTGATGTGTCCACGTTGTGTTTTGGGGCATTTCCTGTCACGGGCGCTAGGCCTACCCACACAAGTGAGGTATCATTTTTATTGGGAGACTTGGGGAAACGCTGAGTGGAAGGAAATTTGTAGCTCCTCTCAGATTCCAGAACTTTCTGTCACCGAAATGTGAGGAAAATGTGTTTTTTTAGCCAAATTTTGAGGTTTGCAAAGGATTCTGGGTAACAGAACCTGGTCAGAGCCCCACAAGTCAACTCATCTTGGATCACCTAGGTCTCTAGTTTTCAAAAATGCACAGGTTTGGTAGGTTTCCCTAGGTGCCGGCTGAGCTAGAGGCCAAAATCTACAGGTAGGCACTTTGCAAAAAACACCTCTGTTTTCTTTAAAAAAATGTGATGTGTCCACGTTGTGTTTTGGGGCATTTCCTGTCACGGGCGCTAGGCCTACCCGCACAAGTGAGGTATCATTTTTATCGGGAGACTTGGGGGAACGCTGGGTGGAAGGAAATTTGTGGCACCTCTCAGATTCCAGAACTTTCTGTCACCGAAATGTGAGGAAAACGTGTTTTTTTTAGCAAAATTTTGAGGTTTGCAAAGGATTCTGGGTAACAGAACCTGGTCAGAGCCCCACAAGTCACCCCATCTTGGATTCCCCTAGGTCTCTAGTTTTCAAAAATGCACAGGTGTGGTAGGTTTCCCTAGGTGCCGGCTGAGCTAGAGGCCAAAATCTACAGGTAGGCACTTTGCAAAAAAGACCTCTGTTATCTTAAAAAAAATGTGATGTGTCCACCTTGTGTTTTTGGGGCGTTTCCTGTCACGGGCGCTAGACCTACCCACACAAGTGAGGTATCATTTTTATCGGGAGACTCGGGGGAACGCTGGGTGGACGGAAATTTGTGGCTCCTCTCAGATTCCAGACCTTTCTTTCACCAAAATTTGAGGAAAACGTGTTTTTTAGACAAATTTTGAGGTTTGCAAAGGGTTCTGGGTAACAGAACCTGGTCAGAGTCCCACATGTCACCCCATCTTGGATTCCACTGGGTCTCTAGTTTTCACAAATGCACAGGTTTGGTAGGTTTCCCTAGGAGCCGGCTGAGCTACAGGCCAAAATCTACAGGTAGGCACTTTGCAAAAAACACCTCTGTTTTCTTTCAAAAAATGTGATGTGTCCACGTTGCGTTTTGGGGCATTTCCTGTCGCGGGCGCTAGTCCTACCCACACAAGTGGGGTATCATTTTTATCGGGAGACTTGGGGGAACGCTGGGTGGAAGAAAATTTGTGGCTCCTCTCAGATTCCAGAACTTTCTGTCACCGAAATGTGAGGAAAACGTGTTTTTTTAGCCAAATTTTGAGGTTTGCAAAGGATTCTGGGTAACAGAACCTGGTCAGAGCCCCCACAAGTCAACTCATCTTGGATTCCCCTAGGTCTCTAGTTTTCAAAAATGCACAGGTTTGGTAGGTTTCCCTAGGTGCCGGCTGAGCTACAGGCCAAAATCTACAGGTAGGCACTTTGCAAAAAACACCTCTGTTTTCTTTAAAAAAATGTGATGTGTCCACGTTGTGTTTTGGGGCATTTCCTGTCACGGGCGCTAGGCCTACCCACACAAGTGAGGTATAATTTTTATCGGGAGACTTGGGGGAACGCTGGGTGGAAGGAAATTTGTGGCACCTCTCAGATTCCAGAACTTTCTGTCACCGAAATGTGAGGAAAACGTGTTTTTTTAGCCAAATTTTGAGGTTTGCAAAGAATTCTGGGTAACAGAACCTGGTCAGAGACCCACAAGTCATCCCATCTTGGATTCCCCTAGGTCTCTAGTTTTAAAAAATGCACAGGTGTGGTAGGTTTCCCTAGGTGACGGCTGAGCTAGAGGCCAAAATCTACAGGTAGGCACTTTGCAAAAAACACCTCTGTTTTCTTTCAAAAAATGTGATGTGTCCACGTTGTGTTTTGGGCCATTTCCTGTCACGGGCGCTAGGCCTACCCACACAAGTGAGGTATAATTTTTATCGGGAGACTTGGGGGAGCGCTGGGTGGAAGGAAATTTGTGGCACCTCTCAGATTCCAGAACTTTCTGTCACCGAAATGTGAGGAAAACGTGTTTTTTTAGCCAAATTTTGAGGTTTGCAAAGGATTCTGGGTAACAGAACCTGGTCAGAGCCCCACAAGTCAACTCATCTTGGATTCCCCTAGGTCTCTAGTTTTCAAAAATGCACAGGTTTGGTAGGTTTCCCTAGGTGCCGACTGAGCTAGAGGCCAAAATCTACAGGTAGGCACTTTGCAAAAAACACCTCTGTTTTCTTTCAAAAAATGTGATGTGTCCACGTTGTGTTTTGGGGCATTTCCTGTCACGGGCGCTAGGCCTACCCACACAAGTGAGGTATAATTTTTATCGGGAGACTTGGGGGAACGCTGGGTGGAAGGAAATTTGTGGCACCTCTCAGATTCCAGAACTTTCTGTCACCGAAATGTGAGGAAAACGTGTTTTTTTAGCCAAATTTTGAGGTTTGCAAAGAATTCTGGGTAACAGAACCTGGTCAGAGCCCCACAAGTCATCCCATCTTGGATTCCCCTAGGTCTCTAGTTTTAAAAAATGCACAGGTGTGGTAGGTTTCCCTAGGTGCCGGCTGAGCTAGAGGCCAAAATCTACAGGTAGGCACTTTGCAAAAAAGATCTCTGTTATCTTAAAAAAAATGTGATGTGTCCACCTTGAGTTTTTGGGGCGTTTCCTGTCACGGGCGCTAGACCTACCCACACAAGTGAGGTATCATTTTTATCGGGAGACTCGGGGGAACGCTGGGTGGACGGAAATTTGTGGCTCCTCTCAGATTCCAGAACTTTCTGTCACCAAAATTTGAGGAAAACGTGTTTTTTAGACAAATTTTGAGGTTTGCAAAGGGTTCTGGGTAACAGAACCTGGTCAGAGTCCCACATGTCACCCCATCTTGGATTCCACTGGGTCTCTAGTTTTCACAAATGCACAGGTTTGGTAGGTTTCCCTAGGAGCCGGCTGAGCTACAGGCCAAAATCTACAGGTAGGCACTTTGCAAAAAACACCTCTGTTTTCTTTCAAAAAATGTGATGTGTCCACGTTGCGTTTTGGGGCATTTCCTGTCGCGGGCGCTAGTCCTACCCACACAAGTGGGGTATCATTTTTATCGGGAGACTTGGGGGAACGCTGGGTGGAAGAAAATTTGTGGCTCCTCTCAGATTCCAGAACTTTCTGTCACCGAAATGTGAGGAAAACGTGTTTTTTTAGCCAAATTTTGAGGTTTGCAAAGGATTCTGGGTAACAGAACCTGGTCAGAGCCCCCACAAGTCAACTCATCTTGGATTCCCCTAGGTCTCTAGTTTTCAAAAATGCACAGGTTTGGTAGGTTTCCCTAGGTGCCGGCTGAGCTACAGGCCAAAATCTACAGGTAGGCACTTTGCAAAAAACACCTCTGTTTTCTTTAAAAAAATGTGATGTGTCCACGTTGTGTTTTGGGGCATTTCCTGTCACGGGCGCTAGGCCTACCCACACAAGTGAGGTATAATTTTTATCGGGAGACTTGGGGGAACGCTGGGTGGAAGGAAATTTGTGGCACCTCTCAGATTCCAGAACTTTCTGTCACCGAAATGTGAGGAAAACGTGTTTTTTTAGCCAAATTTTGAGGTTTGCAAAGAATTCTGGGTAACAGAACCTGGTCAGAGCCCCACAAGTCATCCCATCTTGGATTCCCCTAGGTCTCTAGTTTTAAAAAATGCACAGGTGTGGTAGGTTTCCCTAGGTGCCGGCTGAGCTAGAGGCCAAAATCTACAGGTAGGCACTTTGCAAAAAAGATCTCTGTTATCTTAAAAAAAATGTGATGTGTCCACCTTGTGTTTTTGGGGCGTTTCCTGTCACGGGCGCTAGACCTACCCACACAAGTGAGGTATCATTTTTATCGGGAGACTCGGGGGAACGCTGGGTGGACGGAAATTTGTGGCTCCTCTCAGATTCCAGAACTTTCTGTCACCAAAATTTGAGGAAAACGTGTTTTTTAGACAAATTTTGAGGTTTGCAAAGGGTTCTGGGTAACAGAACCTGGTCAGAGTCCCACATGTCACCCCATCTTGGATTCCACTGGGTCTCTAGTTTTCACAAATGCACAGGTTTGGTAGGTTTCCCTAGGAGCCGGCTGAGCTACAGGCCAAAATCTACAGGTAGGCACTTTGCAAAAAACACCTCTGTTTTCTTTCAAAAAATGTGATGTGTCCACGTTGCGTTTTGGGGCATTTCCTGTCGCGGGCGCTAGTCCTACCCACACAAGTGGGGTATCATTTTTATCGGGAGACTTGGGGGAACGCTGGGTGGAAGAAAATTTGTGGCTCCTCTCAGATTCCAGAACTTTCTGTCACCGAAATGTGAGGAAAACGTGTTTTTTTAGCCAAATTTTGAGGTTTGCAAAGGATTCTGGGTAACAGAACCTGGTCAGAGCCCCCACAAGTCAACTCATCTTGGATTCCCTAGGTCTCTAGTTTTCAAAAATGCACAGGTTTGGTAGGTTTCCCTAGGTGCCGGCTGAGCTACAGGCCAAAATCTACAGGTAGGCACTTTGCAAAAAACACCTCTGTTTTCTTTAAAAAATGTGATGTGTCCACGTTGTGTTTTGGGGCATTTCCTGTCACGGGCGCTAGGCCTACCCACACAAGTGAGGTATAATTTTTATCGGGAGACTTGGGGGAACGCTGGGTGGAAGGAAATTTGTGGCACCTCTCAGATTCCAGAACTTTCTGTCACCGAAATGTGAGGAAAACGTGTTTTTTTTTAGCCAAATTTTGAGGTTTGCAAAGAATTCTGGGTAACAGAACCTGGTCAGACCCACAAGTCATCCCATCTTGGATTCCCCTAGGTCTCTAGTTTTTAAAAAATGCACAGGTGTGGTAGGTTTCCCTAGGTGCCGGCTGAGCTAGAGGCCAAAATCTACAGGTAGGCACTTTGCAAAAAACACCTCTGTTTTCTTTCAAAAAATGTGATGTGTCCACGTTGTGTTTTGGGCCATTTCCTGTCACGGGCGCTAGGCCTACCCACACAAGTGAGGTATAATTTTTATCGGGAGACTTGGGGGGAGCGCTGGGTGGAAGGAAATTTGTGGCACCTCTCAGATTCCAGAACTTTCTGTCACCGAAATGTGAGGAAAACGTGTTTTTTTAGCCAAATTTTGAGGTTTGCAAAGGATTCTGGGTAACAGAACCTGGTCAGAGCCCCACAAGTCAACTCATCTTGGATTCCCCTAGGTCTCTAGTTTTCAAAAATGCACAGGTTTGGTAGGTTTCCCTAGGTGCCGACTGAGCTAGAGGCCAAAATCTACAGGTAGGCACTTTGCAAAAAACACCTCTGTTTTCTTTCAAAAAATGTGATGTGTCCACGTTGTGTTTTGGGGCATTTCCTGTCACGGGCGCTAGGCCTACCCACACAAGTGAGGTATAATTTTTATCGGGAGACTTGGGGGGAACGCTGGGTGGAAGGAAATTTGTGGCACCTCTCAGATTCCAGAACTTTCTGTCACCGAAATGTGAGGAAAACGTGTTTTTTTAGCCAAATTTTGAGGTTTGCAAAGAATTCTGGGTAACAGAACCTGGTCAGAGCCCCACAAGTCATCCCATCTTGGATTCCCCTAGGTCTCTAGTTTTAAAAAATGCACAGGTGTGGTAGGTTTCCCTAGGTGCCGGCTGAGCTAGAGGCCAAAATCTACAGGTAGGCACTTTGCAAAAAACACCTCTGTTTTCTTTCAAAAAATGTGATGTGTCCACGTTGTGTTTTGGGCCATTTCCTGTCACGGGCGCTAGGCCTACCCACACAAGTGAGGTATAATTTTTATCGGGAGACTTGGGGGAGCGCTGGGTGGAAGGAAATTTGTGGCACCTCTCAGATTCCAGAACTTTCTGTCACCGAAATGTGAGGAAAACGTGTTTTTTTAGCCAAATTTTGAGGTTTGCAAAGGATTCTGGGTAACAGAACCTGGTCAGAGCCCCACAAGTCACCCCATCTTGGATTCCCCTAGGTCTCTAGTTTTAAAAAAAGCACAGGTTTGGTAGGTTTCCCTAGGTGCCGGCTGAGCTAGAGGCCAACATCTACAGGTAGGCACTTTGCAAAAAACACCTCTGTTTTCTTACAAAAAATGTGATGTGTCCACGTTGTGTTTTGGGGCATTTCCTGTCACGGGCGCTAGGCCTACCCACACAAGTGAGGTATCATTTTTATCGGGGAGACTTGGGGGGGAAACGCTGAGTGGAAGGAAATTTGTAGCTCCTCTCAGATTCCAGAACTTTCTGTCACCGAAATGTGAGGAAAACGTGTTTTTTTTTGCCAAATTTTGAGGTTTGCAAAGAATTCTGGGTAACAGAACCTGGTCAGAGCCCCACAAGTCATCCCACCGTGGATTCCCCTAGGTCTCTAGTTTTAAAAAATGCACAGGTGTGGTAGGTTTCCCTAGGTGCCGGCTGAGCTAGAGGCCAAAATCTACAGGTAGGCACTTTGCAAAAAACACCTCTGTTTTCTTTCAAAAAATGTGATGTGTCCACGTTGTGTTTTGGGCCATTTCCTGTCACGGGCGCTAGGCCTACCCACACAAGTGAGGTATAATTTTTATCGGGAGACTTGGGGGGAGCGCTGGGTGGAAGGAAATTTGTGGCACCTCTCAGATTCCAGAACTTTCTGTCACCGAAATGTGAGGAAAACGTGTTTTTTTTAGCCAAATTTTGAGGTTTGCAAAGGATTCTGGGGAACAGAACCTGGTCAGAGACCCACAAGTCATCCCATCTTGGATTCCCCTAGGTCTCTAGTTTTAAAAAATGCACAGGTGTGGTAGGTTTCCCTAGGTGCCGGCTGAGCTAGAGGCCAAAATCTACAGGTAGGCACTTTGCAAAAAACACCTCTGTTTTCTTTCAAAAAATGTGATGTGTCCCACGGTTGTGTTTTGGGCCATTTCCTGTCACAGGCGCTAGGCCTACCCACACAAGTGAGGTATAATTTTTATCGGGAGACTTGTGGGAGCGCTGGGTGGAAGGAAATTTGTGGCACCTCTCAGATTCCAGAACTTTCTGTCACCGAAATGTGAGGAAAACGTGTTTTTTTAGCCAAATTTTGAGGTTTGCAAAAGGATTCTGGGTAACAGAACCTGGGTCAGAGCCCCACAAGTCAACTCATCTTGGATTCCCCTAGGTCTCTAGTTTTCAAAAATGCACAGGTTTGGTAGGTTTCCCTAGGTGCCGACTGAGCTAGAGGCCCAAAATCTACAGGTAGGCACTTTGCAAAAAAACACCTCTGTTTTCTTTCAAAAAATGTGATGTGTCCACGTTGTGTTTTGGGGCATTTCCTGTCACGGGCGCTAGGCCTACCCACACAAGTGAGGTATAATTTTTATCGGGAGACTTGGGGGGAACGCTGGTGGAAGGAAATTTGTGGCACCTCTCAGATTCCAGAACTTTCTGTCACCGAAATGTGAGGAAAACGTGTTTTTTTAGCCAAATTTTGAGGTTTGCAAAGAATTCTGGGTAACAGAACCTGGTCAGAGCCCCACAAGTCATCCCATCTTGGATTCCCCTAGGTCTCTAGTTTTAAAAAATGCACAGGTGTGGTAGGTTTCCCTAGGTGCCGGCTGAGCTAGAGGCCAAAATCTACAGGTAGGCACTTTGCAAAAAACACCTCTGTTTTCTTCAAAAAATGTGATGTGTCCACGTTGTGTTTTGGGCCATTTCCTGTCACGGGCGCTAGGCCTACCCACACAAGTGAGGTATAATTTTTATCGGGAGACTTGGGGGAGCGCTGGGTGGAAGGAAATTTGTGGCACCTCTCAGATTCCAGAACTTTCTGTCACCGAAATGTGAGGGAAAACGTGTTTTTTTAGCCAAATTTTGAGGTTTGCAAAGGATTCTGGGTAACAGAACCTGGTCAGAGCCCCACAAGTCACCCCATCTTGGATTCCCCTAGGTCTCTAGTTTTCAAAAAAGCACAGGTTTGGTAGGTTTCCCTAGGTGCCGGCTGAGCTAGAGGCCAACATCTACAGGTAGGCACTTTGCAAAAAACACCTCTGTTTTCTTTAAAAAAATGTGATGTGTCCACGTTGTGTTTTGGGGCATTTCCTGTCACGGGCGCTAGGCCTACCCACACAAGTGAGGTATCATTTTTATCGGGAGACTTGGGGGAAACGCTGAGTGGAAGGAAATTTGTAGCTCCTCTCAGATTCCAGAACTTTCTGTCACCGAAATGTGAGGAAAACGTGTTTTTTTTGCAAAATTTTGAGGTTTGCAAAGAATTCTGGGTAACAGAACCTGGTCAGAGCCCCACAGTCATCCCATCGTGGATTCCCCTAGGTCTCTAGTTTTAAAAAAATGCACAGGTGTGGTAGGTTTCCCTAGGTGCCGGCTGAGCTAGAGGCCAAAATCTACAGGTAGGCACTTTGCAAAAAACACCTCTGTTTTCTTTCAAAAAATGTGATGTGTCCACGTTGTGTTTTGGGCCATTTCCTGTCACGGGCGCTAGGCCTACCCACACAAGTGAGGTATAATTTTTATCGGGAGACTTGGGGGAGCGCTGGGTGGAAGGAAATTTGTGGCACCTCTCAGATTCCAGAACTTTCTGTCACCGAAATGTGAGGGGAAAACGTGTTTTTTTAGCCAAATTTTGAGGTTTGCAAAGGATTCTGGGTAACAGAACCTGGGCAGAGCCCCACAAGTCACCCCATCTTGGATTCCCCTAGGTCTCTAGTTTTCAAAAAAGCACAGGTTTGGTAGGGTTTCCCTAGGTGCCGGCTGAGCTAGAGGCCAACATCTACAGGTCGGCACTTTGCAAAAAACACCTCTGTTTTCTTTCAAAAAATGTGATGTGTCCACGTTGTGTTTTGGGGCATTTCCTGTCACGGGCGCTAGGCCCTACCCACACAAGTGAGGTATCATTTTTATCGGGATACTTGGGGAAACGCTGAGTGGAAGGAAATTTGTAGCTCCTCTCAGATTCCAGAACTTTCTGTCACCGAAATGTGAGGGAAAATGTGTTTTTTTAGCCAAATTTTGAGGTTTGCAAAGGATTCTGGGTAACCGAACCTGGTCAGAGCCCCACAAGTCAACTCATCTTGGATCACCTAGGTCTCTAGTTTTCAAAAATGCACAGGTTTGGTAGGTTTCCCTAGGTGCCGGCTGAGCTAGAGGCCAAAATCTACAGGTAGGCACTTTGCAAAAAACACCTCTGTTTTCTTTAAAAAAATGTGATGTGTCCACGTTGTGTTTTGGGCATTTCCTGTCACGGGCGCTAGGCCTACCCGCACAAGTGAGGTATCATTTTTATCGGGAGACTTGGGGGGAACGCTGGGTGGAAGGAAATTTGTGGCACCTCTCAGATTCCCAGAACTTTCTGTCACCGAAATGTGAGGAAAACGTGTTTTTTTTAGCAAAATTTTGAGGTTTGCAAAGGATTCTGGGTAACAGAACCTGGTCAGAGCCCCACAAGTCACCCCATCTTGGATTCCCCTAGGTCTCTAGTTTTCAAAAATGCACAGGTGTGTGGTAGGTTTCCCTAGGTGCCGGCTGAGCTAGAGGCCAAAATCTACAGGTAGGCACTTTGCAAAAAACACCCTCTGTTTTCTTTAAAAAAATGTGATGTGTCCACGTTGTGTTTTGGGGCATTTCCTGTCACGGGCGCTAGCCTACCCACACAAGTGAGGTATCATTTTTATCGGGAGACTTGGGGGAACGCTGGGTGGAAGGAAATTTGTGGCACCTCTCAGATTCCAGAACTTTCTGTCACCGAAATGTGAGGAAAACATGTTTTTTAGCCAAATTTTGAGGTTTGCAAAGGATTCTGGGTAACAGAACCTGGTCAGAGCCCCACAAGTCACCCCATCTTGGATTCCCCTAGGTCTCTAGTTTTCAAAAATGCACAGGTGTGGTAGGTTTCCCTAGGTGCCGGCTGAGCTAGAGGCCAAAATCTACAGGTAGGCACTTTGCAAAAAACACCTCTGTTTTCTTTAAAAAAATGTGATGTGTCCACCTTGTGTTTTTGGGGCGTTTCCTGTCACGGGCGCTAGACCTACCCACACAAGTGAGGTATCATTTTTATCGGGAGACTCGGGGGAACGCTGGGTGGAAGGACATTTGTGGCTCCTCTCAGATTCCAGAACTTTCTGTCACAAAATTTGAGGAAAACGTGTTTTTTAGACAAATTTTGAGGTTTGCAAAGGGTTCTGGGTAACAGAACCTGGTCAGAGTCCCACACGTCACCCCATCTTGGATTCCCCTGGGTCTCTAGTTTTCACAAATGCACAGGTTTGGTAGGTTTCCCTAGGTGCCGGCTGAGCTAGAGGCCAAAATCTACAGGTAGGCACTTTGCAAAAAACACCTCTGTTTTCTTTCAAAAATGTGATGTGTCCACGTTGCGTTTTGGGGCATTTCCTGTCGCGGGCGCTAGTCCTACCCACACAAGTGGGGTATCATTTTTATCGGGAGACTTGGGGGAACGATGGGTGGAAGACAATTTGTGGCTCCTCTCAGATTCCAGAACTTTCAGTCACCAAAATGTGAGGAAAACGTGTTTTTTTAGCCAAATTTTGAGGTTTGCAAAGGATTCTGGGTAACAGAACCTGGTCAGAGCCCCACAAGTCACCCCATCTTGGATTCCCCTAGGTCTCTAGTTTTCAAAAATGCACAGGTTTGGTAGGTTTCCCTAGGTGCCGGCTGAGCTAGAGGCCAAAATCTACAGGTAGGCACTTTGCAAAAAACACCTCTGTTTTCTTTCAAAAAATGTGATGTGTCCACGTTGTGTTTTGGGGCATTTCCTGTCACGGGCGCTAGGCCTACCCACACAAGTGAGGTATCATTTTTATCGGGAGACTTGGGGAAACGCTGGGTGGAAGGAAATTTGTAGCTCCTCTCAGATTCCAGAACTTTCTGTCACTGAAATGTGAGGAAAACGTGTTTTTTTAGCCAAATTTTGAGGTTTGCAAAGGATTCTGGGTAACAGAACCTGGTCAGAGCCCCCACAAGTCAACTCATCTTGGATTCCCCTAGGTCTCTAGTTTTCAAAAATGCACAGGTTTGGTAGGTTTCCCTAGGTGCCGGCTGAGCTAGAGGCCAAAATCTACAGGTAGGCACTTTGCAAAAAACACCTCTGTTTTCTTTCAAAAAATGTGATGTGTCCACGTTGTGTTTTGGGGCATTTCCTGTCACGGGCGCTAGGCCTACCCACACAAGTGAGGTATAATTTTTATCGGGAGACTTGGGGGAACGCTGGGTGGAAGGAAATTTGTGGCACCTCTCAGATTCCAGAACTTTCTGTCACCGAAATGTGAGGAAAACGTGTTTTTTTTAGCCAAATTTTGAGGTTTGCAAAGAATTCTGGGTAACAGAACCTGGTCAGAGCCCCACAAGTCATCCCATCTTGGATTCCCCTAGGTCTCTAGTTTTAAAAAATGCACAGGTGTGGTAGGTTTCCCTAGGTGCCGGCTGAGCTAGAGGCCAAAATCTACAGGTAGGCACTTTGCAAAAAACACCTCTGTTTTCTTTCAAAAAATGTGATGTGTCCACGTTGTGTTTTGGGCCATTTCCTGTCACGGGCGCTAGGCCTACCCACACAAGTGAGGTATAATTTTTATCGGGAGACTTGGGGGAGCGCTGGGTGGAAGGAAATTTGTGGCACCTCTCAGATTCCAGAACTTTCTGTCACCGAAATGTGAGGAAAACGTGTTTTTTTAGCCAAATTTTGAGGTTTGCAAAGGATTCTGGGTAACAGAACCTGGTCAGAGCCCCACAAGTCAACTCATCTTGGATTCCCCTAGGTCTCTAGTTTTCAAAAATGCACAGGTTTGGTAGGTTTCCCTAGGTGCCGACTGAGCTAGAGGCCAAAATCTACAGGTAGGCACTTTGCAAAAAACACCTCTGTTTTCTTTCAAAAATGTGATGTGTCCACGTTGTGTTTTGGGGCATTTCCTGTCACGGGCGCTAGGCCTACCCACACAAGTGAGGTATAATTTTTATCGGGAGACTTGGGGGAACGCTGGGTGGAAGGAAATTTGTGGCACCTCTCAGATTCCAGAACTTTCTGTCACCGAAATGTGAGGAAAACGTGTTTTTTTAGCCAAATTTTGAGGTTTGCAAAGAATTCTGGGTAACAGAACCTGGTCAGAGCCCCACAAGTCATCCCATCTTGGATTCCCCTAGGTCTCTAGTTTTAAAAAATGCACAGGAGTGGTAGGTTTCCCTAGGTGCCGGCTGAGCTAGAGGCCAAAATCTACAGGTAGGCACTTTGCAAAAAACACCTCTGTTTTCTTTCAAAAAATGTGATGTGTCCACGTTGTGTTTTGGGCCATTTCCTGTCACGGGCGCTAGGCCTACCCACACAAGTGAGGTATAATTTTTATCGGGAGACTTGGGGGGAGCGCTGGGTGGAAGGAAATTTGTGGCACCTCTCAGATTCCAGAACTTTCTGTCACCGAAATGTGAGGAAAACGTGTTTTTTTAGCCAAATTTTGAGGTTTGCAAAGGATTCTGGGTAACAGAACCTGGTCAGAGCCCCACAAGTCACCCCATCTTGGATTCCCCTAGGTCTCTAGTTTTCAAAAAAGCACAGGTTTGGTAGGTTTCCCTAGGTGCCGGCTGAGCTAGAGGCCAACATCTACAGGTAGGCACTTTGCAAAAAACACCTCTGTTTTCTTTCAAAAAATGTGATGTGTCCACGTTGTGTTTTGGGGCATTTCCTGTCACGGGCGCTAGGCCTACCCACACAAGTGAGGTATCATTTTTATCGGGAGACTTGGGGAAACGCTGAGTGGAAGGAAATGTGTAGCTCCTCTCAGATTCCAGAACTTTCTGTCACCGAAATGTGAGGAAAATGTGTTTTTTTAGCCAAATTTTGAGGTTTGCAAAGGATTCTGGGTAACAGAACCTGGTCAGAGCCCCACAAGTCAACTCATCTTGGATCACCTAGGTCTCTAGTTTTAAAAAATGCACAGGTTTGGTAGGTTTCCCTAGGTGCCGGCTGAGCTAGAGGCCAAAATCTACAGGTAGGCACTTTGCAAAAAACACCTCTGTTTTCTTTCAAAAAATGTGATGTGTCCACGTTGTGTTTTGGGGCATTTCCTGTCACAGGCGCTAGGCCTACCCGCACAAGTGAGGCATCATTTTTATCGGGAGACTTGGGGGAACGCTGGGTGGAAGGAAATTTGTGGCACCTCTCAGATTCCAGAACTTTCTGTCACCGAAATGTGAGGAAAACGTGTTTTTTTAGCAAAATTTTGAGGTTTGCAAAGGATTCTGGGTAACAGAACCTGGTCAGAGCCCCACAAGTCACCCCATCTTGGATTCCCCTAGGTCTCTAGTTTTCAAAAATGCACAGGTGTGGTAGGTTTCCCTAGGTGCCGGCTGGGCTAGAGGCCAAAATCTACAGGTAGGCACTTTGCAAAAAAGACCTCTGTTATCTTAAAAAAAATGTGATGTGTCCACCTTGTGTTTTTGGGGCGTTTCCTGTCACGGGTGCTAGACCTACCCACACAAGTGAGGTATCATTTTTATCGGGAGACTCGGGGGAACGCTGGGTGGAAGGAAATTTGTGGCTCCTCTCAGATTCCAGAACTTTCTGTCACCAAAATTTGAGGAAAACGTGTTTTTTAGACAAATTTTGAGGTTTGCAAAGGGTTCTGGGTAACAGAACCTGGTCAGAGTCCCACATGTCACCCCATCTTGGATTCCCCTGGGTCTCTAGTTTTCACAAATGCACAGGTTTGGTAGGTTTCCCTAGGTGCCGGCTGAGCTAGAGGCCAAAATTTACAGGTAGGCACTTTGCAAAAAACACCTCTGTTTTCTTTCAAAAAATGTGATGTGTCCACGTTGCGTTTTGGGGCATTTCCTGTCGCGGGCGCTAGTCCTACCCACACAAGTGGGGTATCATTTTTATCGGGAGACTTGGGGGAACGCTGGGTGGAAGACAATTTGTGGCTCCTCTCAGATTCCAGAACTTTCTGTCACCAAAATGTGAGGAAAACGTGTTTTTTTTAGCCAAATTTTGAGGTTTGCAAAGGATTCTGGGTAACAGAACCTGGTCAGAGCCCCACAAGTCACCCCATCTTGGATTCCCCTAGGTCTCTAGTTTTCAAAAATGCACAGGTTTGGTAGGTTTCCCTAGGTGCCGGCTGAGCTAGAGGCCAAAATCTACAGGTAGGCACTTTGCAAAAAACACCTCTGTTTTCTTTCAAAAAATGTGATGTGTCCACGTTGTGTTTTGGGGCATTTCCTGTCACGGGCGCTAGGGCCTACCCACACAAGTGAGGTATCATTTTTATCGGGAGACTTGGGGAAACGCTGGGTGGAAGGAAATTTGTAGCTCCTCTCAGATTCCAGAACTTTCTGTCACCGAAATGTGAGGAAAACGTGTTTTTTTAGCCAAATTTTGAGGTTTGCAAAGGATTCTGGGTAACAGAACCTGGTCAGAGCCCCCACAAGTCAACTCATCTTGGATTCCCCTAGGTCTCTAGTTTTAAAAAATGCACAGGTTTGGTAGGTTTCCCTAGGTGCCGGCTGAGCTAGAGGCCAAAATCTACAGGTAGGCACTTTGCAAAAAACACCTCTGTTTTCTTTCAAAAAATGTGATGTGTCCACGTTGTGTTTTGGGGCATTTCCTGTCACGGGCGCTAGGCCTACCCACACAAGTGAGGTATAATTTTTATCGGGAGACTTGGGGGAACGCTGGGTGGAAGGAAATTTGTGGCACCTCTCAGATTCCAGAACTTTCTGTCACCGAAATGTGAGGAAAACGTGTTTTTTTAGCCAAATTGTGAGGTTTGCAAAGAATTCTGGGTAACAGAACCTGGTCAGAGCCCCACAAGTCATCCCATCTTGGATTCCCCTAGGTCTCTAGTTTTAAAAAATGCACAGGTGTGGTAGGTTTCCCTAGGTGCCGGCTGAGCTAGAGGCCAAAATCTACAGGTAGGCACTTTGCAAAAAACACCTCTGTTTTCTTTCAAAAAATGTGATGTGTCCACGTTGCGTTTTGGGGCATTTCCTGTCGCGGGCGCTAGTCCTACCCACACAAGTGGGGTATCATTTTTATCGGGAGACTTGGGGGAACGCTGGGTGGAAGACAATTTGTGGCTCCTCTCAGATTCCAGAACTTTCTGTCACCAAAATGTGAGGAAAACGTGTTTTTTTAGCCAAATTTTGAGGTTTGCAAAGGATTCTGGGTAACAGAACCTGGTCAGAGCCCCACAAGTCACCCCATCTTGGATTCCCCTAGGTCTCTAGTTTTAAAAAATGCACAGGTTTGGTAGGTTTCCCTAGGTGCCGGCTGAGCTAGAGGCCAAAATCTACAGGTAGGCACTTTGCAAAAAACACCTCTGTTTTCTTTCAAAAAATGTGATGTGTCCACGTTGTGTTTTGGGGCATTTCCTGTCACGGGCGCTAGGCCTACCCACACAAGTGAGGTATCATTTTTATCGGGAGACTTGGGGAAACGCTGGGTGGAAGGAAATTTGTAGCTCCTCTCAGATTCCAGAACTTTCTGTCACCGAAATGTGAGGAAAACGTGTTTTTTTAGCCAAATTTTGAGGTTTGCAAAGGATTCTGGGTAACAGAACCTGGTCAGAGCCCCCACAAGTCAACTCATCTTGGATTCCCCTAGGTCTCTAGTTTTAAAAAATGCACAGGTTTGGTAGGTTTCCCTAGGTGCCGGCTGAGCTAGAGGCCAAAATCTACAGGTAGGCACTTTGCAAAAAACACCTCTGTTTTCTTTCAAAAAATGTGATGTGTCCACGTTGTGTTTTGGGGCATTTCCTGTCACGGGCGCTAGGCCTACCCACACAAGTGAGGTATAATTTTTATCGGGAGACTTGGGGGAACGCTGGGTGGAAGGAAATTTGTGGCACCTCTCAGATTCCAGAACTTTCTGTCACCGAAATGTGAGGAAAACGTGTTTTTTTAGCCAAATTGTGAGGTTTGCAAAGAATTCTGGGTAACAGAACCTGGTCAGAGCCCCACAAGTCATCCCATCTTGGATTCCCCTAGGTCTCTAGTTTTAAAAAATGCACAGGTGTGGTAGGTTTCCCTAGGTGCCGGCTGAGCTAGAGGCCAAAATCTACAGGTAGGCACTTTGCAAAAAACACCTCTGTTTTCTTTTAAAAAATGTGATGTGTCCACGTTGTGTTTTGGGCCATTTCCTGTCACGGGCGCTAGGCCTACCCACACAAGTGAGGTATAATTTTTATCGGGAGACTTGGGGGAGCGCTGGGTGGAAGGAAATTTGTGGCACCTCTCAGATTCCAGAACTTTCTGTCACCGAAATGTGAGGAAAACGTGTTTTTTTAGCCAAATTTTGAGGTTTGCAAAGGATTCTGGGTAACAGAACCTGGTCAGAGCCCCACAAGTCAACTCATCTTGGATTCCCCTAGGTCTCTAGTTTTCAAAAATGCACAGGTTTGGTAGGTTTCCCTAGGTGCCGACTGAACTAGAGGCCAAAATCTACAGGTAGGCACTTTGCAAAAAACACCTCTGTTTTCTTTAAAAAAATGTGATGTGTCCACGTTGTGTTTTGGGGCATTTCCTGTCACGGGCGCTAGACCTACCCACACAAGTGAGGTATCATTTTTATCGGGAGACTTGGGGGAACGCTGGGTGGAAGGAAATTTGTGGCACCTCTCAGATTCCAGAACTTTCTGTCACCGAAATGTGAGGAAAACGTGTTTTTTTAGCCAAATTTTGAGGTTTGCAAAGGATTCTGGGTAACAGAACCTGGTCAGAGCCCCACAAGTCACCCCATCTTGGATTCCCCTAGGTCTCTAGTTTTCAAAAATGCACAGGTGTGGTAGGTTTCCCTAGGTGCCGGCTGAGCTAGAGGCCAAAATCTACAAGTAGCCACTTTGCAAAAAAGACCTCTGTTATCTTAAAAAAAATGTGATCTGTCCACGTTGTGTTTTGGGGCGTTTCCTGTCACGGGCGCTAGACCTACCCACACAAGTGAGGTATCATTTTTATCGGGAGACTTGGGGGAACGCTGGGTGGAAGGAAATTTGTGGCACCTCTCAGATTCCAGAACTTTCTGTCACCGAAATGTGAGGAAAACGTGTTTTTTTAGCCAAATTTTGAGGTTTGCAAAGGATTCTGGGTAACAGAACCTGGTCAGAGCCCCACAAGTCACCCCATCTTGGATTCCCCTAGGTCTCTAGTTTTCAAAAAAGCACAGGTTTGGTAGGTTTCCCTAGGTGCCGGCTGAGCTAGAGGCCAACATCTACAGGTAGGCACTTTGCAAAAAACACCTCTGTTTTCTTTCAAAAAATGTGATGTGTCCACGTTGTGTTTTGGGGCATTTCCTGTCACGGGCGCTAGGCCTACCCACACAAGTGAGGTATCATTTTTATCGGGAGACTTGGGGAAACGCTGAGTGGAAGGAAATGTGTAGCTCCTCTCAGATTCCAGAACTTTCTGTCACCGAAATGTGAGGAAAATGTGTTTTTTTAGCCAAATTTTGAGGTTTGCAAAGGATTCTGGGTAACAGAACCTGGTCAGAGCCCCACAAGTCAACTCATCTTGGATCACCTAGGTCTCTAGTTTTAAAAAATGCACAGGTTTGGTAGGTTTCCCTAGGTGCCGGCTGAGCTAGAGGCCAAAATCTACAGGTAGGCACTTTGCAAAAAACACCTCTGTTTTCTTTCAAAAAATGTGATGTGTCCACGTTGTGTTTTGGGGCATTTCCTGTCACGGGCGCTAGGCCTACCCGCACAAGTGAGGCATCATTTTTATCGGGAGACTTGGGGGAACGCTGGGTGGAAGGAAATTTGTGGCACCTCTCAGATTCCAGAACTTTCTGTCACCGAAATGTGAGGAAAACGTGTTTTTTTAGCAAAATTTTGAGGTTTGCAAAGGATTCTGGGTAACAGAACCTGGTCAGAGCCCCACAAGTCACCCCATCTTGGATTCCCCTAGGTCTCTAGTTTTCAAAAATGCACAGGTGTGGTAGGTTTCCCTAGGTGCCGGCTGAGCTAGAGGCCAAAATCTACAGGTAGGCACTTTGCAAAAAAGACCTCTGTTATCTTAAAAAAAATGTGATGTGTCCACCTTGTGTTTTTGGGGCGTTTCCTGTCACGGGTGCTAGACCTACCCACACAAGTGAGGTATCATTTTTATCGAGAGACTCGGGGGAACGCTGGGTGGAAGGAAATTTGTGGCTCCTCTCAGATTCCAGAACTTTCTGTCACCAAAATTTGAGGAAAACGTGTTTTTTAGACAAATTTTGAGGTTTGCAAAGGGTTCTGGGTAACAGAACCTGGTCAGAGTCCCACATGTCACCCCATCTTGGATTCCCCTGGGTCTCTAGTTTTCACAAATGCACAGGTTTGGTAGGTTTCCCTAGGTGCCGGCTGAGCTAGAGGCCAAAATCTACAGGTAGGCACTTTGCAAAAAACACCTCTGTTTTCTTTCAAAAAATGTGATGTGTCCACGTTGCGTTTTGGGGCATTTCCTGTCGCGGGCGCTAGTCCTACCCACACAAGTGGGGTATCATTTTTATCGGGAGACTTGGGGGAACGCTGGGTGGAAGACAATTTGTGGCTCCTCTCAGATTCCAGAACTTTCTGTCACCAAAATGTGAGGAAAACGTGTTTTTTTAGCCAAATTTTGAGGTTTGCAAAGGATTCTGGGTAACAGAACCTGGTCAGAGCCCCACAAGTCACCCCATCTCGGATTCCCCTAGGTCTCTAGTTTTCAAAAATGCACAGGTTTGGTAGGTTTCCCTAGGAGCCGGCTGAGCTAGAGGCCAAAATCTACAGGTAGGCACTTTGCAAAAAACACCTCTGTTTTCTTTCAAAAAATGTGATGTGTCCACGTTGTGTTTTGGGCCATTTCCTGTCACGGGCGCTAGGCCTACCCACACAAGTGAGGTATCATTTTTATCGGGAGACTTGGGGAAACGCTGGGTGGAAGGAAATTTGTAGCTCCTCTCAGATTCCAGAACTTTCTGTCACCGAAATGTGAGGAAAACGTGTTTTTTTAGCCAAATTTTGAGGTTTGCAAAGGATTCTGGGTAACAGAACCTGGTCAGAGCCCCCACAAGTCAACTCATCTTGGATTCCCCTAGGTCTCTAGTTTTAAAAAATGCACAGGTTTGGTAGGTTTCCCTAGGTGCCGGCTGAGCTAGAGGCCAAAATCTACAGGTAGGCACTTTGCAAAAAACACCTCTGTTTTCTTTCAAAAAATGTGATGTGTCCACGTTGTGTTTTGGGGCATTTCCTGTCACGGGCGCTAGGCCTACCCACACAAGTGAGGTATAATTTTTATCGGGAGACTTGGGGGAACGCTGGGTGGAAGGAAATTTGTGGCACCTCTCAGATTCCAGAACTTTCTGTCACCGAAATGTGAGGAAAACGTGTTTTTTTAGCCAAATTGTGAGGTTTGCAAAGAATTCTGGGTAACAGAACCTGGTCAGAGCCCCACAAGTCATCCCATCTTGGATTCCCCTAGGTCTCTAGTTTTAAAAAATGCACAGGTGTGGTAGGTTTCCCTAGGTGCCGGCTGAGCTAGAGGCCAAAATCTACAGGTAGGCACTTTGCAAAAAACACCTCTGTTTTCTTTCAAAAAATGTGATGTGTCCACGTTGTGTTTTGGGCCATTTCCTGTCACGGGCGCTAGGCCTACCCACACAAGTGAGGTATAATTTTTATCGGGAGACTTGGGGGAGCGCTGGGTGGAAGGAAATTTGTGGCACCTCTCAGATTCCAGAACTTTCTGTCACCGAAATGTGAGGAAAACGTGTTTTTTTAGCCAAATTTTGAGGTTTGCAAAGGATTCTGGGTAACAGAACCTGGTCAGAGCCCCACAAGTCAACTCATCTTGGATTCCCCTAGGTCTCTAGTTTTCAAAAATGCACAGGTTTGGTAGGTTTCCCTAGGTGCCGACTGAGCTAGAGGCCAAAATCTACAGGTAGGCACTTTGCAAAAAACACCTCTGTTTTCTTTCAAAAAATGTGATGTGTCCACGTTGTGTTTTGGGGCATTTCCTGTCACGGGCGCTAGACCTACCCACACAAGTGAGGTATCATTTTTATCGGGAGACTTGGGGGAACGCTGGGTGGAAGGAAATTTGTGGCACCTCTCAGATTCCAGAACTTTCTGTCACCGAAATGTGAGGAAAACGTGTTTTTTTAGCCAAATTTTGAGGTTTGCAAAGGATTCTGGGTAACAGAACCTGGTCAGAGCCCCACAAGTCACCCCATCTTGGATTCCCCTAGGTCTCTAGTTTTCAAAAATGCACAGGTGTGGTAGGTTTCCCTAGGTGCCGGCTGAGCTAGAGGCCAAAATGTACAAGTAGCCACTTTGCAAAAAAGACCTCTGTTATCTTAAAAAAAATGTGATCTGTCCACGTTGTGTTTTGGGGCGTTTCCTGTCACGGGTGCTAGGCCTACCCACACAAGTGAGGTATCATTTTTATCGGGAGACTCAGGGGAACGCTGGGTGGAAGGAAATTTGTTGCTCCTCTCAGATTACAGAACTTTCTGTCACCAAAATTTGAGGAAAACGTGTTTTTTTAGCCAAATTTTGAGGTTTGCAAAGGATTCTGGGTAACAGAACCTGGTCAGAGTCTCACAAGTCACCCCATCTTGGATTCCCCTAGGTCTCTAGTTTTCAAAAATGCACAGGTTTGGTAGGTTTCCCTAGGTGCCGGCTGAGCTAGAGGCCAACATCTACAGGTAGGCACTTTGCAAAAAACACCTCTGTTTTCTTTCAAAAAATGTGATGTGTCCACGTTGTGTTTTGGGGCATTTCCTGTCACGGGCGCTAGGCCTACCCACACAAGTGAGGTATCATTTTTATCGGGAGACTTGGGGAAACGCTGAGTGGAAGGGAATTTGTAGCTCCTCTCAGATTCCAGAACTTTCTGTCACCGAAATGTGAGGAAAACGTGTTTGTTTAGCCAAATTTTGAGGTTTGCAAAGGATTCTGGGTAACAGAACCTGGTCAGAGCCCCACAAGTCAACTCATCTTGGATCACCTAGGTCTCTAGTTTTCAAAAATGCACAGGTGTGGTAGGCTTCCCTAGGTGCCGGCTGAGCTAGAGGCCAAAATCTAAAGGTAGGCACTTTGCAAAAAAGACCTATGTTATCTTAAAAAAAATGTGATGTGTCCACCTTGTGTTTTGGGGCGTTTCCTGTCACGGGCGCTAGACCTACCCACACAAGTGAGGTATCATTTTTATCGGGAGACTTGGGGGAACGCTGAGAGGAAGGAAATTTGTGGCTCCTCTCAGATTCCAGGACTTTCTGTCACCAAAATGTGAGGAAAACGTGTTTTTTTAGCCAAATTTTGAGGTTTGCAAAGGATTCTGGGTAACAGAACCTGGTCAGAGCCCCACAAGTCACCCCATCTTGGATTCCCCTAGGTCTCTAGTTTTCAAAAATGCACAGGTTTGGTAGGTTTCCCTGGGTGCCGGCTGAGCTAGATGCCAAAATCTACAGGTAGGCACTTTGCAAAAAACACCTCTGTTTTCTTTCAAAAAATGTGATGTGTCCACGTTGTGTTTTGGGGCATTTCCTGTCACGGGCGCTAGGCCTACCCACACAAGTGAGGTATCATTTTTATCGGGAGACTTGGGGAAACGCTGGGTGGAAGGAAATTTGTAGCTCCTCTCAGATTCCAGAACTTTCTGTCACCGAAATGTGAGGAAAACGTGTTTTTTTAGCCAAATTTTGAGGTTTGCAAAGGATTCTGGGTAACAGAACCTGGTCAGAGCCCCCACAAGTCAACTCATCTTGGATTCCCCTAGGTCTCTAGTTTTAAAAAATGCACAGGTTTGGTAGGTTTCCCTAGGTGCCGGCTGAGCTAGAGGCCAAAATCTACAGGTAGGCACTTTGCAAAAAACACCTCTGTTTTCTTTCAAAAAATGTGATGTGTCCACGTTGTGTTTTGGGGCATTTCCTGTCACGGGCGCTAGGCCTACCCACACAAGTGAGGTATAATTTTTATCGGGAGACTTGTGGGAACGCTGGGTGGAAGGAAATTTGTGGCACCTCTCAGATTCCAGAACTTTCTGTCACCGAAATGTGAGGAAAACGTGTTTTTTTAGCCAAATTTTGAGGTTTGCAAAGAATTCTGGGTAACAGAACCTGGTCAGAGCCCCACAAGTCATCCCATCTTGGATTCCCCTAGGTCTCTAGTTTTAAAAAATGCACAGGTGTGGTAGGTTTCCCTAGGTGCCGGCTGAGCTAGAGGCCAAAATCTACAGGTAGGCACTTTGCAAAAAACACCTCTGTTTTCTTTCAAAAAATGTGATGTGTCCACGTTGTGTTTTGGGCCATTTCCTGTCACGGGCGCTAGGCCTACCCACACAAGTGAGGTATAATTTTTATCGGGAGACTTGGGGGAGCGCTGGGTGGAAGGAAATTTGTGGCACCTCTCAGATTCCAGAACTTTCTGTCACCGAAATGTGAGGAAAACGTGTTTTTTTAGCCAAATTTTGAGGTTTGCAAAGGATTCTGGGTAACAGAACCTGGTCAGAGCCCCACAAGTCAACTCATCTTGGATTCCCCTAGGTCTCTAGTTTTCAAAAATGCACAGGTTTGGTAGGTTTCCCTAGGTGCCGACTGAGCTAGAGGCCAAAATCTACAGGTAGGCACTTTGCAAAAAACACCTCTGTTTTCTTTAAAAAAATGTGATGTGTCCACGTTGTGTTTTGGGGCATTTCCTGTCACGGGCGCTAGACCTACCCACACAAGTGAGGTATCATTTTTATCGGGAGACTTGGGGGAACGCTGGGTGGAAGGAAATTTGTGGCACCTCTCAGATTCCAGAACTTTCTGTCACCGAAATGTGATGAAAACGTGTTTTTTTAGCCAAATTTTGAGGTTTGCAAAGGATTCTGGGTAACAGAACCTGGTCAGAGCCCCACAAGTCACCCCATCTTGGATTCCCCTAGGTCTCTAGTTTTCAAAAATGCACAGGTGTGGTAGGTTTCCCTAGGTGCCGGCTGAGCTAGAGGCCAAAATCTACAAGTAGCCACTTTGCAAAAAAGACCTCTGTTATCTTAAAAGAAATGTGATCTGTCCACGTTGTGTTTTGGGGCGTTTCCTGTCACGGGTGCTAGGCCTACCCACACAAGTGAGGTATCATTTTTATCGGGAGACTCAGGGGAACGCTGGGTGGAAGGAAATTTGTTGCTCCTCTCAGATTACAGAACTTTCTGTCACCAAAATTTGAGGAAAACGTGTTTTTTTAGCCAAATTTTGAGGTTTGCAAAGGATTCTGGGTAACAGAACCTGGTCAGAGTCTCACAAGTCACCCCATCTTGGATTCCCCTAGGTCTCTAGTTTTCAAAAATGCACAGGTTTGGTAGGTTTCCCTAGGTGCCGGCTGAGCTAGAGGCCAACATCTACAGGTAGGCACTTTGCAAAAAACACCTCTGTTTTCTTTCAAAAAATGTGATGTGTCCACGTTGTGTTTTGGGGCATTTCCTGTCACGGGCGCTAGGCCTACCCACACAAGTGAGGTATCATTTTTATCGGGAGACTTGGGGAAACGCTGAGTGGAAGGGAATTTGTAGCTCCTCTCAGATTCCAGAACTTTCTGTCACCGAAATGTGAGGAAAACGTGTTTGTTTAGCCAAATTTTGAGGTTTGCAAAGGATTCTGGGTAACAGAACCTGGTCAGAGCCCCACAAGTCAACTCATCTTGGATCACCTAGGTCTCTAGTTTTCAAAAATGCACAGGTGTGGTAGGCTTCCCTAGGTGCCGGCTGAGCTAGAGGCCAAAATCTAAAGGTAGGCACTTTGCAAAAAAGACCTATGTTATCTTAAAAAAAATGTGATGTGTCCACCTTGTGTTTTGGGGCGTTTCCTGTCACGGGCGCTAGACCTACCCACACAAGTGAGGTATCATTTTTATCGGGAGACTTGGGGGAACGCTGAGAGGAAGGAAATTTGTGGCTCCTCTCAGATTACAGAACTTTCTGTCACCGAAATGTGAGGAAAATGTGTTTTTTTAGCCAAATTTTGAGGTTTGCAAAGGATTCTGGGTAACAGAACCTGGTCAAAGCCCCACAAGTCACCCCATCTTGGATTCCCCTAGGTCTCTAGTTGTCAAAAATGCACAGGTTTGGTAGGTTTCCCTAGGTGCCGGCTGAGCTAGAGGCCAAAATCTACAGGTAGGCACTTTGCAAAAAACACCTCTGTTTTCTTTCAAAAAATGTGATGTGTCCACGTTGTGTTTTGGGGCATTTCCTGTCACGGGCGCTAGGCCTACCCACACAAGTGAGGTATCATTTTTATCGGGAGACTTGGGGGAACGCTGGGTGGAAGGAAATTTGTGGCACCTCTCAGATTCCAGAACTTTCTGTCACCGAAATGTGAGGAAAACATGTTTTTTAGCCACATTTTGAGGTTTGCAAAGGATTCTGGGTAACAGAACCTGGTCAGAGCCCCACAAGTCAACTCATCTTGGATCACCTAGGTCTCTAGTTTTCAAAAATGCACAGGTGTGGTAGGTTTCCCTAGGTGCCGGCTGAGCTAGAGGCCAAAATCTAAAGGTAGGCACTTTGCAAAAAAGACGTATGTTATCTTAAAAAAAATGTGATGTGTCCACGTTGTGTTTTGGGGCGTTTCCTGTCACGGGCGCTAGGCCTACCCACACAAGTGAGGTATCATTTTTATCGGGAGACTCGGGGGAACGCTGGGTGGAAGGAAATTTGTGGCTCCTCTCAGATTCCAGAACTTTCTGTCACCAAAATTTGAGGAAAACGTGTTTTTTTAGCCAAATTTTGAGGTTTGCAAAGAGTTCTGGGTAACAGAACCTGGTCAGAGTCCCACAAGTCACCCCATCTTGGATTCCCCTGGGTCTCTAGTTTTCAAAAATGCACAGGTGTGGTAGGTTTCCCTAGGTGCCGGCTGAGCTAGAGGCCAAAATCTACAGGTAGGCACTTTGCAAAAAACACCCCTGTTTTCTTTAAAAAAAATGTGATGTGTCCACGTTGTGTTTTGGGGCATTTCCTGTCACGGGCGCTAGGCCTACCCACACAAGTGAGGTATCATTTTTATCGGGAGACTTGGGGAAACGCTGGGTGGAAGGAAATTTGTAGCTCCTCTCAGATTCCAGAACTTTCTGTCACCGAAATGTGAGGAAAACGTGTTTTTTTAGCCAAAGTTTGAGGTTTGCAAAGGATTCTGGGTAACAGAACCTGGTCAGAGCCCCACAAGTCAACTCATCTAGGATTCCCCTAGGTCTCTAGTTTTCAAAAATGCACAGGTTTGGTAGCTTTCCCTACGTGCCGGCTGAGCTAGAGGCCAAAATCTACAGGTAGGCACTTTGCAAAAAACACCTCTGTTTTCTTTCAAAAAATGTGATGTGTCCACGTTGTGTTTTGGGGCATTTCCAAGTCACGGGCGCTAGGCCTACCCACACAAGTGAGGTATCATTTTTATCGGGAGACTTGGGGGAACGCTGGGTGGAAGGAAATTTGTGGCACCTCTCAGATTCCAGAACTTTCTGTCACCGAAATGTGAGGAAAACATGTTTTTTTAGCCAAATTTTGAGGTTTGCAAAGGATTCTGGGTAACAGAACCTGGTCAGAGCCCCACAAGTCAACTCATCTTGGATTCCCCTAGGTCTCTAGTTTTTTAAAAATGCACAGGTTTGGTAGGTTTCCCTAGGTGCCGGCTGAGCTAGAGGCCAAAATCTACAGGTAGGCACTTTGCAAAAAACACCTCTGTTTTCTTTCAAAAAATGTGATGTGTCCACGTTGTGTTTTGGGGCATTTCCTGTCACTGGCGCTAGGCCTACCCACACAAGTGAGGTATCTTTTTTATCGGGAGACTTGGGGAAACGCTGGGTGGAAGGAAATTTGTAGCTCCTCTCAGATTCCAGAACTTTCTGTCACCGAAATGTGAGGAAAACGTGTTTTTTTAGCCAAAGTTTGAGGTTTGCAAAGGATTCTGGGTAACAGAACCTGGTCAGAGCCCCACAAGTCAACTCATCTAGGATTCCCCTAGGTCTCTAGTTTTCAAAAATGCACAGGTTTGGTAGGTTTCCCTAGGTGCCGGCTGAGCTAGAGGCCAAAATCTACAGGTAGGCACTTTGCAAAAAACACCTCTGTTTTCTTTCAAAAAATGTGATGTGTCCATGTTGTGTTTTGGGGCATTTCCTGTCACGGGCGCTAGGCCTACCCACACAAGTGAGGTATAATTTTTATCGGGAGACTTGGGGGAACGCTGGGTGGAAGGAAATTTGTGGCACCTCTCAGATTCCAGAACTTTCTGTCACCGAAATGTGAGGAAAACATGTTTTTTTAGCCACATTTTGAGGTTTGCAAAGGATTCTGGGTAACAGAACCTGGTCAGAGCCCCACAAGTCAACTCATCTTGGATCACCTAGGTCTCTAGTTTTCAAAAATGCACAGGTGTGGTAGGTTTCCCTAGGTGCCGGCTGAGCTAGAGGCCAAAATCTAAAGGTAGGCACTTTGCAAAAAAGACGTATGTTATCTTAAAAAAAATGTGATGTGTCCACGTTGTGTTTTGGGGCGTTTCCTGTCACGGGCGCTAGGCCTACCCACACAAGTGAGGTATAATTTTTATCGGGAGACTCGGGGGAACGCTGGGTGGAAGGAAATTTGTGGCTCCTCTCAGATTCCAGAACTTTCTGTCACCAAAATTTGAGGAAAACGTGTTTTTTTAGCCAAATTTTGAGGTTTGCAAAGGGTTCTGGGTAACAGAACCTGGTCAGAGTCCCACAAGTCACCCCATCTTGGATTCCCCTGGGTCTCTAGTTTTCAAAAATGCACAGGTGTGGTAGGTTTCCCTAGGTGCCGGCTGAGCTAGAGGCCAAAATCTACAGGTAGGCACTTTGCAAAAAACACCTCTGTTTTCTTGAAAAAAATGTGATGTGTCCACGTTGCGTTTTGGGGCATTTCCTGTCGCGGGCGCTAGTCCTACCGACACAAGTGAGGTATCATTTTTATCGGGAGACTTGGGGGAACGCTGGGTGGAAGAAAATTTGTGGCTCCTCTCAGATTACAGAACTTTCTGTCACCAAAATGTGAGGAAAACGTGTTTTTTTAGCCAAATTTTGGGGTTTGCAAAGGATTCTGGGTAACAGAACCTGGTCAGAGCCCCACAAGTCACCCCATCTTGGATTCCCCTAGGTCTCTAGTTTTCAAATATGCACAGGTTTGGTAGGTTTCCTTAGGTGCCGGCTGAGCTAGAGGCCAAAATCTACAGGTAGGCACTTTGCAAAAAACACCTCTGTTTTCTTTCAAAAAATGTGATGTGTCCGCGTTGTGTTTTGGGGCATTTTCTGTCATGGGCGCTAGGCCTACCCACACAAGTGAGGTATCATTTTTATCGGGAGACTTGGGGAAACGCTGGGTGGAAGGAAATTTGTAGCTCCTCTCAGATTCCAGAACTTTCTGTCACCGAAATGTGAGGAAAACGTGTTTTTTTAGGCAAATTTTGAGGTTTGCAAAGGATTCTGGGTAACAGAACCTGGTCAGAGCCCCACAAGTCAACTCATCTTGGATTCCCCTAGGTCTCTAGTTTTCAAAAATGCACAGGTTTGGTAGGTTTCCCTAGGTGCCGGCTGAGCTAGAGGCCAAAATCTACAGGTAGGCACTTTGCAAAAAACACCTCTGTTTTCTTTAAAAAAATGTGATGTGTCCACGTTGTGTTTTGGGGCGTTTCCTGTCACGGGCGCTAGGCCTACCCACACAAGTGAGGTATAATTTTTATCGGGAGACTCGGGGGAACGCTGGGTGGAAGGAAATTTGTGGCTCCTCTCAGATTCCAGAACTTTCTGTCACCAAAATTTGAGGAAAACGTGTTTTTTTAGCCAAATTTTGAGGTTTGCAAAGGGTTCTGGGTAACAGAACCTGGTCAGAGTCCCACAAGTCACCCCATCTTGGATTCCCCTGGGTCTCTAGTTTTCAAAAATGCACAGGTGTGGTAGGTTTCCCTAGGTGCCGGCTGAGCTAGAGGCCAAAATCTACAGGTAGGCACTTTGCAAAAAACACCTCTGTTTTCTTGAAAAAAATTTGATGTGTCCACGTTGCGTTTTGGGGCATTTCCTGTCGCGGGCGCTAGTCCTACCGACACAAGTGAGGTATCATTTTTATCGGGAGACTTGGGGGAACGCTGGGTGGAAGAAAATTTGTGGCTCCTCTCAGATTACAGAACTTTCTGTCACCAAAATGTGAGGAAAACGTGTTTTTTTAGCCAAATTTTGGGGTTTGCAAAGGATTCTGGGTAACAGAACCTGGTCAGAGCCCCACAAGTCACCCCATCTTGGATTCCCCTAGGTCTCTAGTTTTCAAATATGCACAGGTTTGGTAGGTTTCCTTAGGTGCCGGCTGAGCTAGAGGCCAAAATCTACAGGTAGGCACTTTGCAAAAAACACCTCTGTTTTCTTTCAAAAAATGTGATGTGTCCGCGTTGTGTTTTGGGGCATTTTCTGTCATGGGCGCTAGGCCTACCCACACAAGTGAGGTATCATTTTTATCGGGAGACTTGGGGAAACGCTGGGTGGAAGGAAATTTGTAGCTCCTCTCAGATTCCAGAACTTTCTGTCACCGAAATGTGAGGAAAACGTGTTTTTTTAGGCAAATTTTGAGGTTTGCAAAGGATTCTGGGTAACAGAACCTGGTCAGAGCCCCACAAGTCAACTCATCTTGGATTCCCCTAGGTCTCTAGTTTTCAAAAATGCACAGGTTTGGTAGGTTTCCCTAGGTGCCGGCTGAGCTAGAGGCCAAAATCTACAGGTAGGCACTTTGCAAAAAACACCTCTGTTTTCTTTAAAAAAATGTGATGTGTCCACGTTGTGTTTTGGGGCATTTCCTATCACGGGCTCTAGGCCTACCCACACAAGTGAGGTATCATTTTTATCGGGAGACTTGGGGAAACGCTGGGTGGAAGGAAATTTGTAGCTCCTCTCAGATTCCAGAACTTTCTGTCACCAAAATGTGAGGAAAACGTGTTTTTTTAGCCAAATTTTGAGGTTTGCAAAGGATTCTGGGTAACAGAACCTGGTCAGAGCCCCACAAGTCAACTCATCTTGGATTCCCCTAGGTCTCTAGTTTTCAAAAATGCACAGGTTTGGTAGGTTTCCCTAGGTGCCGGCTGAGCTAGAGGCCAAAATCTACAGGTAGGCACTTTGCAAAAAACACCTCTGTTTTCTTTCAAAAAATGTGATGTGTCCACGTTGTGTTTTGGGGCATTTCCTGTCACGGGCGCTAGGCCTACCCACACAAGTGAGGTATCATTTTTATCGGGAGACTTGGGGGAACGCTGGGTGGAAGGAAATTTGTGGGACCTCTCAGATTCCAGAACTTTCTGTCACCGAAATGTGAGTAAAACATGTTTTTTTAGCCAAATTTTGAGGTTTGCAAAGGATTCTGGGTAACAGAACCTGGTCAGAGCCCCACAAGTCACCCCATCTTGGATTCCCCTAGGTCTCTAGTTTTCAAAAATGCACAGGTGTGGTAGGTTTCCCTAGGTGCCGGCTGAGCTAGAGGCCAAAATCTACAGGTAGGCACTTTGCAAAAAAGACCTCTGTTATCTTAAAAAAAAAGTGAAGTGTCCACGTTGTGTTTTGGGGCGTTTCCTGTCACGGGCGCTAGGCCTACCCACACAAGTGAGGTATCATTTTTATCGGGAGACTCGGGGGAACGATGGGTGGAAGGAAATTTGTGGCTCCTCTCAGATTACAGAACTTTCTGTCACCAAAATTTGAGGAAAACGTGTTTCTTTAGCCACATTTTGATGTTTGCAAAAGGTTCTGGGTAACAGAACCTGGTCAGAGTCCCACAAGTCACCCCGTCTTGGATTCCCCTGGGTCTCTAGTTTTCAAAAATGCACAGGTTTGGTAGGTTTCCCTAGGTGCCGGCTGAGCTAGAGGCCAAAATCTACAGGTAGGCACTTTGCAAAAAACACCTTTGTTTTCTTTCAAAAAATGTGATGTGTCCACGTTGCGTTTTGGGGCATTTCCTGTTGCGGGCGCTAGTCCTACCCACACAAGTGAGGTATCATTTTTATCGGGAGACTTGGGGGAACGCTGGGTGGAAGGAAATTTGTAGCTCCTCTCAGATTCCAGAACTTTCTGTCACCGAAATGTGAGGGGGTGGAAGAAAATTTGGGGCTCCTCTCAGATTCCAGAACTTTCTGTCACCGAAATGTGAGGAAAACGTGTTTTTTTAGCCAAATTTTGAGGTTTGCCAAGGATTCTGGGTAACAGAACCTGGTCAGAGCCCCACAAGTCACCCCATCTTGGATTCCCCTGGGTTTCTAGTTTTCAAAAATGCGCTGGTTTGCTAGGTTTCCCCAGGTGCCGGCTGAGGTAGAGGCCAAAATCCACAGGTAGGCACTGTTTTCTATGAACAAATGTGATGTGTCCACGTTGCGTTTTGGGGCATTTCCTGTCGCGGGCGCTAGTCCTACCCACACAAGTGAGGTATCACTTTTATCGGGAGACTTGGGGGAACGCTGGGTGGAAGGAAATTTGTGGATCCTCTCAGATTCCAGAACTTTCTGTCACCGAAATGTGAGGAAAACGTGTTTTTTTAGCCAAATTTTGAGGTTTGCCAAGGATTGTGGGTAACAGAACCTGGTAAGAGCCCCACAAGTCACCCCATCTTGGATTCCCCTGGGATTCTAGTTTTCAAAAATGCGCTGGTTTGCTAGGTTTCCCCAGGTGCCGGCTGAGGTAGAGGCCAAAATCCACAGGTAGGCACTGTTTTCTATGAACAAATGTGATGTGTCCACGTTGTGTTTTGGACCATTTCCTGTTGCGGGCGCTAGGCCTACCCACACAAGTGAGGTATCTTTTTTATCGGGAGACTTGGGGGAACGCTGGGTGGAAGGAAATTTGTGGCTCCTCTCAGATTACAGAACTTTCTGTCACCGAAATGTGAGGAAAATGTGTTTTTTAGCCACATTTTGAGGTTTGCAAAGGATTCTGGGTAACAGAACCTGGTCAGAGCCCCACAAGTCACCCCATCTTGGATTCCCCTAGGTCTCTAGTTTTCAAAAATGCACAGGTTTGGTAGGTTTCCCTAGGTGCCGGCTGAGCTAGAGGCCAAAATCTACAGGTAGGCACTTTGCAAAAAACACCTCTGTTTTCTTTCAAAAAATGTGATGTGTCCACGTTGAGTTTTGGGGCATTTCCTGTCATGGGCGCTAGGCCTACCCACACAAGTGAGGTATCATTTTTATCGGGAGACTTGGGGGAACGCTGGGTGGAAGGAAATTTGTGGCACCTCTCAGATTCCAGAACTTTCTGTCACCGAAATGTGAGGAAAACGTGTTTTTTTAGCCAAATTTTGAGGTTTGCAAAGGATTCTGGGTAACAGAACCTGGTCAGAGCCCCACAAGTCACCCCATCTTGGATTCCCCTAGGTCTCTAGTTTTCAAAAATGCACAGGTGTGGTAGGTTTCCCTAGGTGCCGGCTGAGCTAGAGGCCAAAATCTACAGGTAGGCACTTTGCAAAAAACACCTCTGTTTTCTTTCAAAAAATGTGATGTGTCCACGTTGTGTTTTGGGGCATTTCCTGTCATGGGCGCTAGGCCTACCCACACAAGTGAGGTATCATTTTTATCGGGAGACTTGGGGGAACGCTGGGTGGAAGGAAATTTGTGGCACCTCTCAGATTCCAGAACTTTCTGCCACCGAAATGTGAGGAAAACGTGTTTTTTTAGCCAAATTTTGAGGTTTGCAAAGGATTCTGGGTAACAGAACCTGGTCAGAGCCCAACAAGTCACCCCATCTTGGATTCCCCTAGGTCTCTAGTTTTAAAAAATGCACAGGTGTGGTAGGTTTCCCTAGGTGCCGGCTGAGCTAGAGGCCAAAATCTACAGGTAGGCACTTTGCAAAAAAGACCTCTGTTATCTTAAAAAAAATGTGATGTGTCCATGGTGTGTTTTGGGGCGTTTCCTGTCACGGGCGCTAGGCCTACCCACACAAGTGAGGTATCATTTTTATCGGGAGACTTGGGGGAACGCTGGGAGGAAGGAAATTTGTGGCACCTCTCAGATTCCAGAACTTTCTGTCACCGAAATGTGAGGAAAACATGTTTTTTTAGCCACATTTTGAGGTTTGCAAAGGATTCTGGGTAACAGAACCTGGTCAGAGCCCCACAAGTCAACTCATCTTGGATCACCTAGGTCTCTAGTTTTCAAAAATGCACAGGTGTGGTAGGTTTCCCTAGGTGCCGGCTGAGCTACAGGCCAAAATCTAAAGGTAGGCACTTTGCAAAAAAGACGTATGTTATCTTAAAAAAAAAGTGATGTGTCCACGTTGTGTTTTGGGGCGTTTCCTGTCACGGGAGCTAGGCCTACCCACACAAGTGAGGTATCATTTTTATCGGGAGACTCGGGGGAACGCTGGGTGGAAGGAAATTTGTGGCTCCTCTCAGATTCCAGAACTTTCTGTCACCAAAATTTGAGGAAAACGTGTTTTTTTAGCCAAATTTTGAGGTTTGCAAAGAGTTCTGGGTAACAGAACCTGCTCAGAGTCCCACAAGTCACCCCATCTTGGATTCCCCTGGGTCTCTAGTTTTCAAAAATGCACAGGTGTGGTAGGTTTCCCTAGGTGCCGGCTGAGCTAGAGGCCAAAATCTACAGGTAGGCACTTTGCAAAAAACACCTCTGTTTTCTTTAAAAAAATGTGATGTGTCCACGTTGCGTTTTGGGGCATTTCCTGTCGCGGGCGCTAGTCCTACCGACACAAGTGAGGTATCATTTTTATCGGGAGACTTGGGGGAACGCTGGGTGGAAGGAAATTTGTAGCTCCTCTCAGATTCCAGAACTTTCTGTCACCGAAATGTGAGGAAAATGTGTTTTTGTAGCCAAATTTTTAGGTTTGCAAAGGATTCTGGGTAACAGAACCTGGTCAGAGCCCCACAAGTCACCCCATCTTGGATTCCCCTAGGTCTCTAGTTTTCAAATATGCACAGGTTTGGTAGGTTTCCCTAGGTGCCGGCTGAGCTAGAGGCCAAAATCTACAGGTAGGCACTTTGCAAAAAACACCCCTGTTTTCTTTCAAAAAATGTGATGTGTCCACGTTGTGTTTTGGGGTATTTCCTGTCACGGGCGCTAGGCCTACCCACACAAGTGAGGTATCATTTTTATCGGGAGACTTGGGGAAACGCTGGGTGTAAGGAAATTTGTAGCTCCTCTCAGATTCCAGAACTTTCTGTCACCGAAATGTGAGGAAAACGTGTTTTTTTTTGCCAAATTTTGAGGTTTGCAAAGGATTCTGGGTAACAGAACCTGGTCAGAGCCCCACAAGTCAACTCATCTTGGATTCCCCTAGGTCTCTAGTTTTTTAAAAATGCACAGGTTTGGTAGGTTTCCCTAGGTGCCGGCTGAGCTAGAGGCCAAAATCTACAGGTAGGCACTTTGCAAAAAACACCTCTGTTTTCTTTCAAAAAATGTGATGTGTCCACGTTGTGTTTTGGGGCATTTCCTGTCACGGGCGCTAGGCCTACCCACACAAGTGAGGTATCATTTTTATCGGGAGACTTGGGGAAACGCTGGGTGGAAGGAAATTTGTAGCTCCTCTCAGATTCCAGAACTTTCTGTCACCGAAATGTGAGGAAAACGTGTTTTTTTAGCCAAAGTTTGAGGTTTGCAAAGGATTCTGGGTAACAGAACCTGGTCAGAGCCCCACAAGTCAACTCATCTAGGATTCCCCTAGGTCTCTAGTTTTCAAAAATGCACAGGTTTGGTAGGTTTCCCTAGGTGCCGGCTGAGCTAGAGGCCAAAATCTACAGGTAGGCACTTTGCAAAAAACACCTCTGTTTTCTTTCAAAAAATGTGATGTGTCCACGTTGTGTTTTGGGGCTTTTCCTGTCACGGGCGCTAGGCCTACCCACACAAGTGAGGTATCATTTTTATCGGGAGACTTGGGGGAACGCTGGGTGGAAGGAAATTTGTGGCACCTCTCAGATTCCAGAACTTTCTGTCACCGAAATGTGAGGAAAACATGTTTTTTTAGCCAAATTTTGAGGTTTGCAAAGGATTCTGGGTAACAGAACCTGGTCAGAGCCCCACAAGTCAACTCATCTTGGATCACCTAGGTCTCTAGTTTTCAAAAATGCACAGGTGTGGTAGGTTTCCCTAGGTGCCGGCTGAGCTAGAGGCCAAAATCTAAAGGTAGGCACTTTGCAAAAAAGACGTATGTTATCTTAAAAAAAATGTGATGTGTCCACGTTGTGTTTTGGGGCGTTTCCTGTCACGGGCGCTAGGCCTACCCACACAAGTGAGGTATAATTTTTATCGGGAGACTCGGGGGAACGCTGGGTGGAAGGAAATTTGTGCCTCCTCTCAGATTCCAGAACTTTCTGTCACCAAAATTTGAGGAAAACGTGTTTTTTTAGTCAAATTTTGAGGTTTGCAAAGGGTTCTGGGTAACAGAACCTGGTCAGAGTCCCACAAGTCACCCCATCTTGGATTCCCCTGGGTCTCTAGTTTTCAAAAATGCACAGGTGTGGTAGGTTTCCCTAGGTGCCGGCTGAGCTAGAGGCCAAAATCTACAGGTAGGCACTTTGCAAAAAACACCTCTGTTTTCTTGCAAAAAATGTGATGTGTCCGCGTTGTGTTTTGGGGCATTTTCTGTCATGGGCGCTAGGCCTACCCACACAAGTGAGGTATCATTTTTATCGGGAGACTTGGGGAAACGCTGGGTGGAAGGAAATTTGTAGCTCCTCTCAGATTCCAGAACTTTCTGTCACCTAAATGTGAGGAAAACGTGTTTTTTTAGCCAAATTTTGAGGTTTGCAAAGGATTCTGGGTAACAGAACCTGGTCAGAGCCCCACAAGTCAACTCATCTTGGATTCCCCTAGGTCTCTAGTTTTCAAAAATGCACAGGTTTGGTAGGTTTCCCTAGGTGCCGGCTGAGCTAGAGGCCAAAATCTACAGGTAGGCACTTTGCAAAAAACACCTCTGTTTTCTTTAAAAAAATGTGATGTGTCCACGTTGTGTTTTGGGGCATTTCCTGTCACGGGCGCTAGGCCTACCCACACAAGTGAGGTATCATTTTTATCGGGAGACTTGGGGGAACGCTGGGTAGAAGGAAATTTGTGGGACCTCTCAGATTCCAGAACTTTCTGTCACCGAAATGTGAGGAAAACATGTTTTTTTAGCCAAATTTTGAGGTTTGCAAAGGATTCTGGGTAACAGAACCTGGTCAGAGCCCCACAAGTCACCCCATCTTGGATTCCCCTAGGTCTCTAGTTTTCAAAAATGCACAGGTGTGGTAGGTTTCCCTAGGTGCCGGCTGAGCTAGAGGCCAAAATCTACAGGTAGGCACTTTGCAAAAAAGACCTCTGTTATCTTAAAAAAAAAGTGATGTGTCCACGTTGTGTTTTGGGGCGTTTCCTGTCACGGGCGCTAGGCCTACCCACACAAGTGAGGTATCATTTTTTTCGGGAGACTCGGGGGAACGACGGGTGGAAGGAAATTTGTGGCTCCTCTCAGATTACAGAACTTTCTGTCACCAAAATTTGAGGAAAATGTGTTTCTTTAGCCACATTTTGAGGTTTGCAAAGGGTTCTGGGTAACAGAACCTGGTCAGAGTCCCACAAGTCACCCTGTCTTGGATTCCCCTGGGTCTCTAGTTTTCAAAAATGCACAGGTTTGGTAGGTTTCCCTAGGTGCCGGCTGAGCTAGAGGCCAAAATCTACAGGTAGGCACTTTGCAAAAAACACCTTTGTTTTCTTTCAAAAAATGTGATGTGTCCACGTTGCGTTTTGGGGCATTTCCTGTCGCGGGCGCTAGTCCTACCCACACAAGTGAGGTATCATTTTTATCGGGAGACTTGGGGGAACGCTGGCTGGAAGGAAATTTGTAGCTCCTCTCAGATTCCAGAACTTTCTGTCACCGAAATGTGAGGGGGTGGAAGAAAATTTGTGGCTCCTCTCAGATTCCAGAACTTTCTGTCACCGAAATGTGAGGAAAACGTGTTTTTTTTGCCAAATTTTGAGGTTTGCAAAGGATTCAGGGTAACAGAACCTGGTCAGAGCCCCACAAGTCAACTCATCTTGGATTCCCCTAGGTCTCTAGTTTTTTAAAAATGCACAGGTTTGGTAGGTTTCCCTAGGTGCCGGCTGAGCTAGAGGCCAAAATCTACAGGTAGGCACTTTGCAAAAAACACCTCTGTTTTCTTTCAAAAAATGTGATGTGTCCACGTTGTGTTTTGGGGCATTTCCTGTCACGGGCGCTAGGCCTACCCACACAAGTGAGGTATCATTTTTATCGGGAGACTTGGGAAAACGCTGGGTGGAAGGAAATTTGTAGCTCCTCTCAGATTCCAGAACTTTCTGTCACCGAAATGTGAGGAAAACGTGTTTTTTTAGCCAAAGTTTGAGGTTTGCAAAGGATTCTGGGTAACAGAACCTGGTCAGAGCCCCACAAGTCAACTCATCTAGGATTCCCCTAGGTCTCTAGTTTTCAAAAATGCACAGGTTTGGTAGGTTTCCCTAGGTGCCGGCTGAGCTAGAGGCCAAAATCTACAGGTAGGCACTTTGCAAAAAACACCTCTGTTTTCTTTCAAAAAATGTGATGTGTCCACGTTGTGTTTTGGGGCATTTCCTGTCACGGGCGCTAGGCCTACCCACACAAGTGAGGTATCATTTTTATCGGGAGACTTGGGGGAACGCTAGGTGGAAGGAAATTTGTGGCACCTCTCAGATTCCAGAACTTTCTGTCACCAAAATGTGAGGAAAACATGTTTTTTTAGCCAAATTTTGAGGTTTGCAAAGGATTCTGGGTAACAGAACCTGGTCAGAGCCCCACAAGTCAACTCATCTTGGATCACCTAGGTCTCTAGTTTTTAAAAATGCACAGGTGTGGTAGGTTTCCCTAGGTGCCAGCTGAGCTAGAGGCCAAAATCTATAGGTAGGCACTTTGCAAAAAAGACGTATGTTATCTTAAAAAAAATGTGATGTGTCCACGTTGTGTTTTGGGGCGTTTCCTGTCACGGGCGCTAGGCCTACCCACACAAGTGAGGTATAATTTTTATCGGGAGACTCGGGGGAACGCTGGGTGGAAGGAAATTTGTGGCTCCTCTCAGATTCCAGAACTTTCTGTCACCAAAATTTGAGGAAAACTTGTTTTTTTAGCCAAATTTTGAGGTTTGCAAAGGGTTCTGGGTAACAGAACCTGGTCAGAGTCCCACAAGTCACCCCATCTTGGATTCCCCTGGGTCTCTAGTTTTCAAAAATGCACAGGTGTGGTAGGTTTCCCTAGGTGCCGGCTGAGCTAGAGGCCAAAATCTACAGGTAGGCACTTTGCAAAAAACACCTCTGTTTTCTTGAAAAAAATGTGATGTGTCCACGTTGCGTTTTGGGGCATTTCCTGTCGCGGGCGCTAGTCCTACCGACACAAGTGAGGTATCATTTTTATCGGGAGACTTGGGGGAACGCTGGGTGGAAGAAAATTTGTGGCTCCTCTCAGATTACAGAACTTTCTGTCACCAAAATGTGAGGAAAACGTGTTTTTTTAGCCAAATTTTGGGGTTTGCAAAGGATTCTGGGTAACAGAACCTGGTCAGAGCCCCACAAGTCACCCCATCTTGGATTCCCCTAGGTCTCTAGTTTTCAAATATGCACAGGTTTGGTAGGTTTCCTTAGGTGCCGGCTGAGCTAGAGGCCAAAATCTACAGGTAGGCACTTTGCAAAAAACACCTCTGTTTTCTTTCAAAAAATGTGATATGTCCGCGTTGTGTTTTGGGGCATTTTCTGTCATGGGCGCTAGGCCTACCCACACAAGTGAGGTATCATTTTTATCGGGAGACTTGGGGAAACGCTGGGTGGAAGGAAATTTGTAGCTCCTCTCAGATTCCAGAACTTTCTGTCACCAAAATGTGAGGAAAACGTGTTTTTTTAGCCAAATTTTGAGGTTTGCAAAGGATTCTGGGTAACAGAACCTGGTCAGAGCCCCACAAGTCAACTCATCTTGGATTCCCCTAGGTCTCTAGTTTTCAAAAATGCACAGGTTTGGTAGGTTTCCCTAGGTGCCGGCTGAGCTAGAGGCCAAAATCTACAGGTAGGCACTTTGCAAAAAACACCTGTTTTCTTTCAAAAAATGTGATGTGTCCACGTTGTGTTTTGGGGCATTTCCTGTCACGGGCGCTAGGCCTACCCACACAAGTGAGGTATCATTTTTATCGGGAGACTTGGGGGAACGCTGGGTGGAAGGAAATTTGTGGGATCTCTCAGATTCCAGAACTTTCTGTCACCGAAATGTGAGGAAAACATGTTTTTCTTGCCAAATTTTGAGGTTTGCAAAGGATTCTGGGTAACAGAACCTGGTCAGAGCCCCACAAGTCACCCCATCTTGGATTCCCCTAGGTCTCTAGTTTTCAAAAATGCACAGGTGTGGTAGGTTTCCCTAGGTGCCGGCTGAGCTAGAGGCCAAAATCTACAGGTAGGCACTTTGCAAAAAAGACCTCTGTTATCTTAAAAAAAAAGTGAATTGTCCACGTTGTGTTTTGGGGCGTTTCCTGTCACGGGCGCTAGGCCTACCCACACAAGTGAGGTATCATTTTTATCGGGAGACTCGGGGGAACGATGGGTGGAAGGAAATTTGTGGCTCCTCTCAGATTACAGAACTTTCTGTCACCAAAATTTGAGGAAAACGTGTTTCTTTAGCCACATTTTGAGGTTTGCAAAGGGTTCTGGGTAACAGAACCTGGTCAGAGTCCCACAAGTCACCCCGTCTTGGATTCCCCTGGGTCTCTAGTTTTCAAAAATGCACAGGTTTGGTAGGTTTCCCTAGGTGCCGGCTGAGCTAGAGGCCAAAATCTACAGGTAGGCACTTTGCAAAAAACACCTTTGTTTTCTTTAAAAAAATGTGATGTGTCCACGTTGCGTTTTGGGGCATTTCCTGTCGCGGGCGCTAGTCCTACCCACACAAGTGAGGTATCATTTTTATCGGGAGACTTGGGGGAACGCTGGGTGGAAGGAAATTTGTAGCTCCTCTCAGATTCCAGAACTTTCTGTCACCGAAATGTGAGGGGGTGGAAGAAAATTTGTGGCTCCTCTCAGATTCCAGAACTTTCTGTCACCGAAATGTGAGGAAAACATGTTTTTTTAGCCAAATTTTGAGGTTTGCCAAGGATTCTGGGTAACAGAACCTGGTCAGAGCCCCACAAGTCACCCCATCTTGGATTCCCCTGGGTTTCTAGTTTTCAAAAATGCGCTGGTTTGCTAGGTTTCCCCAGGTGCCGGCTGAGGTAGAGGCCAAAATCCACAGGTAGGCACTGTTTTCTATGAACAAATGTGATGTGTCCACGTTGTGTTTTGGACCATTTCCTGTTGCGGGCGCTAGGCCTACCCACACAAGTGAGGTATCTTTTTTATCGGGAGACTTGGGGGAACGCTGGGTGGAAGGAAATTTGTGGCTCCTCTCAGATTACAGAACTTTCTGTCACCGAAATGTGAGGAAAATGTGTTTTTTAGCCACATTTTGAGGTTTGCAAAGGATTCTGGGTAACAGAACCTGGTCAGAGCCCCACAAGTCACCCCATCTTGGATTCCCCTAGGTCTCTAGTTTTCAAAAATGCACAGGTTTGGTAGGTTTCCCTAGGTGCCGGCTGAGCTAGAGGCCAAAATCTACAGGTAGGCACTTTGCAAAAAAACACCTCTGTTTTCTTTAAAAAAATGTGATGTGTCCACGTTGAGTTTTGGGGCATTTCCTGTCATGGGCGCTAGGCCTACCCACACAAGTGAGGTATCATTTTTATCGGGAGACTTGGGGGAACGCTGGGTGGAAGGAAATTTGTGGCACCTCTCAGATTCCAGAACTTTCTGTCACCGAAATGTGAGGAAAACATGTTTTTTTAGCCACATTTTGAGGTTTGCAAAGGATTCTGGGTAACAGAACCTGGTCAGAGCCCCACAAGTCAACTCATCTTGGATCACCTAGGTCTCTAGTTTTCAAAAATGCACAGGTGTGGTAGGTTTCCCTAGGTGCCGGCTGAGCTAGAGGCCAAAATCTAAAGGTAGGCACTTTGCAAAAAAGACGTATGTTATCTTAAAAAAAATGTGATGTGTCCACGTTGTGTTTTGGGGCGTTTCCTGTCACGGGAGCTAGGCCTACCCACACAAGTGAGGTATCATTTTTATCGGGAGACTCGGGGGAACGCTGGGTGGAAGGAAATTTGTGGCTCCTCTCAGATTCCAGAACTTTCTGTCACCAAAATTTGAGGAAAACATGTTTTTTTAGCCAAATTTTGAGGTTTGCAAAGAGTTCTGGGTAACAGAACCTGGTCAGAGTCCCACAAGTCACCCCATCTTGGATTCCCCTGGGTCTCTAGTTTTCAAAAATGCACAGGTGTGGTAGGTTTCCCTAGGTGCCGGCTGAGCTAGAGGCCAAAATCTACAGGTAGGCACTTTGCAAAAAACACCTCTGTTTTCTTTAAAAAAATGTGATGTGTCCACGTTGCGTTTTGGGGCATTTCATGTCGCGGGCGCTAGTCCTACCGACACAAGTGAGGTATCATTTTTATCGGGAGACTTGGGGGAACGCTGGGTGGAAGGAAATTTGTAGCTCCTCTCAGATTCCAGAACTTTCTGTCACCGAAATGTGAGGAAAATGTGTTTTTGTAGCCAAATTTTTAGGTTTGCAAAGGATTCTGGGTAACAGAACCTGGTCAGAGCCCCACAAGTCAACTCATCTTGGATTACCCTAGGTCTCTAGTTTTTTAAAAATGCACAGGTTTGGTAGGTTTCCCTAGGTGCCGGCTGAGCTAGAGGCCAAAATCTACAGGTAGGCACTTTGCAAAAAACACCTCTGTTTTCTTTCAAAAAATGTGATGTGTCCACGTTGTGTTTTGGGGCATTTCCTGTCACGGGCGCTAGGCCTACCCACACAAGTGAGGTATCATTTTTATCGGGAGACTTGGGGAAACGCTGGGTGGAAGGAAATTTGTAGCTCCTCTCAGATTCCAGAACTTTCTGTCACCGAAATGTGAGGAAAACGTGTTTTTTTAGCCAAAGTTTGAGGTTTGCAAAGGATTCTGGGTAACAGAACCTGGTCAGAGCCCCACAAGTCAACTCATCTAGGATTCCCCTAGGTCTCTAGTTTTCAAAAATGCACAGGTTTGGTAGGTTTCCCTAGGTGCCGGCTGAGCTAGAGGCCAAAATCTACAGGTAGGCACTTTGCAAAAAACACCTCTGTTTTCTTTCAAAAAATGTGATGTGTCCACGTTGTGTTTTGGGGCTTTTCCTGTCACGGGCGCTAGGCCTACCCACACAAGTGAGGTATCATTTTTATCGGGAGACTTGGGGGAACGCTGGGTGGAAGGAAATTTGTGGCACCTCTCAGATTCCAGAACTTTCTGTCACCGAAATGTGAGGAAAACATGTTTTTTTAGCCAAATTTTGAGGTTTGCAAAGGATTCTGGGTAACAGAACCTGGTCAGAGCCCCACAAGTCAACTCATCTTGGATCACCTAGGTCTCTAGTTTTCAAAAATGCACAGGTGTGGTAGGTTTCCCTAGGTGCCGGCTGAGCTAGAGACCAAAATCTAAAGGTAGGCACTTTGCAAAAAAGACGTATGTTATCTTAAAAAAAATGTGATGTGTCCACGTTGTGTTTTGGGGCGTTTCCTGTCACGGGCGCTAGGCCTACCCACACAAGTGAGGTATAATTTTTATCGGGAGACTCGGGGGAACGCTGGGTGGAAGGAAAATAGTGGCTCCTCTCAGATTCCAGAACTTTCTGTCACCAAAATTTGAGGAAAACATGTTTTTTTAGCCAAATTTTGAGGTTTGCAAAGGGTTCTGGGTAACAGAACCTGGTCAGAGTCCCACAAGTCACCCCATCTTGGATTCCCCTGGGTCTCTAGTTTTCAAAAATGCACAGGTGTGGTAGGTTTCCCTAGGTGCCGACTGAGCTAGAGGCCAAAATCTACAGGTAGGCACTTTGCAAAAAACACCTCTGTTTTCTTGCAAAAAATGTGATGTGTCCGCGTTGTGTTTTGGGGCATTTTCTGTCATGGGCGCTAGGCCTACCCACACAAGTGAGGTATCATTTTTATCGGGAGACTTGGGGAAACGATGGGTGGAAGGAAATTTGTAGCTCCTCTCAGATTCCAGAACTTTCTGTCACCGAAATGTGAGGAAAACGTGTTTTTTTAGCCAAATTTTGAGGTTTGCAAAGGATTCTGGGTAACAGAACCTGGTCAGAGCCCCACAAGTCAACTCATCTTGGATTCCCCTAGGTCTCTAGTTTTCAAAAATGCACAGGTTTGGTAGGTTTCCCTAGGTGCCGGCTGAGCTAGAGGCCAAAATCTACAGGTAGGCACTTTGCAAAAAACACCTCAGTTTTCTTTAAAAAAATGTGATGTGTCCACGTTGTGTTTTGGGGCATTTCCTATCACGGGCGCTAGGCCTACCCACACAAGTGAGGTATCATTTTTATCGGGAGACTTGGGGAAACGCTGGGTGGAAGGAAATTTGTAGCTCCTCTCAGATTCCAGAACTTTCTGTCACCGAAATGTGAGGAAAACGTGTTTTTTTAGCCAAATTTTGAGGTTTGCAAAGGATTCTGGGTAACAGAACCTTGTCAGAGCCCCACAAGTCAACTCATCTTGGATTCCCCTAGGTCTCTAGTTTTCAAAAATGCACAGGTTTGGTAGGTTTCCCTAGGTGCCGGCTGAGCTAGAGGCCAAAATCTACAGGTAGGCACTTTGCAAAAAACACCTCTGTTTTCTTTCAAAAAATGTGATGTGTCCACGTTGTGTTTTGGGGCATTTCCTGTCACGGGCGCTAGGCCTACCCACACAAGTGAGGTATCATTTTTATCGGGAGACTCGGGGGAACGATGGGTGGAAGGAAATTTGTGGCTCCTCTCAGATTACAGAACTTTCTGTCACCAAAATTTGAGGAAAACGTGTTTCTTTAGCCACATTTTGAGGTTTGCAAAGGGTTCTGGGTAACAGAACCTGGTCAGAGTCCCACAAGTCACCCCGTCTTGGATTCCCCTGGGTCTCTAGTTTTCAAAAATGCACAGGTTTGGTAGGTTTCCCTAGGTGCTGGCTGAGCTAGAGGCCAAAATCTACAGGTAGGCACTTTGCAAAAAACACCTTTGTTTTCTTTCAAAAAATGTGATGTGTCCACGTTGCGTTTTGGGGCATTTCCTGTCGCGGGCGCTAGTCCTACCCACACAAGTGAGGTATCATTTTTATCGGGAGACTTGGGGGAACGCTGGGTGGAAGGAAATTTGTAGCTCCTCTCAGATTCCAGAACTTTCTGTCACCGAAATGTGAGGGGGTGGAAGAAAATTTGTGGCTCCTCTCAGATTCCAGAACTTTCTGTCACCGAAATGTGAGGAAAACGTGTTTTTTTAGCCAAATTTTGAGGTTTGCCAAGGATTCTGGGTAACAGAACCTGGTCAGAGCCCCACAAGTCACCCCATCTTGGATTCCCCTGGGTTTCTAGTTTTCAAAAATGCGCTGGTTTGCTAGGTTTCCCCAGGTGCCGGCTGAGGTAGAGGCCAAAATCCACAGGTAGGCACTGTTTTCTATGAACAAATGTGATGTGTCCACGTTGCGTTTTGGGGCATTTCCTGTCGCGGGCGCTAGTCCTACCCACACAAGTGAGGTATCACTTTTATCGGGAGACTTGGGGGAACGCTGGGTGGAAGGAAATTTGTGGATCCTCTCAGATTCCAGAACTTTCTGTCACCGAAATGTGAGGAAAACGTGTTTTTTTAGCCAAATTTTGAGGTTTGCCAAGGATTGTGGGTAACAGAACCTGGTCAGAGCCCCACAAGTCACCCCATCTTGGATTCCCCTGGGATTCTAGTTTTCAAAAATGCGCTGGTTTGCTAGGTTTCCCCAGGTGCCGGCTGAGGTAGAGGCCAAAATCCACAGGTAGGCACTGTTTTCTATGAACAAATGTGATGTGTCCACGTTGTGTTTTGGACCATTTCCTGTTGCGGGCGCTAGGCCTACCCACACAAGTGAGGTATCTTTTTTATCGGGAGACTTGGGGGAACGCTGGGTGGAAGGAAATTTGTGGCTCCTCTCAGATTACAGAACTTTCTGTCACCGAAATGTGAGGAAAATTTGTTTTTTAGCCACATTTTGAGGTTTGCAAAGGATTCTGGGTAACAGAACCTGGTCAGAGCCCCACAAGTCACCCCATCTTGGATTCCCCTAGGTCTCTAGTTTTCAAAAATGCACAGGTTTGGTAGGTTTCCCTAGGTGCCGGCTGAGCTAGAGGCCAAAATCTACAGGTAGGCACTTTGCAAAAAACACCTCTGTTTTCTTTAAAAAAATGTGATGTGTCCACGTTGAGTTTTGGGGCATTTCCTGTCATGGGCGCTAGGCCTACCCACACAAGTGAGGTATCATTTTTATCGGGAGACTTGGGGGAACGCTGGGTGGAAGGAAATTTGTGGCACCTCTCAGATTCCAGAACTTTCTGTCACCGAAATGTGAGGAAAACATGTTTTTTTAGCCACATTTTGAGGTTTGCAAAGGATTCTGGGTAACAGAACCTGGTCAGAGCCCCACAAGTCAACTCATCTTGGATCACCTAGGTCTCTAGTTTTCAAAAATGCACAGGTGTGGTAGGTTTCCCTAGGTGCCGGCTGAGCTAGAGGCCAAAATCTAAAGGTAGGCACTTTGCAAAAAAGACGTATGTTATCTTAAAAAAAATGTGATGTGTCCACGTTGTGTTTTGGGGCGTTTCCTGTCACGGGAGCTAGGCCTACCCACACAAGTGAGGTATCATTTTTATCGGGAGACTCGGGGGAACGCTGGGTGGAAGGAAATTTGTGGCTCCTCTCAGATTCCAGAACTTTCTGTCACCAAAATTTGAGGAAAACGTGTTTTTTTAGCCAAATTTTGAGGTTTGCAAAGAGTTCTGGGTAACAGAACCTGGTCAGAGTCCCACAAGTCACCCCATCTTGGATTCCCCTGGGTCTCTAGTTTTCAAAAATGCACAGGTGTGGTAGGTTTACCTAGGTGCCGGCTGAGCTAGAGGCCAAAATCTACAGGTAGGCACTTTGCAAAAAACACCTCTGTTTTCTTTAAAAAAATGTGATGTGTCCACGTTGCGTTTTGGGGCATTTCCTGTCGCGGGCGCTAGTCCTACCGACACAAGTGAGGTATCATTTTTATCGGGAGACTTGGGGGAACGCTGGGTGGAAGGAAATTTGTAGCTCCTCTCAGATTCCAGAACTTTCTGTCACCGAAATGTGAGGAAAATGTGTTTTTGTAGCCAAATTTTTAGGTTTGCAAAGGATTCTGGGTAACAGAACCTGGTCAGAGCCCCACAAGTCACCCCATCTTGGATTCCCCTAGGTCTCTAGTTTTCAAATATGCACAGGTTTGGTAGGTTTCCCTAGGTGCCGGATGAGCTAGAGGCCAAAATCTACAGGTAGGCACTTTGCAAAAAACACCTCTGTTTTCTTTCAAAAAATGTGATGTGTCCACGTTGTGTTTTGGGGCATTTCCTGTCACGGGCGCTAGGCCTACCCACACAAGTGAGGTATCATTTTTATCGGGAGACTTGGGGAAACGCTGGGTGGAAGGAAATTTGTAGCTCCTCTCAGATTCCAGAACTTTCTGTCACCGAAATGTGAGGAAAACGTGTTTTTTTAGCCAAAGTTTGAGGTTTGCAAAGGATTCTGGGTAACAGAACCTGGTCAGAGCCCCACAAGTCAACTCATCTAGGATTCCCCTAGGTCTCTAGTTTTCAAAAATGCACAGGTTTGGTAGGTTTCCCTAGGTGCCGGCTGAGCTAGAGGCCAAAATCTACAGGTAGGCACTTTGCAAAAAACACCTCTGTTTTCTTTCAAAAAATGTGATGTGTCCACGTTGTGTTTTGGGGCTTTTCCTGTCACGGGCGCTAGGCCTACCCACACAAGTGAGGTATCATTTTTATCGGGAGACTTGGGGGAACGCTGGGTGGAAGGAAATTTGTGGCACCTCTCAGATTCCAGAACTTTCTGTCACCGAAATGTGAGGAAAACATGTTTTTTTAGCCAAATTTTGAGGTTTGCAAAGGATTCTGGGTAACAGAACCTGGTCAGAGCCCCACAAGTCAACTCATCTTGGATCACCTAGGTCTCTAGTTTTCAAAAATGCACAGGTGTGGTAGGTTTCCCTAGGTGCCGGCTGAGCTAGAGACCAAAATCTAAAGGTAGGCACTTTGCAAAAAAGACGTATGTTATCTTAAAAAAAATGTGATGTGTCCACGTTGTGTTTTGGGGCGTTTCCTGTCACGGGCGCTAGGCCTACCCACACAAGTGAGGTATAATTTTTATCGGGAGACTCGGGGGAACGCTGGGTGGAAGGAAAATAGTGGCTCCTCTCAGATTCCAGAACTTTCTGTCACCAAAATTTGAGGAAAACATGTTTTTTTAGCCAAATTTTGAGGTTTGCAAAGGGTTCTGGGTAACAGAACCTGGTCAGAGTCCCACAAGTCACCCCATCTTGGATTCCCCTGGGTCTCTAGTTTTCAAAAATGCACAGGTGTGGTAGGTTTCCCTAGGTGCCGACTGAGCTAGAGGCCAAAATCTACAGGTAGGCACTTTGCAAAAAACACCTCTGTTTTCTTGCAAAAAATGTGATGTGTCCGCGTTGTGTTTTGGGGCATTTTCTGTCATGGGCGCTAGGCCTACCCACACAAGTGAGGTATCATTTTTATCGGGAGACTTGGGGAAACGATGGGTGGAAGGAAATTTGTAGCTCCTCTCAGATTCCAGAACTTTCTGTCACCGAAATGTGAGGAAAACGTGTTTTTTTAGCCAAATTTTGAGGTTTGCAAAGGATTCTGGGTAACAGAACCTGGTCAGAGCCCCACAAGTCAACTCATCTTGGATTCCCCTAGGTCTCTAGTTTTCAAAAATGCACAGGTTTGGTAGGTTTCCCTAGGTGCCGGCTGAGCTAGAGGCCAAAATCTACAGGTAGGCACTTTGCAAAAAACACCTCAGTTTTCTTTAAAAAAATGTGATGTGTCCACGTTGTGTTTTGGGGCATTTCCTATCACGGGCGCTAGGCCTACCCACACAAGTGAGGTATCATTTTTATCGGGAGACTTGGGGAAACGCTGGGTGGAAGGAAATTTGTAGCTCCTCTCAGATTCCAGAACTTTCTGTCACCGAAATGTGAGGAAAACGTGTTTTTTTAGCCAAATTTTGAGGTTTGCAAAGGATTCTGGGTAACAGAACCTTGTCAGAGCCCCACAAGTCAACTCATCTTGGATTCCCCTAGGTCTCTAGTTTTCAAAAATGCACAGGTTTGGTAGGTTTCCCTAGGTGCCGGCTGAGCTAGAGGCCAAAATCTACAGGTAGGCACTTTGCAAAAAACACCTCTGTTTTCTTTCAAAAAATGTGATGTGTCCACGTTGTGTTTTGGGGCATTTCCTGTCACGGGCGCTAGGCCTACCCACACAAGTGAGGTATCATTTTTATCGGGAGACTCGGGGGAACGATGGGTGGAAGGAAATTTGTGGCTCCTCTCAGATTACAGAACTTTCTGTCACCAAAATTTGAGGAAAACGTGTTTCTTTAGCCACATTTTGAGGTTTGCAAAGGGTTCTGGGTAACAGAACCTGGTCAGAGTCCCACAAGTCACCCCGTCTTGGATTCCCCTGGGTCTCTAGTTTTCAAAAATGCACAGGTTTGGTAGGTTTCCCTAGGTGCTGGCTGAGCTAGAGGCCAAAATCTACAGGTAGGCACTTTGCAAAAAACACCTTTGTTTTCTTTCAAAAAATGTGATGTGTCCACGTTGCGTTTTGGGGCATTTCCTGTCGCGGGCGCTAGTCCTACCCACACAAGTGAGGTATCATTTTTATCGGGAGACTTGGGGGAACGCTGGGTGGAAGGAAATTTGTAGCTCCTCTCAGATTCCAGAACTTTCTGTCACCGAAATGTGAGGGGGTGGAAGAAAATTTGTGGCTCCTCTCAGATTCCAGAACTTTCTGTCACCGAAATGTGAGGAAAACGTGTTTTTTTAGCCAAATTTTGAGGTTTGCCAAGGATTCTGGGTAACAGAACCTGGTCAGAGCCCCACAAGTCACCCCATCTTGGATTCCCCTGGGTTTCTAGTTTTCAAAAATGCGCTGGTTTGCTAGGTTTCCCCAGGTGCCGGCTGAGGTAGAGGCCAAAATCCACAGGTAGGCACTGTTTTCTATGAACAAATGTGATGTGTCCACGTTGCGTTTTGGGGCATTTCCTGTCGCGGGCGCTAGTCCTACCCACACAAGTGAGGTATCACTTTTATCGGGAGACTTGGGGGAACGCTGGGTGGAAGGAAATTTGTGGATCCTCTCAGATTCCAGAACTTTCTGTCACCGAAATGTGAGGAAAACGTGTTTTTTTAGCCAAATTTTGAGGTTTGCCAAGGATTGTGGGTAACAGAACCTGGTCAGAGCCCCACAAGTCACCCCATCTTGGATTCCCCTGGGATTCTAGTTTTCAAAAATGCGCTGGTTTGCTAGGTTTCCCCAGGTGCCGGCTGAGGTAGAGGCCAAAATCCACAGGTAGGCACTGTTTTCTATGAACAAATGTGATGTGTCCACGTTGTGTTTTGGACCATTTCCTGTTGCGGGCGCTAGGCCTACCCACACAAGTGAGGTATCTTTTTTATCGGGAGACTTGGGGGAACGCTGGGTGGAAGGAAATTTGTGGCTCCTCTCAGATTACAGAACTTTCTGTCACCGAAATGTGAGGAAAATTTGTTTTTTAGCCACATTTTGAGGTTTGCAAAGGATTCTGGGTAACAGAACCTGGTCAGAGCCCCACAAGTCACCCCATCTTGGATTCCCCTAGGTCTCTAGTTTTCAAAAATGCACAGGTTTGGTAGGTTTCCCTAGGTGCCGGCTGAGCTAGAGGCCAAAATCTACAGGTAGGCACTTTGCAAAAAACACCTCTGTTTTCTTTAAAAAAATGTGATGTGTCCACGTTGAGTTTTGGGGCATTTCCTGTCATGGGCGCTAGGCCTACCCACACAAGTGAGGTATCATTTTTATCGGGAGACTTGGGGGAACGCTGGGTGGAAGGAAATTTGTGGCACCTCTCAGATTCCAGAACTTTCTGTCACCGAAATGTGAGGAAAACATGTTTTTTTAGCCACATTTTGAGGTTTGCAAAGGATTCTGGGTAACAGAACCTGGTCAGAGCCCCACAAGTCAACTCATCTTGGATCACCTAGGTCTCTAGTTTTCAAAAATGCACAGGTGTGGTAGGTTTCCCTAGGTGCCGGCTGAGCTAGAGGCCAAAATCTAAAGGTAGGCACTTTGCAAAAAAGACGTATGTTATCTTAAAAAAAATGTGATGTGTCCACGTTGTGTTTTGGGGCGTTTCCTGTCACGGGAGCTAGGCCTACCCACACAAGTGAGGTATCATTTTTATCGGGAGACTCGGGGGAACGCTGGGTGGAAGGAAATTTGTGGCTCCTCTCAGATTCCAGAACTTTCTGTCACCAAAATTTGAGGAAAACGTGTTTTTTTAGCCAAATTTTGAGGTTTGCAAAGAGTTCTGGGTAACAGAACCTGGTCAGAGTCCCACAAGTCACCCCATCTTGGATTCCCCTGGGTCTCTAGTTTTCAAAAATGCACAGGTGTGGTAGGTTTACCTAGGTGCCGGCTGAGCTAGAGGCCAAAATCTACAGGTAGGCACTTTGCAAAAAACACCTCTGTTTTCTTTAAAAAAATGTGATGTGTCCACGTTGCGTTTTGGGGCATTTCCTGTCGCGGGCGCTAGTCCTACCGACACAAGTGAGGTATCATTTTTATCGGGAGACTTGGGGGAACGCTGGGTGGAAGGAAATTTGTAGCTCCTCTCAGATTCCAGAACTTTCTGTCACCGAAATGTGAGGAAAATGTGTTTTTGTAGCCAAATTTTTAGGTTTGCAAAGGATTCTGGGTAACAGAACCTGGTCAGAGCCCCACAAGTCACCCCATCTTGGATTCCCCTAGGTCTCTAGTTTTCAAATATGCACAGGTTTGGTAGGTTTCCCTAGGTGCCGGATGAGCTAGAGGCCAAAATCTACAGGTAGGCACTTTGCAAAAAACACCTCTGTTTTCTTTCAAAAAATGTGATGTGTCCACGTTGTGTTTTGGGGCATTTCCTGTCACGGGCGCTAGGCCTACCCACACAAGTGAGGTATCATTTTTATCGGGAGACTTGGGGAAACGCTGGGTGGAAGGAAATTTGTAGCTCCTCTCAGATTCCAGAACTTTCTGTCACCGAAATGTGAGGAAAACGTGTTTTTTTAGCCAAAGTTTGAGGTTTGCAAAGGATTCTGGGTAACAGAACCTGGTCAGAGCCCCACAAGTCAACTCATCTAGGATTCCCCTAGGTCTCTAGTTTTCAAAAATGCACAGGTTTGGTAGGTTTCCCTAGGTGCCGGCTGAGCTAGAGGCCAAAATCTACAGGTAGGCACTTTGCAAAAAACACCTCTGTTTTCTTTCAAAAAATGTGATGTGTCCACGTTGTGTTTTGGGGCTTTTCCTGTCACGGGCGCTAGGCCTACCCACACAAGTGAGGTATCATTTTTATCGGGAGACTTGGGGGAACGCTGGGTGGAAGGAAATTTGTGGCACCTCTCAGATTCCAGAACTTTCTGTCACCGAAATGTGAGGAAAACATGTTTTTTTAGCCAAATTTTGAGGTTTGCAAAGGATTCTGGGTAACAGAACCTGGTCAGAGCCCCACAAGTCAACTCATCTTGGATCACCTAGGTCTCTAGTTTTCAAAAATGCACAGGTGTGGTAGGTTTCCCTAGGTGCCGGCTGAGCTAGAGGCCAAAATCTAAAGGTAGGCACTTTGCAAAAAAGACGTATGTTATCTTAAAAAAAATGTGATGTGTCCACGTTGTGTTTTGGGGCGTTTCCTGTCACGGGCGCTAGGCCTACCCACACAAGTGAGGTATAATTTTTATCGGGAGACTCGGGGGAACGCTGGGTGGAAGGAAATTAGTGGCTCCTCTCAGATTCCAGAACTTTCTGTCACCAAAATTTGAGGAAAACGTGTTTTTTTAGCCAAATTTTGAGGTTTGCAAAGGGTTCTGGGTAACAGAACCTGGTCAGAGTCCCACAAGTCACCCCATCTTGGATTCCCCTGGGTCTCTAGTTTTCAAAAATGCACAGGTGTGGTAGGTTTCCCTAGGTGCCGACTGAGCTAGAGGCCAAAATCTACAGGTAGGCACTTTGCAAAAAACACCTCTGTTTTCTTGCAAAAAATGTGATGTGTCCGCGTTGTGTTTTGGGGCATTTTCTGTCATGGGCGCTAGGCCTACCCACACAAGTGAGGTATCATTTTTATCGGGAGACTTGGGGAAACGATGGGTGGAAGGAAATTTGTAGCTCCTCTCAGATTCCAGAACTTTCTGTCACCGAAATGTGAGGAAAACGTGTTTTTTTAGCCAAATTTTGAGGTTTGCAAAGGATTCTGGGTAACAGAACCTGGTCAGAGCCCCACAAGTCAACTCATCTTGGATTCCCCTAGGTCTCTAGTTTTCAAAAATGCACAGGTTTGGTAGGTTTCCCTAGGTGCCGGCTGAGCTAGAGGCCAAAATCTACAGGTAGGCACTTTGCAAAAAACACCTCAGTTTTCTTTAAAAAAATGTGATGTGTCCACGTTGTGTTTTGGGGCATTTCCTATCACGGGCGCTAGGCCTACCCACACAAGTGAGGTATCATTTTTATCGGGAGACTTGGGGAAACGCTGGGTGGAAGGAAATTTGTAGCTCCTCTCAGATTCCAGAACTTTCTGTCACCGAAATGTGAGGAAAACGTGTTTTTTTAGCCAAATTTTGAGGTTTGCAAAGGATTCTGGGTAACAGAACCTTGTCAGAGCCCCACAAGTCAACTCATCTTGGATTCCCCTAGGTCTCTAGTTTTCAAAAATGCACAGGTTTGGTAGGTTTCCCTAGGTGCCGGCTGAGCTAGAGGCCAAAATCTACAGGTAGGCACTTTGCAAAAAACACCTCTGTTTTCTTTCAAAAAATGTGATGTGTCCACGTTGTGTTTTGGGGCATTTCCTGTCACGGGCGCTAGGCCTACCCACACAAGTGAGGTATCATTTTTTTCGGGAGACTTGGGGGAACGCTGGGTGGAAGGAAATTTGTGGGACCTCTCAGATTCCAGAACTTTCTGTCACCGAAATGTGAGGGGGTGGAAGAAAATTTGTGGCTCCTCTCAGATTCCAGAACTTTCTGTCACCAAAATTTGAGGAAAACGTGTTTCTTTAGCCACATTTTGAGGTGTGCAAAGGGTTCTGGGTAACAGAACCTGGTCAGAGTCCCACAAGTCACCCTGTCTTGGATTCCCCTGGGTCTCTAGTTTTCAAAAATGCACAGGTTTGGTAGGTTTCCCTAGGTGCCGGCTGAGCTATAGGCCAAAATCTACAGGTAGGCACTTTGCAAAAAACACCTTTGTTTTCTTTCAAAAAATGTGATGTGTCCACGTTGCGTTTTGGGGCATTTCCTGTCGCGGGCGCTAGTCCTACCCACACAAGTGAGGTATCATTTTTATCGGGAGACTTGGGGGAACGCTGGCTGGAAGGAAATTTGTAGCTCCTCTCAGATTCCAGAACTTTCTGTCACCGAAATGTGAGGGGGTGGAAGAAAATTTGTGGCTCCTCTCAGATTCCAGAACTTTCTGTCACCGAAATGTGAGGAAAACGTGTTTTTTTTGCCAAATTTTGAGGTTTGCAAAGGATTCTGGGTAACAGAACCTGGTCAGAGCCCCACAAGTCAACTCATCTTGGATTCCCCTAGGTCTCTAGTTTTTTAAAAATGCACAGGTTTGGTAGGTTTCCCTAGGTGCCGGCTGAGCTAGAGGCCAAAATCTACAGGTAGGCACTTTGCAAAAAACACCTCTGTTTTCTTTCAAAAAATGTGATGTGTCCACGTTGTGTTTTGGGGCATTTCCTGTCACGGGCGCTAGGCCTACCCACACAAGTGAGGTATCATTTTTATCGGGAGACTTGGGAAAACGCTGGGTGGAAGGAAATTTGTAGCTCCTCTCAGATTCCAGAACTTTCTGTCACCGAAATGTGAGGAAAACGTGTTTTTTTAGCCAAAGTTTGAGGTTTGCAAAGGATTCTGGGTAACAGAACCTGGTCAGAGCCCCACAAGTCAACTCATCTAGGATTCCCCTAGGTCTCTAGTTTTCAAAAATGCACAGGTTTGGTAGGTTTCCCTAGGTGCCGGCTGAGCTAGAGGCCAAAATCTACAGGTAGGCACTTTGCAAAAAACACCTCTGTTTTCTTTCAAAAAATGTGATGTGTCCACGTTGTGTTTTGGGGCATTTCCTGTCACGGGCGCTAGGCCTACCCACACAAGTGAGGTATCATTTTTATCGGGAGACTTGGGGGAACGCTAGGTGGAAGGAAATTTGTGGCACCTCTCAGATTCCAGAACTTTCTGTCACCGAAATGTGAGGAAAACATGTTTTTTTAGCCAAATTTTGAGGTTTGCAAAGGATTCTGGGTAACAGAACCTGGTCAGAGCCCCACAAGTCAACTCATCTTGGATCACCTAGGTCTCTAGTTTTCAAAAATGCACAGGTGTGGTAGGTTTCCCTAGGTGCCGGCTGAGCTAGAGGCCAAAATCTAAAGGTAGGCACTTTGCAAAAAAGACGTATGTTATCTTAAAAAAAATGTGATGTGTCCACGTTGTGTTTTGGGACGTTTCCTGTCACGGGCGCTAGGCCTACCCACACAAGTGAGGTATAATTTTTATCGGGAGACTCGGGGGAACGCTGGGTGGAAGGAAATTTGTGGCTCCTCTCAGATTCCAGAACTTTCTGTCACCAAAATTTGAGGAAAACGTGTTTTTTTAGCCAAATTTTGAGGTTTGCAAAGGGTTCTGGGTAACAGAACCTGGTCAGAGTCCCACAAGTCACCCCATCTTGGATTCCCCTGGGTCTCTAGTTTTCAAAAATGCACAGGTGTGGTAGGTTTCCCTAGGTGCCGGCTGAGCTAGAGGCCAAAATCTACAGGTAGGCACTTTGCAAAAAACACCTCTGTTTTCTTGAAAAAAATGTGATGTGTCCATGTTGCGTTTTGGGGCATTTCCTGTCGCGGGCGCTAGTCCTACCGACACAAGTGAGGTATCATTTTTATCGGGAGACTTGGGGGAACGCTGGGTGGAAGAACATTTGTGGCTCCTCTCAGATTACAGAACTTTCTGTCACCAAAATGTGAGGAAAACGTGTTTTTTTAGCCAAATTTTGGGGTTTGCAAAGGATTCTGGGTAACAGAACCTGGTCAGAGCCCCACAAGTCACCCCATCTTGGATTCCCCTAGGTCTCTAGTTTTCAAATATGCACAGGTTTGGTAGGTTTCCTTAGGTGCCGGCTGAGCTAGAGGCCAAAATCTACAGGTAGGCACTTTGCAAAAAACACCTCTGTTTTCTTTCAAAAAATGTGATATGTCCGCGTTGTGTTTTGGGGCATTTTCTGTCATGGGCGCTAGGCCTACCCACACAAGTGAGGTATCATTTTTATCGGGAGACTTGGGGAAACGCTGGGTGGAAGGAAATTTGTAGCTCCTCTCAGATTCCAGAACTTTCTGTCACCAAAATGTGAGGAAAACGTGTTTTTTTAGCCAAATTTTGAGGTTTGCAAAGGATTCTGGGTAACAGAACCTGGTCAGAGCCCCACAAGTCAACTCATCTTGGATTCCCCTAGGTCTCTAGTTTTCAAAAATGCACAGGTTTGGTAGGTTTCCCCAGGTGCCGGCTGAGCTAGAGGCCAAAATCTACAGGTAGGCACTTTGCAAAAAACACCTGTTTTCTTTCAAAAAATGTGATGTGTCCACGTTGTGTTTTGGGGCATTTCCTGTCACGGGCGCTAGGCCTACCCACACAAGTGAGGTATCATTTTTATCGGGAGACTTGGGGGAACGCTGGGTGGAAGGAAATTTGTGGGACCTCTCAGATTCCAGAACTTTCTGTCACCGAAATGTGAGGAAAACATGTTTTTTTTGCCAAATTTTGAGGTTTGCAAAGGATTCTGGGTAACAGAACCTGGTCAGAGCCCCACAAGTCACCCCATCTTGGATTCCCCTAGGTCTCTAGTTTTCAAAAATGCACAGGTGTGGTAGGTTTCCCTAGGTGCCGGCTGAGCTAGAGGCCAAAATCTACAGGTAGGCACTTTGCAAAAAAGACCTCTGTTATCTTAAAAAAAAAGTGAATTGTCCACGTTGTGTTTTGGGGCGTTTCCTGTCACGGGCGCTAGGCCTACCCACACAAGTGAGGTATCATTTTTATCGGGAGACTCGGGGGAACGATGGGTGGAAGGAAATTTGTGGCTCCTCTCAGATTACAGAACTTTCTGTCACCAAAATTTGAGGAAAACGTGTTTCTTTAGCCACATTTTGAGGTTTGCAAAGGGTTCTGGGTAACAGAACCTGGTCAGAGTCCCACAAGTCACCCCGTCTTGGATTCCCCTGGGTCTCTAGTTTTCAAAAATGCACAGGTTTGGTAGGTTTCCCTAGGTGCCGGCTGAGCTAGAGGCCAAAATCTACAGGTAGGCACTTTGCAAAAAACACCTTTGTTTTCTTTCAAAAAATGTGATGTGTCCACGTTGCGTTTTGGGGCATTTCCTGTCGCGGGCGCTAGTCCTACCCACACAAGTGAGGTATCATTTTTATCGGGAGACTTGGGGGAACGCTGGGTGGAAGGAAATTTGTAGCTCCTCTCAGATTCCAGAACTTTCTGTCACCGAAATGTGAGGGGGTGGAAGAAAATTTGTGGCTCCTCTCAGATTCCAGAACTTTCTGTCACCGAAATGTGAGGAAAACGTGTTTTTTTAGCCAAATTTTGAGGTTTGCCAAGGATTCTGGGTAACAGAACCTGGTCAGAGCCCCACAAGTCACCCCATCTTGGATTCCCCTGGGTTTCTAGTTTTCAAAAATGCGCTGGTTTGCTAGGTTTCCCCAGGTGCCGGCTGAGGTAGAGGCCAAAATCCACAGATAGGCACTGTTTTCTATGAACAAATGTGATGTGTCCACGTTGCGTTTTGGGGCATTTCCTGTCGCGGGCGCTAGTCCTTCCCACACAAGTGAGGTATCACTTTTATCGGGAGACTTGGGGGAACGCTGGGTGGAAGGAAATTTGTGGATCCTCTCAGATTCCAGAACTTTCTGTCACCGAAATGTGAGGAAAACGTGTTTTTTTAGCCAAATTTTGAGGTTTGCCAAGGATTGTGGGTAACAGAACCTGGTCAGAGCCCCACAAGTCACCCCATCTTGGATTCCCCTGGGATTCTAGTTTTCAAAAATGCGCTGGTTTGCTAGGTTTCCCCAGGTGCCGGCTGAGGTAGAGGCCAAAATCCACAGGTAGGCACTGTTTTCTATGAACAAATGTGATGTGTCCACGTTGTGTTTTGGACCATTTCCTGTTGCGGGCGCTAGGCCTACCCACACAAGTGAGGTATCTTTTTTATCGGGAGACTTGGGGGAACGCTGGGTGGAAGGAAATTTGTGGCTCCTCTCAGATTACAGAACTTTCTGTCACCGAAATGTGAGGAAAATGTGTTTTTTAGCCACATTTTGAGGTTTGCAAAGGATTCTGGGTAACAGAACCTGGTCAGAGCCCCACAAGTCACCCCATCTTGGATTCCCCTAGGTCTCTAGTTTTCAAAAATGCACAGGTTTGGTAGGTTTCCCTAGGTGCCGGCTGAGCTAGAGGCCAAAATCTACAGGTAGGCACTTTGCAAAAAACACCTCTGTTTTCTTTCAAAAAATGTGATGTGTCCACGTTGAGTTTTGGGGCACTTCCTGTCATGGGCGCTAGGCCTACCCACACAAGTGAGGTATCATTTTTATCGGGAGACTTGGGGGAACGCTGGGTGGAAGGAAATTTGTGGCACCTCTCAGATTCCAGAACTTTCTGTCACCGAAATGTGAGGAAAACGTGTTTTTTTAGCCAAATTTTGAGGTTTGCAAAGGATTCTGGGTAACAGATCCTGGTCAGAGCCCCACAAGTCACCCCATCTTGGATTCCCCTAGGTCTCTAGTTTTCAAAAATGCACAGGTGTGGTAGGTTTCCCTAGGTGCCGGCTGAGCTAGAGGCCAAAATCTACAGGTAGGCACTTTGCAAAAAACACCTCTGTTTTCTTTCAAAAAATGTGATGTGTCCACGTTGTGTTTTGGGGCATTTCCTGTCATGGGCGCTAGGCCTACCCACACAAGTGAGGTATCATTTTTATCGGGAGACTTGGGGGAACGCTGGGTGGAAGGAAATTTGTGGCACCTCTCAGATTCCAGAACTTTCTGTCACCGAAATGTGAGGAAAACGTGTTTTTTTAGCCAAATTTTGAGGTTTGCAAAGGATTCTGGGTAACAGAACCTGGTCAGAGCCCAACAAGTCACCCCATCTTGGATTCCCCTAGGTCTCTAGTTTTCAAAAATGCACAGGTGTGGTAGGTTTCCCTAGGTGCCGGCTGAGCTAGAGGCCAAAATCTACAGGTAGGCACTTTGCAAAAAAGACCTCTGTTATCTTAAAAAAAATGTGATGTGTCCATGTTGTGTTTTGGGGCGTTTCCTGTCACGGGCGCTAGGCCTACCCACACAAGTGAGGTATCATTTTTATCGGGAGACTCGGGGGAACGCTGGGTGGAAGGAAATTTGTGGGACCTCTCAGATTCCAGAACTTTCTGTCACCGAAATGTGAGGAAAACGTGTTTTTTTAGCCAAATTTTGAGGTTTGCAAAGGATTCTGGGTAACAGAACCTGGTCAGAGCCCCACAAGTCACCCCATCTTGGATTCCCCTAGGTCTCTAGTTTTCAAAAATGCACAGGTGTGGTAGGTTTCCCTAGGTGCCGGCTGAGCTAGAGGCCAAAATCTACAGGTAGGCACTTTGCAAAAAAGACCTCTGTTATCTTAAAAAAAATGTGATGTGTCCATGTTGTGTTTTGGGGCGTTTCCTGTCACGGGCGCTAGGCCTACCCACACAAGTGAGGTATCATTTTTATCGGGAGACTCGGGGGAACGCTGGGTGGAAGGAAATTTGTGGGACCTCTCAGATTCCAGAACTTTCTGTCACCGAAATGTGAGGAAAACGTGTTTTTTTAGCCAAATTTTGAGGTTTGCAAAGGATTCTGGGTAACAGAACCTGGTCAGAGCCCCACAAGTCACCCCATCTTGGATTCCCCTAGGTCTCTAGTTTTCAAAAATGCACAGGTGTGGTAGGTTTCCCTAGGTGCCGGCTGAGCTAGAGGCCAAAATCTACAGGTAGGCACTTTGCAAAAAAGACCTCTGTTATCTTAAAAAAAATGTGATGTGTCCATGTTGTGTTTTGGGGCGTTTCCTGTCACGGGCGCTAGGCCTACCCACACAAGTGAGGTATCATTTTTATCGGGAGACTCGGGGGAACGCTGGGTGGAAGGAAATTTGTGGGACCTCTCAGATTCCAGAACTTTCTGTCACCGAAATGTGAGGAAAACATGTTTTTTTAGCCAAATTTTGAGGTTTGCAAAGGATTCTGGGTAACAGAACCTGGTCAGAGCCCCACAAGTCACCCCATCTTGGATTCCCCTAGGTCTCTAGTTTTCAAAAATGCACAGGTGTGGTAGGTTTCCCTAGGTGCCGGCTGAGCTAGAGGCCAAAATCTACAGGTAGGCACTTTGCAAAAAAGACCTCTGTTATCTTAAAAAAAAAGTGATGTGTCCATGTTGTGTTTTGGGGCGTTTCCTGTCACGGGCGCTAGGCCTACCCACACAAGTGAGGTATCATTTTTATCGGGAGACTCGGGGGAACGATGGGTGGAAGGAAATTTGTGGCTCCTCTCAGATTACAGAACTTTCTGTCACCAAAATTTGAGGAAAACGTGTTTCTTTAGCCACATTTTGAGGTTTGAAAAGGGTTCCGGGTAACAGAACCTGGTCAGAGTCCCACAAGTCACCCCGTCTTGGATTCCCCTGGGTCTCTAGTTTTCAAAAATGCACAGGTTTGGTAGGTTTCCCTAGGTGCCGGCTGAGCTAGAGGCCAAAATCTACAGGTAGGCACTTTGCAAAAAACACCTTTGTTTTCTTTCAAAAAATGTGATGTGTCCACATTGCGTTTTGGGGCATTTCCTGTCGCGGGCGCTAGTCCTACCCACACAAGTGAGGTATCATTTTTATCGGGAGACTTGGGGGAACGCTGGGTGGAAGGAAATTTGTAGCTCCTCTCAGATTCCAGAACTTTCTGTCACCGAAATGTGAGGGGGTGGAAGAAAATTTGTGGCTCCTCCCAGATTCCAGAACTTTCTGTCACCGAAATGTGAGGAAAACGTGTTTTTTAGCCAAATTTTGAGGTTTGCCAAGGATTCAGGGTAACAGAACCTGGTCAGAGCCCCACAAGTCACCCCATCTTGGATTCCCCTGGGTTTCTAGTTTTCAAAAATGCGCTGGTTTGCTAGGTTTCCCCAGGTGCCGGCTGAGGTAGAGGCCAAAGTCCACAGGTAGGCACTGTTTTCTATGAACAAATGTGATGTGTCCACGTTGCGTTTTGGGGCATTTCCTGTCGCGGGCGCTAGTCCTACCCACACAAGTGAGGTATCACTTTTATCGGGAGACTTGGGGGAACGCTGGGTGGAAGGAAATTTGTGGCTCCTCTCAGATTCCAGAACTTTCTGTCACCGAAATGTGAGGAAAACGTGTTTTTTTAGCCAAATTTTGAGGTTTGCCAAGGATTGTGGGTAACAGAACCTGGTAAGAGCCCCACAAGTCACCCCATCTTGGATTCCCCTGGGATTCTAGTTTTCAAAAATGCGCTGGTTTGCTAGGTTTCCCCAGGTGCAGGCTGAGGTAGAGGCCAAAATCCACAGGTAGGCACTGTTTTCTATGAACAAATGTGATGTGTCCACGTTGTGTTTTGGACCATTTCCTGTTGCGGGCGCTAGGCCTACCCACACAAGTGAGGTATCTTTTTTATCGGGAGACTTGGGGGAACGCTGGGTGGAAGGAAATTTGTGGCTCCTCTCAGATTACAGAACTTTCTGTCACCGAAATGTGAGGAAAATGTGTTTTTTAGCCACATTTTGAGGTTTGCAAAGGATTCTGGGTAACAGAACCTGGTCAGAGCCCCACAAGTCACCCCATCTTGGATTCCACTAGGTCTCTAGTTTTAAAAAATGTACAGGTTTGGTAGGTTTCCCTAGGTGCCGGCTGAGCTAGAGGCCAAAATCTACAGGTAGGCACTTTGCAAAAAACACCTCTGTTTTCTTTCAAAAAATGTGATTTGTCCACGTTGTGTTTTGGGGCATTTCCTGTCATGGGCGCTAGGCCTACCCACACAAGTGAGGTATCATTTTTATCGGGAGACTTGGGGGAACGCTGGGTGGAAGGAAATTTGTGGCACCTCTCAGATTCCAGAACTTTCTGTCACCGAAATGTGAGCAAAACGTGTTTTTTTAGCCAAATTTTGAGGTTTGCAAAGGATTCTGGGTAACAGAACCTGGTCAGAGCCCCACAAGTCACCCCATCTTGGATTCCCCTAGGTCTCTAGTTTTCAAAAATGCACAGGTGTGGTAGGTTTCCCTAGGTGCCGGCTGAGCTAGAGGCCAAAATCTACAGGTAGGCACTTTGCAAAAAAGACCTCTGTTATCTTAAAAAAAATGTGATGTGTCCATGTTGTGTTTTGGGGCGTTTCCTGTCACGGGCGCTAGGCCTACCCACACAAGTGAGGTATCATTTTTATCGGGAGACTCGGGGGAACGCTGGGTGGAAGGAAATTTGTGGCTCCTCTCAGATTCCAGAACTTTCTGTCACCAAAATTTGAGGAAAACTTGTTTTTTTAGCCAAATTTTGAGGTTTGCAAAGGGTTCTGGGTAACAGAACCTGGTCAGAGTCCCACAAGTCACCCCATCTTGGATTCCCCTGGGTCTCTAGTTTTCAAAAATGCACAGGTTTGGTAGGTTTCCCTAGGTGCCGGCTGAGCTAGAGGCCAAAATCTACAGGTAGGCACTTTGCAAAAAACACCTCTGTTTTCTTTCAAAAAATGTGATGTGTCCACGTTGCGTTTTGGGGCATTTCCTGTCGCGGGCGCTAGTCCTACCCACACAAGTGAGGTATCATTTTTATCGGGAGACTTGGGGGAACGCTGGGTGGAAGAAAATTTGTGGCTCCTCTCAGATTCCAGAACTTTCTGTCACCAAAATGTGAGGAAAACGTGTTTTTTTAGCCAAATTTTGAGGTTTGCAAAGGATTCGGGGTAACAGAACCTGGTCAGAGCCCCACAAGTCACCCCACCTTGAATTCCCCTAGGTCTCTAGTTTTCAAAATGCACAGGTTTGGTAGGTTTCCTTAGGTGCCGGCTGAGCTGGAGGCCAAAATCTACAGGTAGGCACTTTGCAAAAAACACCTCTGTTTTCTTTCAAAAAATGTGATGTGTCCACGTTGTGTTTTGGGGCATTTCCTGTCACGGGCGCTAGGCCTACCCACACAAGTGAGGTATAATTTTTATCGGGAGACTTGGGGGAACGCTGGGTGGAAGGAAATTTGAGGCTCCTCTCAGATTCCAGAACTTTCTGTCACCGAAATGTGAGGAAAACGTGTTTTTTTAGCCAAATTTTGAGGTTTGCCAAGGATTCTGGGTAACAGAACCTGGTCAGAGCCCCACAAGCCACCCCATCTTGGATTCCCCTGGGTTTCTAGTTTTCAAATATGCACAGGTTTGGTAGGTTTCCCTAGGTGCCGGCTGAGCTAGAGGCCAAAATCTACAGGTAGGCACTTTGCACAAAACACCTCTGTTTTCTTTAAAAAAATGTGATGTGTCCACGTTGTGTTTTGGGGCATTTCCTGTCACGGGCGCTAGGCCTACCCACACAAGTGAGGTATCATTTTTATCCGGAGACTTGGGGAAACGCTGGGTGGAAGGAAATTTGTAGCTCCTCTCAGATTCCAGAACTTTCTGTCACCGAAATGTGAGGAAAACGTGTTTTTTTTAGCCAAATTTTGAGGTTTGCAAAGGATTCTGGGTAACAGAACCTGGTCAGAGCCCCACAAGTCAACTCATCTTGGATTCCCCTAGGTCTCTAGTTTAAAAAAATGCACAGGTTTGGTAGGTTTCCCTAGGTGCCGGCTGAGCTAGAGGCCAAAATCTACAGGTAGGCACTTTGCAAAAAACACCTCTGTTTTCTTCCAAAAAATGTGATGTGTCCACGTTGTGTTTTGGGGCATTTCCTGTCACGGGCGCTAGGCCTACCCACACAAGTGAGGTATCATTTTTATCGGGAGACTTGGGGAAACGCTGAGTGGAAGGAAATTTGTAGCTCCTCTCAGATTCCAGAACTTTCTGTCACCGAAATGTGAGGAAAACGTGTTTTTTTAGCCAAATTTTGAGGTTTGCAAAGGATTCTGGGTAACAGAACCTGGTCAGAGCCCCACAAGTCACCCCATCTTGGATTCCCCTAGGTCTCTAGTTTTCAAAAATGCACAGGTGTGGTAGGTTTCCCTAGGTGCCGGCTGAGCTAGAGGCCAAAATCTACAGGTAGGCACTTTGCAAAAAAGACCTCTGTTATCTTAAAAAAAATGTGATGTGTCCATGTTGTGTTTTGGGGCGTTTCCTGTCACGGGCGCTAGGCCTACCCACACAAGTGAGGTATCATTTTTATCGGGAGACTCGGGGGAACGCTGGGTGGAAGGAAATTTGTGGCTCCTCTCAGATTCCAGAACTTTCTGTCACCAAAATTTGAGGAAAACTTGTTTTTTTAGCCAAATTTTGAGGTTTGCAAAGGGTTCTGGGTAACAGAACCTGGTCAGAGTCCCACAAGTCACCCCATCTTGGATTCCCCTGGGTCTCTAGTTTTCAAAAATGCACAGGTTTGGTAGGTTTCCCTAGGTGCCGGCTGAGCTAGAGGCCAAAATCTACAGGTAGGCACTTTGCAAAAAACACCTCTGTTTTCTTTCAAAAAATGTGATGTGTCCACGTTGCGTTTTGGGGCATTTCCTGTCGCGGGCGCTAGTCCTACCCACACAAGTGAGGTATCATTTTTATCGGGAGACTTGGGGGAACGCTGGGTGGAAGGAAATTTGTGGCACCTCTCAGATTCCAGAACTTTCTGCCACCGAAATGTGAGGAAAACGTGTTTTTTTAGCCAAATTTTGAGGTTTGCAAAGGATTCGGGGTAACAGAACCTGGTCAGAGCCCCACAAGTCACCCCACCTTGAATTCCCCTAGGTCTCTAGTTTTCAAAATGCACAGGTTTGGTAGGTTTCCTTAGGTGCCGGCTGAGCTGGAGGCCAAAATCTACAGGTAGGCACTTTGCAAAAAACACCTCTGTTTTCTTTCAAAAAATGTGATGTGTCCACGTTGTGTTTTGGGGCATTTCCTGTCACGGGCGCTAGGCCTACCCACACAAGTGAGGTATAATTTTTATCGGGAGACTTGGGGGAACGCTGGGTGGAAGGAAATTTGAGGCTCCTCTCAGATTCCAGAACTTTCTGTCACCGAAATGTGAGGAAAACGTGTTTTTTTAGCCAAATTTTGAGGTTTGCCAAGGATTCTGGGTAACAGAACCTGGTCAGAGCCCCACAAGCCACCCCATCTTGGATTCCCCTGGGATTCTAGTTTTCAAATATGCACAGGTTTGGTAGGTTTCCCTAGGTGCCGGCTGAGCTAGAGGCCAAAATCTACAGGTAGGCACTTTGCACAAAACACCTCTGTTTTCTTTAAAAAAATGTGATGTGTCCACGTTGTGTTTTGGGGCATTTCCTGTCACGGGCGCTAGGCCTACCCACACAAGTGAGGTATCATTTTTATCCGGAGACTTGGGGAAACGCTGGGTGGAAGGAAATTTGTAGCTCCTCTCAGATTCCAGAACTTTCTGTCACCGAAATGTGAGGAAAACGTGTTTTTTTAGCCAAATTTTGAGGTTTGCAAAGGATTCTGGGTAACAGAACCTGGTCAGAGCCCCACAAGTCAACTCATCTTGGATCACCTAGGTCTCTAGTTTTCAAAAATGCACAGGTGTGGTAGGTTTCCCTAGGTGCCGGCTGAGCTAGAGGCCAAAATCTAAAGGTAGGCACTTTGCAAAAAAGACCTATGTTATCTTAAAAAAAATGTGATGTGTCCACGTTGTGTTTTGGGGCGTTTCCTGTCACGGGCGCTAGGCCTACCCACACAAGTGAGGTATCATTTTTATCGGGAGACTCGGGGGAACTCTGGGTGGAAGGAAATTTGTGGCTCCTCTCAGATTCCAGAACTTTCTGTCACCAAAATTTGAGGAAAACAAGTTTTTTTAGCCAAATTTTGAGGTTTGCAAAGGATTCTGGGTAACAGAACCTGGTCAGAGTCCCACAAGTCACCCCATCTTGGATTCCCCTGGGTCTCTAGTTTTCAAAAATGCACAGGTGTGGTAGGTTTCCCTAGGTGCCGGCTGAGCAAAAGGCCAAAATCTACAGGTAGGCACTTTGCAAAAAACACCTCTGTTTTCTTTAAAAAAATGTGATGTGTCCACGTTGCGTTTTGGGGCATTTCCTGTCGCGGGCGCTAGTCCTACCCACACAAGTGAGGTATCATTTTTATCGGGAGACTTGGGGGAACGCTGGATGGAAGAAAATTTGTGGCTCCTCTCAGATTACAGAACTTTCTGTCACCAAAATGTGAGGAAAACGTGTTTTTTTAGCCAAATTTTGAGGTTTGCAAAGGATTCTGGGTAACAGAACCTGGTCAGAGCCCCACAAGTCACCCCATCTTGGATTCCCCTAGGTCTCTAGTTTTCAAATATGCACAGGTTTGGTAGGTTTCCCTAGGTGCCGGCTGAGCTAGAGGCCAAAATCTACAGGTAGGCACTTTGCAAAAAACACCTCTGTTTTCTTTCAAAAAATGTGATGTGTCCACGTTGTGTTTTGGGGCATTTCCTGTCACGGGCGCTAGGCCTACCCACACAAGTGAGGTATCATTTTTATCGGGAGACTTGGGGAAACGCTGGGTGGAAGGAAATTTGTAGCTCCTCTCAGATTCCAGAACTTTCTGTCACCGAAATGTGAGGAAAACGTGTTTTTTTAGCCAAATTTTGAGGTTTGCAAAGGATTCTGGGTAACAGAACCTGGTCAGAGCCCCACAAGTCAACTCATCTTGGATTCCCCTAGGTCTCTAGTTTTAAAAAATGCACAGGTTTGGTAGGTTTCCCTAGGTGCCGGCTGAGCTAGAGGCCAAAATCTACAGGTAGGCACTTTGCAAAAAACACCTCTGTTTTCTTTCAAAAAATGTGATGTGTCCACGTTGTGTTTTGGGGCATTTCCTGTCACGGGCGCTAGGCCTACCCACACAAGTGAGGTATCATTTTTATCGGGAGACTTGGGGAAACGCTGGGTGGAAGGAAATTTGTAGCTCCTCTCAGATTCCAGAACTTTCTGTCACCGAAATGTGAGGAAAACGTGTTTTTTTAGCCAAATTTTGAGGTTTGCAAAGGATTCTGGGTAACAGAACCTGGTCAGAGCCCCACAAGTCAACTCATCTTGGATTCCCCTAGGTCTCTAGTTTTCAAAAATGCACAGGTTTGGTAGGTTTCCCTAGGTGCCGGCTGAGCTAGAGGCCAAAATCTACAGGTAGGCACTTTGCAAAAAACACCTCTGTTTTCTTTAAAAAAATGTGATGTGTCCACGTTGTGTTTTGGGGCATTTCCTGTCACGGGCGCTAGGCCTACCCACACAAGTGAGGTATCATTTTTATCGGGAGACTTGGGGGAACGCTGGGTGGAAGGAAATTTGTGGCACCTCTCAGATTCCAGAACTTTCTGTCACCGAAATGTGAGGAAAACATGTTTTTTTAGCCAAATTTTGAGGTTTGCAAAGGATTCTGGGTAACAGAACCTGGTCAGAGCCCCACAAGTCAACTCATCTTGGATCACCTAGGTCTCTAGTTTTCAAACATGCACAGGTGTGGTAGGTTTCCCTAGGTGCCGGCTGAGCTAGAGGCCAAAATCTAAAGGTAGGCACTTTGCAAAAAAGACGTATGTTATCTTAAAAAAAATGTGATATGTCCACGTTGTGTTTTGGGGCGTTTCCTGTCACGGGCGCTAGGCCTACCCACACAAATGAGGTATCATTTTTATCGGGAGACTCGGGGGAACGCTGGGTGGAAGGAAATTTGTGGCTCCTCTCAGATTCCAGAACTTTCTGTCACCAAAATTTGAGGAAAACGTGTTTTTTTAGCCAAATTTTGAGGGTTGCAAAGGGTTCTGGGTAACAGAACCTGGTCAGAGTCCCACAAGTCACCCCATCTTGGATTCCCCTGGGTCTCTAGTTTTCAAAAATGCACAGGTGTGGTAGGTTTCCCTAGGTGCCGGCTGAGCTAGAGGCCAAAATCTACAGGTAGGCACTTTGCAAAAAACATCTCTGTTTTCTTTAAAAAAATGTGATGTGTCCACGTTGCGTTTTGGGGCATTTCCTGTCGCGGGCGCTAGTCCTACCGACACAAGTGAGGTATCATTTTTATCAGGAGACTTGGGGGAACGCTGGGTGGAAGAAAATTTGTGGCTCCTCTCAGATTACAGAACTTTCTGTCACCAAAATGTGAGGAAAACATGTTTTTTTAGCCAAATTTTGAGGTTTGCAAAGGATTCTGGGTAACAGAACCTGGTCAGAGCCCCACAAGTCACCCCATCTTGGATTCCCCTAGGTCTCTAGTTTTCAAATATGCACAGATTTGGTAGGTTTCCTTAGGTGCCGGCTGAGCTAGAGGCCAAAATCTACAGGTAGGCACTTTGCAAAAAACACCTCTGTTCTCTTTCAAAAAATGTGATGTGTCCACGTTGTGTTTTGGGGCATTTTCTGTCATGGGCGCTAGGCCTACCCACACCAGTGAGGTCTCATTTTTATCGGTAGACTTGGGGAAACGCTGGGTGGAAGGAAATTTGTAGCTCCTCTCAGATTCCAGAACTTTCTGTCACCGAAATGTGAGGAAAACGTGTTTTTTTAGCCAAGTTTTGAGGTTTGCAAAGGATTCTGGGTAACAGAACCTGGTCAGAGCCCCACAAGTCAACTCATCTTGGATTCCCCTAGGTCTCTAGTTTTCAAAAATGCACAGGTTTGGTAGGTTTCCCTAGGTGCCGGCTGAGCTAGAGGCCAAAATCTACAGGTAGGCACTTTGCAAAAAACACCTCTGTTTTCTTTCAAAAAATGTGATGAGTCCACGTTGTGTTTTGGGGCATTTCCTGTCACGGGCGCAAGGCCTACCCACACAAGTGAGGTATCATTTTTATCGGGAGACTTGGGGAAACGCTGGGTGGAAGGAAATTTGTAGCTCCTCTCAGATTCCAGAACTTTCTGTCACCGAAATGTGAGGAAAACGTGTTTTTTTAGCCAAATTTTGAGGTTTGCAAAGGATTCTGGGTAACAGAACCTGGTCAGAGCCCCACAAGTCAACTCATCTTGGATTCCCCTAGGTCTCTAGTTTTCAAAAACGCACAGGTTTGGTAGGTTTCCCTAGGTGCCGGCTGAGCTAGAGGCCAAAATCTACAGGTAGGCACTTTGCAAAAAACACCTCTGTTTTCTTTCAAAAAATGTGATGTGTCCAAGTTGTGTTTTGGGGCATTTCCTGTCACGGGCGCTAGGCCTACCCACACAAGTGAGGTATCATTTTTATCGGAAGACTTGGGGGAACGCTGGGTGGAAGGAAATTTGTGGGACCTCTCAGATTCCAGAACTTTCTGTCACCGAAATGTGAGGAAAACATGTTTTTTTAGCCAAATTTTGAGGTTTGCAAAGGATTCTGGGTAACAGAACCTGGTCAGAGCCCCACAAGTCACCCCATCTTGGATTCCCCTAGGTCTCTAGTTTTCAAAAATGCACAGGTGTGGTAGGTTTCCCTAGGTGCCGGCTGAGCTAGAGGCCAAAATCTACAGGGAGGCACTTTGCAAAAAAGACCTCTGTTATCTTAAAAAAAAAGTGATGTGTCCACGTTGTGTTTTGGGGCGTTTCCTGTCACGGGCGCTAGGCCTACCCACACAAGTGAGGTATCATTTTTATCGGGAGACTCGGGGGAACGCTGGGTGGAAGGAAATTTGTGGCTCCTCTCAGATTACAGAACTTTCTGTCACCAAAATTTGAGGAAAACGTGTTTCTTTAGCCACATTTTGAGGTTTGCAAAGGGTTCTGGGTAACAGAACCTGGTCAGAGTCCCACAAGTCACCCCGTCTTGGATTCCCCTGGGTCTCTAGTTTTCAAAAATGCACAGGTTTGGTAGGTTTCCCTAGGTGCCGGCTGAGCTAGAGGCCAAAATCTACAGGTAGGCACTTTGCAAAAAACACCTTTGTTTTCTTTCAAAAAATGTGATGTGTCCACGTTGCGTTTTGGGGCATTTCCTGTCGCGGGCGCTAGTCCTACCCACCCAAGTGAGGTATCATTTTTATCTGGAGACATGGGGGAACGCTGGGTGGAAGGAAATTTGTAGCTCCTCTCAGATTCCAGAACTTTCTGTCACCGAAATGTGAGGGGGTGGAAGAAAATTTGTGGCTCCTCTCAGATTCCAGAACTTTCTGTCACCGAAATGTGAGGAAAACGTGTTTTTTTAGCCAAATTTTGAGGTTTGCCAAGGATTCTGGGTAACAGAACCTGGTCAGAGCCGCACAAGTCACCCCATCTTGGATTCCCCTGGGTTTCTAGTTTTCAAAAATGCGCTGGTTTGCTAGGTTTCCCCAGGTGCCGGCTGAGGTAGAGGCCAAAATCCACAGGTAGGCACTGTTTTCTATGAACAAATGTGATGTGTCCACGTTGCGTTTTGGGGCATTTCCTGTCGCGGGCGCTAGTCCTACCCACACAAGTGAGGTATCACTTTTATCGGGAGACTTGGGGGAACGCTGGGTGGAAGGAAATTTGTGGCTCCTCTCAGATTCCAGAACTTTCTGTCACCGAAATGTGAGGAAAACGTGTTTTTTTAGCCAAATTTTGAGGTTTGCCAAGGATTGTGGGTAACAGAACCTGGTCAGAGCCCCACAAGTCACCCCATCTTGGATTCCCCTGGGATTCTAGTTTTCAAAAATGCGCTGGTTTGCTAGGTTTCCCCAGGTGCCGGCTGAGGTAGAGGCCAAAATGCACAGGTAGGCACTGTTTTCTATGAACAAATGTGATGTGTCCACGTTGTGTTTTGGGCCATTTCCTGTTGCGGGCGCTAGGCCTACCCACACAAGTGAGGTATCTTTTTTATCGGGAGACTTGGGGGAACGCTGGTTGGAAGGAAATTTGTGGCTCCTCTCAGATTACAGAACTTTCTGTCACCGAAATGTGAGGAAAATGTGTTTTTTAGCCACATTTTGAGGTTTGCAAAGGATTCTGGGTAACAGAACCTGGTCAGAGCCCCACAAGTCACCCCATCTTGGATTCCCCTAGGTCTCTAGTTTTTAAAAATGCACAGGTTTGGTAGGTTTCCCTAGGTGCCGGCTGAGCTAGAGGCCAAAATCTACAGGTAGGCACTTTGCAAAAAACACCTCTGTTTTCTTTCAAAAAATGTGATGTGTCCACGTTGTGTTTTGGGGCATTTCCTGTCATGGGCGCTAGGCCTACCCACACAAGTGAGGTATCATTTTTATCGGGAGACTTGGGGGAACGCTGGGTGGAAGGAAATTTGTGGCACCTCTCAGATTCCAGAACTTTCTGTCACCGAAATGTGAGGAAAACATGTTTTTTTAGCCAAATTTTGAGGTTTGCAAAGGATTATGGGTAACAGAACCTGGTCAGAGCCCCACAAGTCACCCCATCTTGGATTCCCCTAGGTCTCTAGTTTTCAAAAATGCACAGGTGTGGTAGGTTTCCCTAGGTGCCGGCTGAGCTAGAGGCCAAAATCTACAGGTAGGCACTTTGCAAAAAAGACCTCTGTTATCTTAAAAAAAATGTGATGTGTCCACGTTGTGTTTTGGGGCGTTTCCTGTCACGGGCGCTAGGCCTACCCACACAAGTGAGGTATCATTTTTATCGGGAGACTCTGGGGAACGCTGGGTGGAAGGAAATTTGTGGCTCCTCTCAGATTCCAGAACTTTCTGTCACCAAAATTTGAGGAAAACGTGTTTTTTTAGCCAAATTTTGAGGTTTGCAAAGGGTTCTGGATAACAGAACCTGGTCAGAGTCCCACAAGTCACCCCATCTTGGATTCCCCTGGGTCTCTAGATTTAAAAAATGCACAGGTTTGGTAGATTTCCCTAGGTGCCGGCTGAGCTAGAGGCCAAAATCTACAGGTAGGCACTTTGCAAAAAACACCTCTGTTTTCTTTAAAAAAATGTGATGTGTCCACGTTGCGTTTTGGGGCATTTCCTGTCGCGGGCGAAAGGCCTACCCACACAAGTGAGGTATCATTTTTATCGGGAGACTTGGGGGAACGCTGGGTGGAAGAAAATTTGTGGCACCTCTCAGATTCCAGAACTTTCTGTCACCAAAATGTGAGGAAAACGTGTATTTTTAGCCAAATTTTGAGGTTTGCAAAGGATTCGGGGTAACAGAACCTGGTCAGAGCCCCACAAGTCACCCCACCTTGAATTCCCCTAGGTCTCTAGTTTTCAAAAATGCACAGGTTTGGTAGGTTTCCTTAGGTGCCGGCTGAGCTGGAGGCCAAAATCTACAGGTAGGCACTTTGCAAAAAACACCTCTGTTTTCTTTAAAAAAATGTGATGTGTCCACGTTGTGTTTTGGGGCATTTCCTGTCACGGGCGCTAGGCCTACCCACACAAGTGAGGTATAATTTTTATCGGGAGACTTGGGGGAACGCTGGGTGGAAGGAAATTTGTGGCTCCTCTCAGATTCCAGAACTTTCTGTCACCGAAATCTGAGGAAAACTTGTTTTTTTAGCCAAATTTTGAGGTTTGCCAAGGATTCTGGGTAACAGAACCTGGTCAGAGCCCCACAAGTCACCCCATCTTGGATTCCCCTGGGTTTCTAGTTTTCAAATATGCACAGGTTTGGTAGGTTTCCCTAGGTGCCGGCTGAGCTAGAGGCCAAAATCTACAGGTAGGCACTTTGCAAAAAAGACCTCTGTTATCTTAAAAAAAATGTGATGTGTACACGTTGTGTTTTGGGGCGTTTCCTGTCACGGGCGCTAGGCCTACCCACACAAGTGAGGTATCATTTTTATCGGGAGACTCGGGGGAACGCTGGGTGGAAGGAAATTTGTGGCTCCTCTCAGATTCCAGAACTTTCTGTCACCAAAATTTGAGGAAAACGTGTTTTTTTAGCCAAATTTTGAGGTTTGCAAAGGGTTCTGGGTAACAGAACCTGGTCAGAGTCCCACAAGTCACCCCATCTTGGATTCCCCTGGGTCTCTAGTTTTCAAAAATGCACAGGTTTGGTAGGTTTCCCTAGGTGCCGGCTGAGCTAGAGGCCAAAATCTACAGGTAGGCACTTTGCAAAAAACACCTCTGTTTTCTTTAAAAAAATGTGATGTGTCCACGTTGCGTTTTGGGGCATTTCCTGTCGCGGGTGCTAGTCCTACCCACACAAGTGAGGTATCATTTTTATCGGGAGACTTGTGGGAACGCTGGGTGGAAGAAAATTTGTGGCTCCTCTCAGATTCCAGAACTTTCTGTCACCAAAATGTGAGGAAAACGTGTTTTTTTAGCCAAATTTTGAGGTTTGCAAAGGATTCGGGGTAACAGAACCTGGTCAGAGCCCCACAAGTCACCCCACCTTGAATTCCCCTAGGTCTCTAGTTTTCAAAAATGCACAGGTTTGGTAGGTTTCCTTAGGTGCCGGCTGAGCTGGAGGCCAAAATCTACAGGTAGGCACTTTGCAAAAAACACCTCTGTTTTCTTTCAAAAAATGTGATGTGTCCATGTTGTGTTTTGGGGCATTTCCTGTCACGGGCGCTAGGCCTACCCACACAAGTGAGGTATAATTTTTATCGGGAGACTTGGGGGAACGCTGGGTGGAAGGAAATTTGTGGCTCCTCTCAGATTCCAGAACTTTCTGTCACCGAAATGTGAGGAAAACGTGTTTTTTTAGCCAAATTTTGAGGTTTGCCAAGGATTCTGGGTAACAGAACCTGGTCAGAGCCCCACAAGTCACCCCATCTTGGATTCCCCTGGGTTTCTAGTTTTCAAATATGCAGAGGTTTGGTAGGTTTCCCTAGGTGCCGGCTGAGCTAGAGGCCAAAATCTACAGGTAGGCACTTTGCAAAAAACACCTCTGTTTTCTTTAAAAAAATAAGATGTGTCCACGTTGTGTTTTGGGGCATTTCCTGTCACGGGCGCTAGGCCTACCCACACAAGTGAGGTATCATTTTTATCGGGAGACTTGGGGAAACGCTGGGTGGAAGGAAATTTGTAGCTCCTCTCAGATTCCAGAACTTTCTGTCACCGAAATGTGAGGAAAACGTGTTTTTTTTAGCCAAATTTTGAGGTTTGCAAAGGATTCTGGGTAACAGAACCTGGTCAGAGCCCCACAAGTCAACTCATCTTGGATTCCCCTAGGTCTCTAGTTTTAAAAAATGCACAGGTTTGGTAGGTTTCCCTAGGTGCCGGCTGAGCTAGAGGCCAAAATCTACAGGTAGGCACTTTGCAAAAAACACCTCTGTTTTCTTTAAAAAAATTTGATGTGTCCACGTTGTGTTTTGGGGCATTTCCTATCACGGGCGCTAGGCCTACCCACACAAGTGAGGTATCATTTTTATCGGGAGACTTGGAGGAACGCTGGGTGGAAGAAAATTTGTGGCTCCTCTCAGATTCCAGAACTTTCTGTCACCAAAATGAGAGGAAAACGTGTTTTTTTAGCAAATTTTGAGGTTTGCAAAGGATTCGGGGTAACAGAACCTGGTCAGAGCCCCACAAGTCACCCCATCTTGGATTCCCCTAGGTCTCTAGTTTTCAGAAATGCACAGGTTTGGTAGGTTTCCTTAGGTGCCGGCTGAGCTGGAGGCCAAAATCTACAGGTAGGCACTTTGCTAAAAACACCTCTGTTTTCTTTCAAAAAATGTGATGTGTCCACGTTGTGTTTTGGGGCATTTCCTATCACGGGCGCTAGGCCTACCCACACAAGTGAGGTATAATTTTTATCGGGAGACTTGGGGGAACGCTGGGTGGAAGGAAATTTGTGGCTCCTCTCAGATTCCAGAACTTTCTGTCACCGAAATGAGAGGAAAACGTGTTTTTTTAGCCAAATTTTGAGGTTTGCAAAGGATTCTGGGTAACAGAACCTGGTCAGAGCCCCACAAGTCACCCCATCTTGGATTCCCCTGGGTTTCTAGTTTTCAAAAATGCGCTCGTTTGCTAGGTTTCCCCAGGTGCCGGCTGAGGTAGAGGCCAAAATCCACAGGTAGGCACTGTTTTCTATGAACAAATGTGATGTGTCCACGTTGTGTTTTGGGCCATGTCCTGTTGTGGGCGCTAGTCCTACCCACACAAGTGAGGTATCATTTTTATCGGGAGACTTGGGGGAACGCTGGGTGGAAGAAAATTTGTGGCTCCTCTCAGATTACAGAACTTTCTGTCACCAAAATGTGAGGAAAACGTGTTTTTTTAGCCAAATTTTGAGGTTTGCAAAGGATTCTGGGTAACAGAACCTGGTCAGAGCCCCACAAGTCACCCCATCTTGGATTCCCCTAGGTCTCTAGTTTTCAAATATGCACAGGTTTGGTAGGTTTCCCTAGGTGCCGGCTGAGCTAGAGGCCAAAATCTACAGGTAGGCACTTTGCAAAAAACACCTCTGTTTTCTTTCAAAAAATGTGATGTGTCCACGTTGTGTTTTGGGGCATTTCCTGTCACGGGCGCTAGGCCTACCCACACAAGTGAGGTATCATTTTTATCGGGAGACTTGGGGAAACGCTGGGTGGAAGGAAATTTGTAGCTCCTCTCAGATTCCAGAACTTTCTGTCACCGAAATGTGAGGAAAACGTGTTTTTTTTAGCCAAATTTTGAGGTTTGCAAAGGATTCTGGGTAACAGAACCTGGTCAGAGCCCCACAAGTCAACTCATCTTGGATTCCCCTAGGTCTCTAGTTTTCAAAAATGCACAGGTTTGGTAGGTTTCCCTAGGTGCCGGCTGAGCTAGAGGCAAAAATCTTCAGGTAGGCACTTTGCAATAAATACCTCTGTTTTCTTTAAAAAAATGTGATGTGTCCACGTTGTGTTTTGGGGCATTTCCTGTCACGGGCGCTAGGCCTACCCACACAAGTGAGGTATCATTTTTATCGGGAGACTTGGGGGAACGCTGGGTGGAAGGAAATTTGTGGCACCTCTCAGATTCCAGAACTTTCTGTCACCGAAATGTGAGGAAAACGTGTTTTTTAGCCAAATTTTGAGGTTTGCAAAGGATTCTGGGTAACAGAACCTGGTCAGAGCCCCACAAGTCACCCCATCTTGGATTCCCCTAGGTCTCTTGTTTTCAAAAATGCACAGGTGTGGTAGGTTTCCCTAGGTGCCGGCTGAGCTAGAGGCCAAAATCTATAGGTAGGCACTTTGCAAAAAAGACCTCTGTTATCTTAAAAAAAATGTGATGTGTCCATGTTGCGTTTTGGGGCATTTCCTGTCGCGGGCGCTAGTCCTACCCACACAAGTGAGGTATCATTTTTATCGGGAGACTTGGGGGAACGCTGGGTGGAAGAAAATTTGTGGCTCCTCTCAGATTCCAGAACTTTATGTCACCAAAATGTGAGGAAAACGTGTTTTTTTAGCCAAATTTTGAGGTTTGCAAAGGATTCTGGGTAACAGAACCTGGTCAGAGCCCCACAAGTCAACTCATCTTGGATTCCCCTAGGTCTCTAGTTTTCAAAAATGCACAGGTTTGGTAGGTTTCCCTAGGTGCCGGCTGAGCTAGAGGCCAAAATCTACAGGTAGGCACTTTGCAAAAAACACCTCTGTTTTCTTTCAAAAAATGTGATGTGTCCACGTTGTGTTTTGGGGCACTTCCTGTCACGGGCGCTAGGCCTACCCACACAAGTGAGGTATAATTTTTATCGGGAGACTTGGGGGAACGCTGGGTGGAAGGAAATTCGTGGCTCCTCTCAGATTCCAGAACTTTCTGTAACCGAAATGAGAGGAAAACGTGTTTTTTTAGCCAAATTTTGAGGTTTGCCAAGGATTCTGGGTAACAGAACCTGGTCAGAGCCCCACAAGTCACCCCATCTTGGATTCCCCTGGGTTTCTAGTTTTCAAACATGCGCTGGTTTGCTAGGTTTCCCCAGGTGCCGGCTGAGGTAGAGGCCAAAATCCACAGGTAGGCACTGTTTTCTATGAACAAATGTGATGTGTCCACGTTGTGTTTTGGGCCATGTCCTGTTGCGGGCGCTAGTCCTACCCACACAAGTGAGGTATCATTTTTATCGGGAGACTTGGGGGAACGCTGGGTGGAAGAAAATTTGTGGCTCCTCTCAGATTACAGAACTTTCTGTCACCGAAATGTGAGGAAAATGTGTTTTTTAGCCACATTTTGAGGTTTGCAAAGGATTCTGGGTAACAGAACCTGGTCAGAGCCCCACAAGTCACCCCATCTTGGATTCCCCTAGGTCTCTAGTTTTTAAAAATGCACAGGTTTGGTAGGTTTCCCTAGGTGCCGGCTGAGCTAGAGGCCAAAATCTACAGGTAGGCACTTTGCAAAAAACACCTCTGTTTTCTTTCAAAAAATGTGATGTGTCCACGTTGTGTTTTGGGGCATTTCCTGTCATGGGCGCTAGGCCTACCCACACAAGTGAGGTATCATTTTTATCGGGAGACTTGGGGGAACGCTGGGTGGAAGGAAATTTGTGGCACCTCTCAGATTCCAGAACTTTCTGTCACCGAAATGTGAGGAAAACATGTTTTTTTAGCCAAATTTTGAGGTTTGCAAAGGATTATGGGTAACAGAACCTGGTCAGAGCCCCACAAGTCACCCCATCTTGGATTCCCCTAGGTCTCTAGTTTTCAAAAATGCACAGGTGTGGTAGGTTTCCCTAGGTGCCGGCTGAGCTAGAGGCCAAAATCTACAGGTAGGCACTTTGCAAAAAAGACCTCTGTTATCTTAAAAAAAATGTGATGTGTCCACGTTGTGTTTTGGGGCGTTTCCTGTCACGGGCGCTAGGCCTACCCACACAAGTGAGGTATCATTTTTATCGGGAGACTCTGGGGAACGCTGGGTGGAAGGAAATTTGTGGCTCCTCTCAGATTCCAGAACTTTCTGTCACCAAAATTTGAGGAAAACGTGTTTTTTTAGCCAAATTTTGAGGTTTGCAAAGGGTTCTGGATAACAGAACCTGGTCAGAGTCCCACAAGTCACCCCATCTTGGATTCCCCTGGGTCTCTAGATTTAAAAAATGCACAGGTTTGGTAGATTTCCCTAGGTGCCGGCTGAGCTAGAGGCCAAAATCTACAGGTAGGCACTTTGCAAAAAACACCTCTGTTTTCTTTAAAAAAATGTGATGTGTCCACGTTGCGTTTTGGGGCATTTCCTGTCGCGGGCGAAAGGCCTACCCACACAAGTGAGGTATCATTTTTATCGGGAGACTTGGGGGAACGCTGGGTGGTTGAAAATTTGTGGCACCTCTCAGATTCCAGAACTTTCTGTCACCAAAATGTGAGGAAAACGTGTATTTTTAGCCAAATTTTGAGGTTTGCAAAGGATTCGGGGTAACAGAACCTGGTCAGAGCCCCACAAGTCACCCCACCTTGAATTCCCCTAGGTCTCTAGTTTTCAAAAATGCACAGGTTTGGTAGGTTTCCTTAGGTGCCGGCTGAGCTGGAGGCCAAAATCTACAGGTAGGCACTTTGCAAAAAACACCTCTGTTTTCTTTAAAAAAATGTGATGTGTCCACGTTGTGTTTTGGGGCATTTCCTGTCACGGGCGCTAGGCCTACCCACACAAGTGAGGTATAATTTTTATCGGGAGACTTGGGGGAACGCTGGGTGGAAGGAAATTTGTGGCTCCTCTCAGATTCCAGAACTTTCTGTCACCGAAATCTGAGGAAAACTTGTTTTTTTAGCCAAATTTTGAGGTTTGCCAAGGATTCTGGGTAACAGAACCTGGTCAGAGCCCCACAAGTCACCCCATCTTGGATTCCCCTGGGTTTCTAGTTTTCAAATATGCACAGGTTTGGTAGGTTTCCCTAGGTGCCGGCTGAGCTAGAGGCCAAAATCTACAGGTAGGCACTTTGCAAAAAAGACCTCTGTTATCTTAAAAAAAATGTGATGTGTACACGTTGTGTTTTGGGGCGTTTCCTGTCACGGGCGCTAGGCCTACCCACACAAGTGAGGTATCATTTTTATCGGGAGACTCGGGGGAACGCTGGGTGGAAGGAAATTTGTGGCTCCTCTCAGATTCCAGAACTTTCTGTCACCAAAATTTGAGGAAAACGTGTTTTTTTAGCCAAATTTTGAGGTTTGCAAAGGGTTCTGGGTAACAGAACCTGGTCAGAGTCCCACAAGTCACCCCATCTTGGATTCCCCTGGGTCTCTAGTTTTCAAAAATGCACAGGTTTGGTAGGTTTCCCTAGGTGCCGGCTGAGCTAGAGGCCAAAATCTACAGGTAGGCACTTTGCAAAAAACACCTCTGTTTTCTTTAAAAAAATGTGATGTGTCCACGTTGCGTTTTGGGGCATTTCCTGTCGCGGGTGCTAGTCCTACCCACACAAGTGAGGTATCATTTTTATCGGGAGACTTGTGGGAACGCTGGGTGGAAGAAAATTTGTGGCTCCTCTCAGATTCCAGAACTTTCTGTCACCAAAATGTGAGGAAAACGTGTTTTTTTAGCCAAATTTTGAGGTTTGCAAAGGATTCGGGGTAACAGAACCTGGTCAGAGCCCCACAAGTCACCCCACCTTGAATTCCCCTAGGTCTCTAGTTTTCAAAAATGCACAGGTTTGGTAGGTTTCCTTAGGTGCCGGCTGAGCTGGAGGCCAAAATCTACAGGTAGGCACTTTGCAAAAAACACCTCTGTTTTCTTTCAAAAAATGTGATGTGTCCATGTTGTGTTTTGGGGCATTTCCTGTCACGGGCGCTAGGCCTACCCACACAAGTGAGGTATAATTTTTATCGGGAGACTTGGGGGAACGCTGGGTGGAAGGAAATTTGTGGCTCCTCTCAGATTCCAGAACTTTCTGTCACCGAAATGTGAGGAAAACGTGTTTTTTTAGCCAAATTTTGAGGTTTGCCAAGGATTCTGGGTAACAGAACCTGGTCAGAGCCCCACAAGTCACCCCATCTTGGATTCCCCTGGGTTTCTAGTTTTCAAATATGCAGAGGTTTGGTAGGTTTCCCTAGGTGCCGGCTGAGCTAGAGGCCAAAATCTACAGGTAGGCACTTTGCAAAAAACACCTCTGTTTTCTTTAAAAAAATAAGATGTGTCCACGTTGTGTTTTGGGGCATTTCCTGTCACGGGCGCTAGGCCTACCCACACAAGTGAGGTATCATTTTTATCGGGAGACTTGGGGAAACGCTGGGTGGAAGGAAATTTGTAGCTCCTCTCAGATTCCAGAACTTTCTGTCACCGAAATGTGAGGAAAACGTGTTTTTTTTAGCCAAATTTTGAGGTTTGCAAAGGATTCTGGGTAACAGAACCTGGTCAGAGCCCCACAAGTCAACTCATCTTGGATTCCCCTAGGTCTCTAGTTTTAAAAAATGCACAGGTTTGGTAGGTTTCCCTAGGTGCCGGCTGAGCTAGAGGCCAAAATCTACAGGTAGGCACTTTGCAAAAAACACCTCTGTTTTCTTTAAAAAAATTTGATGTGTCCACGTTGTGTTTTGGGGCATTTCCTATCACGGGCGCTAGGCCTACCCACACAAGTGAGGTATCATTTTTATCGGGAGACTTGGAGGAACGCTGGGTGGAAGAAAATTTGTGGCTCCTCTCAGATTCCAGAACTTTCTGTCACCAAAATGAGAGGAAAACGTGTTTTTTTAGCAAATTTTGAGGTTTGCAAAGGATTCGGGGTAACAGAACCTGGTCAGAGCCCCACAAGTCACCCCATCTTGGATTCCCCTAGGTCTCTAGTTTTCAGAAATGCACAGGTTTGGTAGGTTTCCTTAGGTGCCGGCTGAGCTGGAGGCCAAAATCTACAGGTAGGCACTTTGCTAAAAACACCTCTGTTTTCTTTCAAAAAATGTGATGTGTCCACGTTGTGTTTTGGGGCATTTCCTATCACGGGCGCTAGGCCTACCCACACAAGTGAGGTATAATTTTTATCGGGAGACTTGGGGGAACGCTGGGTGGAAGGAAATTTGTGGCTCCTCTCAGATTCCAGAACTTTCTGTCACCGAAATGAGAGGAAAACGTGTTTTTTTAGCCAAATTTTGAGGTTTGCAAAGGATTCTGGGTAACAGAACCTGGTCAGAGCCCCACAAGTCACCCCATCTTGGATTCCCCTGGGTTTCTAGTTTTCAAAAATGCGCTCGTTTGCTAGGTTTCCCCAGGTGCCGGCTGAGGTAGAGGCCAAAATCCACAGGTAGGCACTGTTTTCTATGAACAAATGTGATGTGTCCACGTTGTGTTTTGGGCCATGTCCTGTTGTGGGCGCTAGTCCTACCCACACAAGTGAGGTATCATTTTTATCGGGAGACTTGGGGGAACGCTGGGTGGAAGAAAATTTGTGGCTCCTCTCAGATTACAGAACTTTCTGTCACCAAAATGTGAGGAAAACGTGTTTTTTTAGCCAAATTTTGAGGTTTGCAAAGGATTCTGGGTAACAGAACCTGGTCAGAGCCCCACAAGTCACCCCATCTTGGATTCCCCTAGGTCTCTAGTTTTCAAATATGCACAGGTTTGGTAGGTTTCCCTAGGTGCCGGCTGAGCTAGAGGCCAAAATCTACAGGTAGGCACTTTGCAAAAAACACCTCTGTTTTCTTTCAAAAAATGTGATGTGTCCACGTTGTGTTTTGGGGCATTTCCTGTCACGGGCGCTAGGCCTACCCACACAAGTGAGGTATCATTTTTATCGGGAGACTTGGGGAAACGCTGGGTGGAAGGAAATTTGTAGCTCCTCTCAGATTCCAGAACTTTCTGTCACCGAAATGTGAGGAAAACGTGTTTTTTTTAGCCAAATTTTGAGGTTTGCAAAGGATTCTGGGTAACAGAACCTGGTCAGAGCCCCACAAGTCAACTCATCTTGGATTCCCCTAGGTCTCTAGTTTTCAAAAATGCACAGGTTTGGTAGGTTTCCCTAGGTGCCGGCTGAGCTAGAGGCAAAAATCTTCAGGTAGGCACTTTGCAATAAATACCTCTGTTTTCTTTAAAAAAATGTGATGTGTCCACGTTGTGTTTTGGGGCATTTCCTGTCACGGGCGCTAGGCCTACCCACACAAGTGAGGTATCATTTTTATCGGGAGACTTGGGGGAACGCTGGGTGGAAGGAAATTTGTGGCACCTCTCAGATTCCAGAACTTTCTGTCACCGAAATGTGAGGAAAACGTGTTTTTTAGCCAAATTTTGAGGTTTGCAAAGGATTCTGGGTAACAGAACCTGGTCAGAGCCCCACAAGTCACCCCATCTTGGATTCCCCTAGGTCTCTTGTTTTCAAAAATGCACAGGTGTGGTAGGTTTCCCTAGGTGCCGGCTGAGCTAGAGGCCAAAATCTATAGGTAGGCACTTTGCAAAAAAGACCTCTGTTATCTTAAAAAAAATGTGATGTGTCCATGTTGCGTTTTGGGGCATTTCCTGTCGCGGGCGCTAGTCCTACCCACACAAGTGAGGTATCATTTTTATCGGGAGACTTGGGGGAACGCTGGGTGGAAGAAAATTTGTGGCTCCTCTCAGATTCCAGAACTTTATGTCACCAAAATGTGAGGAAAACGTGTTTTTTTAGCCAAATTTTGAGGTTTGCAAAGGATTCTGGGTAACAGAACCTGGTCAGAGCCCCACAAGTCAACTCATCTTGGATTCCCCTAGGTCTCTAGTTTTCAAAAATGCACAGGTTTGGTAGGTTTCCCTAGGTGCCGGCTGAGCTAGAGGCCAAAATCTACAGGTAGGCACTTTGCAAAAAACACCTCTGTTTTCTTTCAAAAAATGTGATGTGTCCACGTTGTGTTTTGGGGCACTTCCTGTCACGGGCGCTAGGCCTACCCACACAAGTGAGGTATAATTTTTATCGGGAGACTTGGGGGAACGCTGGGTGGAAGGAAATTCGTGGCTCCTCTCAGATTCCAGAACTTTCTGTAACCGAAATGAGAGGAAAACGTGTTTTTTTAGCCAAATTTTGAGGTTTGCCAAGGATTCTGGGTAACAGAACCTGGTCAGAGCCCCACAAGTCACCCCATCTTGGATTCCCCTGGGTTTCTAGTTTTCAAACATGCGCTGGTTTGCTAGGTTTCCCCAGGTGCCGGCTGAGGTAGAGGCCAAAATCCACAGGTAGGCACTGTTTTCTATGAACAAATGTGATGTGTCCACGTTGTGTTTTGGGCCATGTCCTGTTGCGGGCGCTAGTCCTACCCACACAAGTGAGGTATCATTTTTATCGGGAGACTTGGGGGAACGCTGGGTGGAAGAAAATTTGTGGCTCCTCTCAGATTCCAGAACTTTCTGTCACCGAAATGTGAGGAAAACGTGTTTTTTAGCCAAATTTTGAGGTTTGCAAAGGATTCTGGGTAACAGAACCTGGTCAGAGCCCCACAAGTCACCCCATCTTGGATTCCCCTAGGTCTCTTGTTTTCAAAAATGCACAGGTGTGGTAGGTTTCCCTAGGTGCCGGCTGAGCTAGAGGCCAAAATCTATAGGTAGGCACTTTGCAAAAAAGACCTCTGTTATCTTAAAAAAAATTTGATGTGTCCATGTTGCGTTTTGGGGCATTTCCTGTCGCGGGCGCAAGTCCTACCCACACAAGTGAGGTATCATTTTTATCGGGAGACTTGGGGGAACGCTGGGTGGAAGAAAATTTGTGGCTCCTCTCAGATTCCAGAACTTTCTGTCACCAAAATGTGAGGAAAACGTGTTTTTTTAGCCAAATTTTGAGGTTTGCAAAGGATTCTGGGTAACAGAACCTGGTCAGAGCCCCACAAGTCAACTCATCTTGGATTCCCCTAGGTCTCTAGTTTTCAAAAATGCACAGGTTTGGTAGGTTTCCCTAGGTGCCGGCTGAGCTAGAGGCCAAAATCTACAGGTAGGCACTTTGCAAAAAACACCTCTGTTTTCTTTCAAAAAATGTGATGTGTCCACGTTGTGTTTTGGGGCATTTCCTGTCACGGGTGCTAGGCCTACCCACACAAGTGAGGTATCATTTTTATCTGGAGACTTGGGGAAACGCTGGGTGGAAGGAAATTTGTAGCTCCTCTCAGATTCCAGAACTTTCTGTCACCGAAATGTGAGAAAAACTTGTTATTTTAGCCAAATTTTGAGGTTTGCAAAGGATTCTGGGTAAGAGAACCTGGTCAGAGCCCCACAAGTCAACTCATCTTGGATTCCCCTAGGTCTCTAGTTTTCAAAAATGCACAGGTTTGGTAGGTTTCCCTAGGTGCCGGCTGAGCTAGAGGCAAAAATCTTCAGGTAGGCACTTTGCAATAAACACCTCTGTTTTCTTTAAAAAAATGTGATGTGTCCACGTTGTGTTTTGGGGCATTTCCTGTCACGGGCGTGATAGAGCGGTCCGTACTAATAATTTTACCTGTGTTCGGACGCTCTTTAGGCCGATGAATCTTTTGACTAAGTGGGACTCTCTGTACTCTATATCGATCAATTTCCTTAAATCAATAATTAATAACGAACATAAGCAATACCTTGATCAACATAACACTTGACAATTAATCCAGAATACATTTCGACGAACCCTGACCTTTCAGTCAGGAATAACCACACCAGTTTATTCAAAGTTAGTGAATTTATTTCCCTATATTAACAAAGCTAGCACAATATAAATGTGTCTCAACACCAAATGATAAACGTAAATGAACATTAATAGCTGTCCATAGTGGCGAAACAGGTGCAATCTATGTAGCATTTGAATCACAAGGCATTCGATAATAGCAATGCAAATCACTAATACGATAATCTGTAATGAACTAATCGCATACATTTAGTCAGCATAACAAGATCTCAAATTGCATCATGCGACATATGGAATCCTCGTCTAACCTCAAATTAGCATCGGCATGTGGGACTTCATGCAAAAACAATTTAGCAACATTAATTTAGAAAAACTCCTAACTAGGGCTCTTATCAAAATCAGCAGTTGGTTACCTAAAGGAAACACAATGCAATTTTACAATTTCCTTTCATATTTACCAATTACGATCAGCAATCAAGGAAGTCTTCGTCTCACAGGTATCGTTTCTCGATCAGCATGGGACGGGGCAAAAGGGGCAGGGGTGGACGGGGCAGTTGCCTCACGGCGGCAAGGTAAAACTAGTACTTCATGCAAGGGATCAAATCAAAGTTAAAGTCTCTAGGGCAAGAATCATTAAGGTCTCTTTCTCTCGATTAGAGAAAGCATCAAAGTCTCTTTCAAAATGGCGTCGCAGCAAAGTGGGCCATAATAGCTGCAAAGTCTACAAAATGGCGGGATGTCCAATAATGGCCGTAATGTCCGTAATGGCTACCTTCTTCTCGTGCACCTGGTTTAAATAGACAACAGTTCAAATCCAGTAGGGTCTTCCATTGGAGGGTTCATAGGTTAGCTTCAAATTGTCCAATCAAAAACGACAGTTCTCAAGCTTTTACTTAAGCATACATTATCTTTGGAGATGGGTACGCAAGTTGCAACATTTTATACCAATTAACTCACTTTCAGAGCTTCCATTGTCCGCACCTGCAGATCGACCTTGAAGTAAAGAGAAAATATGCCAGGCTGGCACGAAACTTTAAGATAAGCATGTGAACGGTCTCAGTGGAAAAGTACAGCTTCAAGCAAAAATACACGTTTAATAGCACATTGGAAAAATACGAGCATCTAAACCGTGAGACCAGGCAACTAGGCCGAAGCCTGCACTAAAGTAATGCTAAGCTAAAACAATTCAAACAAGCAAATCATAGCACACGTTTACGATTATGTCGGATTAGTGCAATTCTAATACACCACGTTATATAAAACACGCTTATAAATGTTGGCAAACTACTCTGAGGGCACATTTTGTCCCCGTACAATCTTTATTAGTTCGGTTAAAGTCACACATGATTATTTCACACTACGTTTATGCGTTAATAAATGCAAAACCTTCATTTTCTGCTTCATCAATCCCTCCTCTGATGACTACTAGTCATCACACCAAATCATGCCCACAAATTTTATTCCATTAAAATTCTGTCAGTTCTCTTTTCCTTTTAGTTCCCCTAGTTTGCGCTTTGTATTCTTCTGCCATTCTTTTCATAATTTTCTCTTCTTTTCTTCTCTTAATTCTTTCCATAATCATTATTATTCCCCTTTTTATTCCCCAAATTCCAAATATGCAAATTATCACTATTAATATTCCCTCTATTATTTTTAACAATATTCCATTCCAAATTCCCCCAATCCAATGTCCCACTGAAGCAAGTCCTTTTCCAACCTTCTCCCACACTCCTGGTTCTTTCAGTTCCTTCAAATCTGCACTCTCTTTTGTTAGATTAGCAAGCATAGTTTTAATTTTCACACTATTGTCTGGAATATAAGTACAACAGTGTCGTGCACCAAGCATTTTGCAAACGCCACCATCCTTTGCTAAAAGAATGTCTAAAGCAAGCCTATTTTGAAGAGTCATAGCTCTTTGCGCTGCAAGTTCAGCATCTATCAGGATTATAGCACCTGAAAACTTCATCAACATGTTATCCACTATAGTAGACAACTTTCTTATTTTGATGGAATTCAACACAACTCCCAACGAAGGAATCATGGCTCCAAATATATCTCCTACCACAGCAGCTGCGGTCTCTCTTTTCTGGATACAATGGGATCCAGATGTCTTTTGAATCATCGATAGGTCATCCAGTTGATAAACCTTTGGGAACACTATACCCAAATAACATCTCCCCCACCATCCCTTTGGAAGACGATAATAGGCATTATACCCACAAATGTAATATACACCTGGAATGACAGGGTCAAGTCCGTCCATCATGAATGTCCATTTGGCCTTAAAGATAAACGTATGTTTACACTCACTCGCTCCTACAAAAATGTTGTCATAATAAGATTCACCTCGATATATACAAAATTTCCCTACATGCCAAGCATCTAAAGCTATTTTCCCTTGTGTCTTTATTGCAGCAAAATCATAATTATCTACTGAAGTCCTCTTATTTAGCTCCTTTTCTAATTTCGCATTCATTTGTGCCCTTCTATCATCTGTGCGATCTAAAAAGCTTATTTCTACTGCAGAGAGCGAGCAGGTGAGATTTTCCCTATGAGCGTGAGCCGTTTCAAAAGGTTGCATTGGCTCGAAAAATTCCCTCATTATTTTAGCATCCCAATCTTTAGCAATCTGGCTTAGCTGCGCTATTATAGGAACATATGCAAAGGTAACATCATAATTTGAGTAAAAATACTGTATGTTAGTTTGACCATAAAATCTAGACATTACTATACTACATGTAATCCCGTATGTAAGAGGCATGTGGTGATATGTCACCCCTTCCTTCACTGATGTCGGTATCTGTGTACACACATAACAATCTTTCGCATCCATAGTTTCAACATATTCTGTTAGCAAGCGATAGAAAACATTATACGAAAGCTCTTTCTTATCGTGCAAGAGTCTCTCATCCAATGCTAGTCTTTTCAATGCGGTTAGTTCGGTGACAGTAACAGGAGCAAAAGTAGAAGCATCAATTCTCTCATTCTCTGTCTTACCATGTACTCCAAGTACAATTGCCATTATTATTAGTACACATGCAATTATCAAGCCTATACACACATATTTACAATATTTCTTTCTATTGTTTTGCGTCATGATCTGTATAGAATCAGAGAGCTAGAAGCACCTATAAATGAAACTATTTAGCAATTCAGTTACAAAGCTGAACGAGCGCAATGTTCACACCGTCTTCTTCAGGAGGCCAGTCACTTATCGGTTAGCAGCATTTGTCTCAATTCGGCAATAATTCAGTCTTTATCAGTTCAGCAAGTGTCTCATCCGATTTAGCAATGTCTCAGCTGGTTGTTTGTTTCACGTTAGATTGTAGCAAGCAATGTCATTTATCACCCTTTCAATCAACACTATCCATAAAACTTTTCTTTTCTATTGGTATCTCTTCCTCTTCTTCGTTCTCGATGCTTAGAGATACAAACTCGTCATTCCAATCGTCATAGACTGCATATGCCCATTCAGGACCAGAATATCTCCTGTTTGGTATCCTTTTCCTTTTCAATTTTGCTTCTCTTTTCGATTCTGCTTCGCTGGTACTTTCCTCTTTTGTCAAGTCCTTTTCTTCACTTGAGGTTGGTACCACGACAGACACTCCCTTTCTTTTCTCTTTCACTTTTGGCCTTTCTCCGTCGTTCAAACCTTCTCCAGTCCTATGTTTTACTGGTGATATACTTAGTCTTCTCTTCGCACCATGTCCATTTGTTGGACCTGCGACCTTTTCTGTAGAAGTTTGAACTGTTCCGTTATGTTCCGCCTTGTCCCCTCCTTCTGGGGAATCGATCACGTTCTCTTTTTCTTGTTCTGTATCGTCTTTTTCTGGGAAAGCCCTCCTCTGATCAGGCTCTCCTGCTTTTTCACCTTTTTCGAGCCCTTCGTCACCGTTACTTTCGTCAGGCTCTGTATCACTTTCAGCTGCTTCAGGTTCTTTGTCACCTTCAGCTGCTTCAGGCTTTTTGCTACCCTCAGCTGCTTCAGGCTCTTTGTCACCTTCAGCTTCTTCGTCGCTGTCTGAACTTTCTCCTTGGTCTTCCCCAAGTGAGTCGGACTCTTCGCCCTCCAATAATATCCCTCTCTCTCCTGCTTCTGCCTGTTCGCTTTCAGTTCGGTTTTGTTCTGTCTCAGCACTCAGCACTGCTTTATCAGGCACTGGCAGTTTCAGCGCTTCAACTTCCTCATCTGTGGGACACAACACCTTCTTTGTGTGACTGGCGTGAATCCAGTTGGGAACCCCCGCACACTTCACAGCGGTAGTTGTCGTCAGGATCACTTGGAAAGGGCCTTTCCAACGGGGTTCCAGACACGATTTTCTCACGTGCTTCTTTACCATGACCCAGTCACCTGCTTTCAGTGCGTGTCCTGGACCTTGGATCGGTGGCAAGGTGGTTGCTTCCACCTAGTGAGAGAAAGAGCGAACCACGTCAGCCAGACCCTTGCAGTAGTCTAACACCATATCATCTGTAATATTCAAAAGCGCGTTTGCGGGAACTGCAGGAAGTCTCATAGCCCTGCCCATGAGAATTTCGTGCGGAGACAATCCAGTCTTTCTATCAGGGGTGTTTCTCATTGACATTAGCACTAAGGGCAATGCGTCAGGCCACTTCAAATTTGTTGATGCACATATTTTCGCCATTCTTGATTTCAGTGTACCATTCATCTGCTCCACCAGTCCTGATGCTTCAGGGCGGTAGCTACAATGCAGTTTTTGCTCAATGTTCAGCGCTTCGCAGAGTAACTTTATCACCTCGTTATTGAAGTGACTTCCCCTATCTGATTCTAAAGAGATCGGGAATCCGAAACGTGGTATCAACTCTCTCAACAATAGCTTTGCAACTGTAAGGCTGTCATTTCTACGCGTGGGGTATGCCTCAATCCAGTGACTAAAAATGCACACAATCACCAACACATACTTTAGACCTCCATGCACGGGCATCTCAATGAAGTCCATCTGCATACGACTAAAAGGCCCGCTTGCCCTACCAATGTGGCTCGCGTTCACAACTGTTCCCTTTCCTGGGTTCATCTGCTGGCAAGTGACACATCGATGGCAAACTGCTTCTGCAGCTTGACGAAATCTGGGGTTAAACCAATCAGTTTTGAACAATCTTATCATGGCATCTCTCCCTAGGTGAGCCTGCCCATGATAGAACCGCGCAAGCTGTGATAAGAGACTGTTTGGCAAGACAAATTTTCCCTCATTTGAAACCCATAACTCGTCTGGTCTCTTTATACATTGTGATTTAATCCAGGAATCTCTTTCATCCTCCCTGACGTTATTCTGTAATGCCTTTAGTTCTTCTATTGTATCTACGACCTTTAAGGCAAATGCTTCAGCTGGTTCTAGTTCTGGCTCACTTATTGAATTCCATTCGTCCCTGAGTAATATACAGTTCAAGGCACAAAATCTCGCGACTTGATCCGCATATGCATTTCCCAGAGAAACATAGTCCTGTCCTTTCGTGTGAGCACTACACTTTACCACTGCAACTTCGGCTGGCACTTGAATGGCGTGTAACAATTCCCTTATCCTCTCCCCGTTCTTCACTGGGGATCCTGAAGAAGTCAGGAAACCTCTCTGTGACCATAGTTGTCCAAAGTCATGCACAATCCCAAACCCGTATTGACTATCAGTGTAAATGGTGACTTTCATCAATGCAGACAGTTGACATGCTCTGGTAAGGGCTACAAGTTCTGCTACTTGTGCAGAATAGACTCCTTGAAGCCATCCCGCTTCCAAGACACCTGTTACAGTACATACAGCATATCCTGCTTTCAAAATCCCCATCCCGTCTCTTAGACATGAACCATCAACAAAAAGAATTTGGTCATTTTCATCAAGCTTAGTATCCTTAATGTCCGGTCGAGGTTTTGTGCAAAATTCAGTCACCTGAAGGCAGTCATGCTCAACGTCTTCAGCGTTCTCAATTTCAGCATTTTCTCCAGGGAGCAAGGTTGCTGGATTCAACGTAGTGCACCTTTTCAGCTGCACATTCGGTGAGCCCAGAATTATCGTTTCATACCTTGTGAGTCTTGCTCCAGTCATGTGCTGCGTTCGGGAGCGGGTCAAAAGTATCTCAACTGAGTGAGGGACCATGACTGTTACTGGGTGTCCCATCACTATTCCTTCACTCTGAGTGAGGCTGATACCAACTGCTGCTACGGCGCGCAAACACCCTGGGAGTGCTGCTGCGACCGGATCCAGAGTAGCTGAAAAATACGCTACTGGTCTATTTACGCCACCATGGGCTTGAGTCAAGACAGACAAAGAACATGCATCACGTTCATGACAAAACAATGTGAAAGGCTTTGTGTAATCAGGCATACCTAAAGCTGGAGCCCTACACATGCACTCTTTCAATTCAACAAAAGCATCCATCTCATCTCCTTTCAGCTCAATTTGGTCCAAGGCATCCTTCTGGGTCAGTTTCAGTAAAGGCTTTGCTAGAGTGGAGAAGTTGGGAATCCACTGGCGACAGTAGCCCACCATTCCCAAAAACTTCCTCACCTCCCTCCTTGTCTTGGGTGGACTCATTTGAAGTACACTTGTTATTCTTTCCTTCATTATTCTCCTTGACCCTTTCTCTATTTGGTGACCCAAGTATTTCACTTTCTTCTGACAGAACTGCAATTTGGAAGGAGACACCTTATGTCCATTCCTTCCCAAATGATTCAACAGAGCAATGGTATCGGCTGTGCAGCCACTTTCTGTCTTTGATGCAACCAGTAAGTCATCAATGTACTGTACTAGGGTTGACTCGAATGGCAATTCTAACTCTTCCAAGTCTTTCTTTAGAATCTGATTGAAGATTGACGGTGACTCAGAAAACCCTTGAGGAATTCAACACCAACTGTACACTCTGTCTAGGAATTTGAAACAAAAGAGGAATTGGCTGTCCTCATGAAGAGGCACAGAAAAGAATGCTTGTGACAAATCGATGACTGAGAACCACTCAGCATCGCAAGGGACCTGGAACATTATCACAGCTGGATTCGGTACTACTGGGCAACATTTGACTATGATGTCATTTATTTTTCTCAAGTCCTGCACAAGTCGGACCTTTCCACTTGGCTTTATTAGTCCCATTATTGGTGAATTACATGGACTGCTTAACACTTCTTTCAGTACCCCCTGTTTTACAAATTCGTCAATAAGTTGAGCAACTTTCATGAGGGTGTCTTGTGCCTTGTGGTATTGTGGGGTCTGGGGAAAGATTGCATTGGGCTTTACAGTCACTTTCACTGGTTCCACTCCTTTCATCAATCCCACCTCTTTCCCTGTCATATCCCACACTTCCTTTCCGACTGTTTCCCGTAATTCGGCTGGAATATCTTCTTCAGTTATCATCGGGAAAAGACAAATCAGAGGATATTCTTCATCGACAGTTTCCATCTCATCCCCCTCTACACTGTCCTCTTCTTCCCCATCACTGCTCGTCTGGATTGTTATTCCTTCGTTCGAACACATGATCGAACAACCCAATTTGCACAATAGGTCTCTTCCTAATAGTGCTATCGGGCTTGAGTCACATACCACAAACTGATGCACCCCTTGATAGTTACCGATGCTGACTGGTACCGGATCTGTTATTGGGTTCGTCAGGTGCCTGTTTGCTACTCCCACCACTTGAACTGTCCTCCCTGAGAGTGGCAAATTTGGTACTTCACTGCTCTTAACAGTTGAACGTGTGGCTCCCGTGTCAACCAAGAATGAAACACGATGACCCATTACTCTTCCCTCTACGTACGGACCCTTTTGATCAACTTCCAAGGATGCTGCAAGCACACAATCTCCTTCTTCTTCTGAGCTCTCACTCTCCCATACATTGTTTATTCCACTCTCACTGTGTAATGGGAACTGTTGTACGGTGCCATTTGTACTCATTACCTGACCCGAGACCTGTGGAGGAACCATCACTTGCTGCTGACTCATTGGTGCCAAGGGTATTTGCATTTGCTGATTAGGTACCATAGGTAACTGCTGTTGCATTGGCTGCATTTGCGTCATCTGCATACGGGGCATCTGCATCTGCTGCGGCTGCATAGGTTGCAATCCCTGCAATTGATTTATGGTCTGAAAATTTGTGTTTGGACCTCTCATTTTCGGTCCCCTCATTGTCTGAAATGCATTGACATCATTGTTTTGCTGACCAACACCTACACCTGCACCTGCACCTTCCTGCACCACCATCGGGCACTCGTGTTTCCAATGACCTACGATTCCGCACGCGTGACACGGCATCACCTTCTACATTGCCTGCACACCCGTCACAACAGTGTTCCAATCCGGACCATTATTCGCAAAACCTCCTCTGCCTCTGCCTCTGGCCTGTGGCTGAAACGCCATGTTTCCCTGCAACTGCGGCTGCGGTTGCGGTACCTGCTGTTGGAACCCTTGCAACCCTTGCATACCTTGCAAACCTGTCTGAGCTGCCTTAAGCTGCATCATCATCACCTTCTCTTTCAACTTTTTCTGTTTCACTTCAATTTCGTCGCTACAGTATTTCGCATAATTCAAGACTTCGTCAATCGGTTTCGACTGCCAGCAAATCAAATGCGACTTTATCATCTGACTTATCTCTGGTCTCAGCCCTTCCACAAATCTGAAGACAAAATGGAGCATGTCCTTCGCCTCTATTGTTTCCGTGCCACTGTAGTTCTTAAACGCCTTCAACAACCTCTCATAGTAACTATGAATCGATTCTTTAGTCTCTTGGGCAGTTCGATCAATCTTCTGCCAATCCACATTTTTCGCGGCAACCTTCGTCTTCAAATGCTCAATCACCTTATAGTACAAGCTCATCACCATAGGTGATGGTGCACCCGTCTCCCTGTCTCTCTCTGGTTCACTTGTCGGCCAACCTACAGCTCTTTTGCAATCCTCCCACAAATCTTCCGGAACCACAATCTCAAAGAGAGTATTCAGGTCCTCCCAGAGACATTTTGCAAGCTTCACAAACCTATCAGTCTGTTGATACCATTCAATCGGCTTCTCTCTCAGTTTGGGAAAATCATCCGTAAAAGACTGAATATCGCTTCTGTGCCATGGTACATTTATTAATTTTCCCCCTGCTGTCTCCCTCATTGGTAACATGGTTACTGTCTCGCTGCTTTGTGGTCTTTTCTCATTATGCTCTGTAGCACTGTCCCTCCTCTTTTCCTTTCTCTTTACCCACCTGCTTTCCCACTTGTCTAAGCACCTCCACACTTGTGCACTCTGCAGCAATTCTCTAAGGTGCGCCTTCATGCCTGCTGACCTCATGTGTTCAAAATCTGTGGCCCCAAAATCCAACCTGTAGCTTCTGCTCAAGTGTTTCATCTTGTCTATGTCAACCCCGTTTCTGTCCGCTACTTCCTGTAAACTTTTATGTACCTTGTTCACTTCTTTCGTAATCTTTGGACATAGGTATCTCAGCTCTTCTTCCGTGTAGGACTCTAACCTATTCACACCCATAGTCCCTTCCACCAATTCTTGTGCTTCCATGTTTAACCTCATCCTATTCAGATAATCTTCTCCTTTCCCACTGGCTGAACTTTGTGTGGAATTCAAACTGTTGAACCACTGTGTCAGCTGTTGTGCATTTACCCCCATCAGTGTAGCGTTCACATCGACTGCCATTGATGGTTGCGGCAACTTTTCAGTGTTCGATGTTAGAGGTATTATCAGTGGGGGACTCGACCTCACCAGTGTTGACTGAGCACACATGGGACTAAACTCCATCAAGGATCCGGGTCCAGTTGGTTGAGCCGCTATCGGAGTTATCCCTGGAGTGTTTTCTATGCACCTCCTTTCGGTCCCATTCTGCAGCATTGATCCCTGACCGCTCATACCTAAGTTAGGCTGACTGTACAGAGGTACCGGTGGACCTACAGTAATGGGTAGTGATATCGCATCTGGGTTTTGTCCATTTCCCATGTTCTATGGCATGTTCATTCCCACACCATGGGTCATCATTGCCGGCATGCCCATCTGACTCCCCGTCATTTGAGCATGTGCGTTTCCCCCCTGCATCTGCTTTTGGGGCATCAAAAACTGGGTTGATTCAGCTTGTGCCAATGTCTGGTTGTGACCATTCTGTACTCCCCTTACGGTTGGATCTAGAATCATTCCTGCACCGTTGTCACTGCTGTAGTACCCTGGCATCTGCGGCTGATAATTTTCTGCTGGTTTCAACATGGGCACATCTGGATATATTCTCCTAACCTGTGGTATCTGCGGGGTGAACAGTAAACTCGGGTCCTTAGATCCCGATGACGCTCCTGAACTCTGGGTTTCACTGTTCCGTACCGGTGCCGGAGGGGCAGAACTGGTACTTGGACCTTGTCCATTCTCCGCATAAGGTGGTGGACGGTCGTTCAGCAATTGCATTATTAACTCCTCATCCTCTAACTCCTCTTCTCTTCTCAACCTTTCCTCGTCCTCTCTATCCTTGGAACACTTCCTGTCTGTCTTACAGGTAGCTTTCTTGCCTGCCTCCCCTTCTTCCTTAGTAATTGCGGGAAACAATTTTATCCCCTGCAATACATCTGACCTCCACACCTTCTGTGCATTATCCCACCTAGCGTCCGCTAGTGTCTTTTCTACCTTTCTCATCCTGGTCTCAAACTTCTTCTGCTGTTGCTGTCTGGCCATTAGTTCCCAAATCGCTAGAGCCTCAAACTGGGCTGGCCTTGGAGGCACCTTCATGTCGTACATCGTGAATCTCAAATTCTCTAGAATCCTTATATTGAATGTCCCATGTATCGGGAACGCTACGCTCCCATGTTTCTCTGTCAGTTTGTGCCATTGCTTTAGCCATAGACACGGAGCTACCCCCTTCTCTTCCATTACAATGTAAGCTGGTGTGCCTTCGGGCGGCGTCTCCTCTCCTACGCTCGCTTTAATGTAGGACTCCCCCTTCATCGCACTCCTAAATGCTTTAAAGAATTTCATTTTCTCGTCTTTTATTTCACAAAGTTTGTAATCAATAGGTGACTTTAATTCCCGGAATACTCTTCGCTTGCCTTTCCCCTTCCAATCGAGTCCCACGGACTGCGTCCAATCCGTGCGCGACCCTTCTCTGCAACCAACCTATCCCAGCGCGGCTCCTAGTGACGTCACACTCACACACACTGCGGCTGACAAAGCCTCGCGGCTAGTCTTCCTTCACTCAGCTCTTCTCGTAACAACTTCTTGCATGTATCGCGAGCTACCAAAAATTAAAACAGATCTGTCGGTTTACTACAGGAAGGGTAACACAATCGCTGCAGGACCTTAGGGATTTTTCACGAGCCTCGGCAGTTATTCCATCTTTCTCGGTCCCCACGTTCGCAAGCAAATCTGACCCGCAGATCTACTCTCAACTTGTCAATGATCTGTTCTAGTGCACTTAGAATCTTGTCAAAGCCCGAAGTCGAAGTTTCTTTCACTCCCTTACACACGTACCGACTCGTTGACCACGCCCGATCAACCTACTAAACCGCCCAGACCACAACATGGATCAACATACTCCGGAGTCTCTTGACCTCGCAGGGCCCGTCTCAACAACAACAACCACGTGGACCTTTTTATGCACAAAGCGCCACATGCACATGAAGTTCGACGACTTCCCTACTCTCACACTCGGAGTCGCACCTCCGCTATTTCTATGAAGTTCGACGACTTCTCTACTCCTACACTCGGAGTCGCACCTCCGCTATCTTCTAAAAAGAAAAAAAATCCTCGCAACCTTTTCACACACCCTGCGGCAATAAGCTGTGCAAGCGCAAAACCCTAACTTCACTCATACCATCACCAGTACCGCCAACGCCGAATCCACACCTTCATTCTTTCCATTCGCAAGCTCCGAGATCCCGGGAAAGTCGCGGTGGACCTAGCCCATCATCATTCTGTCAATCTGTTTTACCCAAAAAAAATCTAATTCAACTTCTCGAGTGGGGTCTCAAAATGCGTAACCGTTAATTCAACACCATGTACTTTAAGAGTACAGGGTCCCAAAAGACTAAACCGTCCTCTGCTACCATCTACTGATAGAGCGGTCCGTACTAATAATTTTACCTGTGTTCGGACGCTCTTTAGGCCGATGAATCTTTTGACTAAGTGGGACTCTCTGTACTCTATATCGATCAATTTCCTTAAATCAATAATTAATAACGAACATAAGCAATACCTTGATCAACATAACACTTGACAATTAATCCAGAATACATTTCGACGAACCCTGACCTTTCAGTCAGGAATAACCACACCAGTTTATTCAAAGTTAGTGAATTTATTTCCCTATATTAACAAAGCTAGCACAATATAAATGTGTCTCAACACCAAATGATAAACGTAAATGAACATTAATAGCTGTCCATAGCGGCGAACCAGGTGCAATCTATGTAGCATTTGAATCACAAGGCATTCGATAATAGCAATGCAAATCACTAATACGATAATCTGTAATGAACTAATCGCATACATTTAGTCAGCATAACAAGATCTCAAATTGCATCATGCGACATATGGAATCCTCGTCTAACCTCAAATTAGCATCGGCATGTGGGACTTCATGCAAAAACAATTTAGCAACATTAATTTAGAAAAACTCCTAACTAGGGCTTTTATCAAAATCAGCAGTTGGTTACCTAAAGGAAACACAATGCAATTTTACAATTTCCTTTCATATTTACCAATTACGATCAGCAATCAAGGAAGTCTTCGTCTCACAGGTATCGTTTCTCGATCAGCATGGGACGGGGCAAAAGGGGCAGGGGTGGACGGGGCAGTTGCCTCACGGCGGCAAGGTAAAACTACTACTTCATGCAAGGGATCAAATCAAAGTTAAAGTCTCTAGGGCAAGAATCATTAAGGTCTCTTTCTCTCGATTAGAGAAAGCATCAAAGTCTCTTTCAAAAGGGCGTCGCAGCAAAGTGGGCCATAATAGCTGCAAAGTCTACAAAATGGCGGGATGTCCAATAATGGCCGTAATGTCCGTAATGGCTACCTTCTTCTCGTGCACCTGGTTTAAATAGACAACAGTTCAAATCCAGTAGGGTCTTCCATTCCAGGGTTCATAGGTTAGCTTCAAATTGTCCAATCAAAAACGACAGTTCTCAAGCTTTTACTTAAGCATACATTATCCTTGGAGATGGGTACGCAAGTTGCAACATTTTATACCAATTAACTCACTTTCAGAGCTTCCATTGTCCGCACCTGCAGATCGACCTTGAAGTAAAGAGAAAATATGCCAGGCTGGCACGAAACTTTAAGATAAGCATGTGAACGGTCTCAGTGGAAAAGTACAGCTTCAAGCAAAAATACACGTTTAATAGCACATTGGAAAAATACGAGCATCTAAACTGTGAGACCAGGCAACTAGGCCGAAGCCTGCACTAAAGTAATGCTAAGCTAAAACAATTCAAACAAGCAAATCATAGCACACGTTTACGATTATGTCGGATTAGTGCAATTCTAATACACCACGTTATATAAAACACGCTTATAAATGTTGGCAAACTACTCTGAGGGCACATTTTGTCCCCGTACAATCTTTATTAGTTCGGTTAAAGTCACACATGATTATTTCACACTACGTTTATGCGTTAATAAATGCAAAACCTTCATTTTCTGCTTCATCAGGCGCTAGGCCTACCCACACAAGTGAGGTATCATTTTTATCGGGAGACTTGGGGGAAGGCTGGGTGGAAGGAAATTTGTAGCTCCTCTCAGATTCCAGAACTTTCTGTCACCGAAATGTGAGCAAAACGTGTTTTTTTTGCCAAATTTTGAGGTTTGCAAAGGATTCTGGGTAACAGAACCTGGTCAGAGCCCCACAAGTCAACTCATCTTGGATTCCCCTAGGTCTCTAGTTTTCAAAAATGCACAGATTTGGTAGGTTTCCCTAGGTGCCGGCTGAGCTAGAGGCAAAAATCTTCAGGTAGGCACTTTGCAAAAAACACCTCTGTTTTCTTTAAAAAAATGTGATGTGTCCACGTTGTGTTTTGGGGCATTTCCTGTCACGGGCGCTAGGCCTACCCACACAAGTGAGGTATCATTTTTATCGGGAGACTTGGGGGAACGCTGGGTGGAAGACAATTTGTGGCTCCTCTCAGATTCCAGAACTTTCTGTCACCAAAATGTGAGGAAAACGTGTTTTTTTAGCCAAATTTTGAGGTTTGCAAAGGATTCGGGGTAACAGAACCTGGTCAGAGCCCCACAAGTCACCCCATCTTGGATTCCCCTAGGTCTCTAGTTTTCAAAAATGCACAGGTTTGGTAGGTTTCCCTAGGTGCCGGCTGAGCTAGAGGCCAAAATCTACAGGTAGGCACTTTGCAAAAAACACCTCTGTTTTCTTTCAAAAATTGTGATGTGTCCACGTTGTGTTTTGGGGCATTTCCTGTCACGGGCGCTAGGCCTACCCACACAAGTGAGGTATAATTTTTATCTGGAGACTTGGGGAAACGCTGGGTGGAAGGAAATTTGTAGCTCCTCTCAGATTCCAGAACTTTCTGTCACCGAAATGTGAGAAAAACTAGTTTTTTTAGCCAAATTTTGAGGTTTGCAAAGGATTCTGGCTAACAGAACTTGGTCAGAGCCCCACAAGTCAACTCATCTTGCATTCCCCTAGGTCTCTAGTTTTAAAAAATGCACAGGTTTGGTTGGTTTCCCTAGGTGCCGGCTGAGCTAGAGGCAAAAATCTTCAGGTAGGCACTTTGCAAAAAACACCTCTGTTTTCTTTAAAAAAATGTGATGTGTCCACGTTGTGTTTTGGGGCATTTCCTGTCACGGGCGCTAGGCCTACCCACACAAGTGAGGTATCATTTTTATCGGGAGACTTGGGGGAACGCTGGGTGGAAGACTATTTGTGGCTCCTCTCAGATTCCAGAACTTTCTGTCACCAAAATGTGAGGAAAACGTGTTTTTTTAGCCAAATTTTGAGGTTTGCAAAGGATTCGGGGTAACAGAACCTGGTCAGAGCCCCACAAGTCAACTCACCTTGGATTCCCCTGGGTCTCTAGTTTTCAAAAATGCACAGGTTTGGTAGGTTTCCTCAGGTGCCGGCTGAGCTGGAGGCCAAAATCTACAGGTAGGCACTTTGCAAAAAACACCTCTGTTTTCTTTAAAAAAATGTGATGTGTCCACGTTGTGTTTTGGGGCATTTCCTGTCACGGGCGCTAGGCCTACCCACACAAGTGAGGTATAATTTTTATCGGGAGACTTGGGGGAACGCTGGGTGGAAGGAAATTTGTGGCTCCTCTCAGATTCCAGAACTTTCTGTCACCGAAATGTGAGGAAAACGTGTTTTTTTAGCCAAATTTTGAGGTTTGCCAAGGATTCTGGGTAACAGAACCTGGTCAGAGCCCCACAAGTCACCCCATCTTGGATTCCCCTGGGTTTCTAGTTTTCAAAAATGCGCTGGTTTGCTAGGTTTCCCCAGGTGCCGGCTGAGGTAGAGGCCAAAATCCACAGGTAGGCACTGTTTTCTATGAACAAATGTGATGTGTCCACGTTGTGTTTTGGGCCAGGTCCTGTTGCGGGCGCTAGTCCTACCCACACAAGTGAGGTATCATTTTTATCGGGAGACTTGGGGGAACGCTGGGTGGAAGAAAATTTGTGGCTCCTCTCAGATTACAGAACTTTCTGTCACCAAAATGTGAGGAAAACGTGTTTTTTTTAGCCAAATTTTGAGGTTTGCAAAGGATTCTGGGTAACAGAACCTGGTCAGAGCCCCACAAGTCAACTCATCTTGGATTCCCCTAGGTCTCTAGTTTTCAAAAAAGCACAGGTTTGGTAGGTTTCCCTAGGTGCCGGCTGAGCTAGAGGCCAAAATCTACAGGTAGGCACTTTGCAAAAAACACCTCTGTTTTCTTCCAAAAAATGTGATGTGTCCACGTTGTGTTTTGGGGCATTTCCTGTCATGGGCGCTAGGCCTACCCACACAAGTGAGGTATCATTTTTATCTGGAGACTTGGGGAAACGCTGGGTGGAAGGAAATTTGTAGCTCCTCTCAGATTCCAGAACTTTCGGTCACCGAAATGTGAGAAAAACTTGTTTTTTTAGCCAAATTTTGAGGTTTGAAAGGATTCTGGGTAACAGAACCTGGTCAGAGCCCCACAAGTCACCCCATCTTGGATTCCCCTAGGTCTCTTGTTTTCAAAAATGCACAGGTGTGGTAGGTTTCCTTAGGTGCCGGCTGAGCTAGAGGCCAAAATCTATAGCTAGGCACTTTGCAAAAAAGACCTCTGTTATCTTTAAAAAAATGTGATGTGTCCATGTTGCGTTTTGGGGCATTTCCTGTCGCGGGCGCTACTCCTACCCACACAAGTGAGGTATCATTTTTATCGGGAGACTTGGGGGAACGCTGGGTGGAAGAACATTTGTGGCTCCTCTCAGTTTACAGAACTTTCTGTCACCAAAATGTGAGGAAAACGTGTTTTTTTAGCCAAATTTTGAGGTTTGCAAAGGATTCTGGGTAACAGAATCTGGTCAGATCCCCACAAGTCACCCCATCTTGGATTCCCCTAGGTCTCTCGTTTTCAAATATGCACAGGTTTGGTAGGTTTCCCTAGGTGCCGGCTGAGCTAGAGGCCAAAATCTACAGGTAGGCACTTTGCAAAAAACACCTCTGTTTTCTTTCAAAAAATGTGATGTGTCCACGTTGTGTTTTGGGGCATTTCCTGTCACGGGCGCTAGGCCTACCCACACAAGTGAGGTATCATTTTTATCGGGAGACTTGGGGAAACGCTGGGTGGAAGGAAATTTGTAGCTCCTCTCAGATTCCAGAACTTTCTGTCACCGAAATGTGAGGAAAACGTGTTTTTTTTAGCCAAATTTTGAGGTTTGCAAAGGATTCTGGGTAACAGAACCTGGTCAGAGCCCCACAAGTCAACTCATCTTGGATTCCCCTAGGTCTCTTGTTTTAAAAAATGCACAGGTGTGGTAGGTTTCCCTAGGTGCCGGCTGAGCTAGAGGCCAAAATCTATAGGTAGGCACTTTGCAAAAAAGACCTCTGTTATCTTAAAAAAAATGTGATGTGTCCATGTTGCGTTTTGGGGCATTTCCTGTCGCGGGCGCTAGTCCTACCCACACAAGTGAGGTATCATTTTTATCGGGAGACTTGGGGCAACGCTGGGTGGAAGAAAATTTGTGGCTCCTCTCAGATTCCAGAACTTTCTGTCACCAAAATGTGAGGAAAACGTGTTTTTTTAGCCAAATTTTGAGGTTTGCAAAGGATTCTGGGTAACAGAACCTGGTCAGAGCCCCACAAGTCAACTCATCTTGGATTCCCCTAGGTCTCTAGTTTTCAAAAATGCACAGGTTTGGTAGGTTTCCCTAGGTGCCGGCTGAGCTAGAGGCAAAAATTTTCAGGTAGGCACTTTGCAAAAAACACCTCTGTTTTCTTTAAAAAAATGTGATGTGTCCACGTTGTGTTTTGGGGCATTTCCTGTCACGGGCGCTAGGCCTGCCCACACAAGTGAGGTATCATTTTTATCGGGAGACTTGGGTGAACGCTGGGTGAAAGGAAATTTGTAGCTCCTCTCAGATTCCAGAACTTTCTGTCACCGAAATGTGAGGAAAACGTCTTTTTGTAGCCAAATTTTGAGGTTTGCAAAGGATTCTGGGTAACAGAACCTGGTCAGAGCCCCACAAGTCAACTCATCTTGGATTCCCCTAGGTCTCTAGTTTTCAAAAATGCACAGGTTTGGTAGGTTTCCCTAGGTGCCGGCTGAGCTAGAGGCCAAAATCTACAGGTAGGCACTTTGCAAAAAACACCTCTGTTTTCTTTTAAAAAATGTGATGTGTCCACGTTGTGTTTTGGGGCATTTCCTGTCACGGGCGCTAGGCCTACCCACACAAGTGAGGTATCATTTTTATCGGGAGACTTGGGGAAACGCTGGGTGGAAGGAAATTTGTAGCTCCTCTCAGATTCCAGAACTTTCTGTCACCGAAATGTGAGGAAAACGTGTTTTTTTTTGCCAAATTTTGAGGTTTGCAAAGGATTCTGGGTAACAGAACCTGGTCAGAGCCCCACAAGTCAACTCATCTTGGATTCCCCTAGGTCTCTAGTTTTCAAAAATGCACAGGTTTGGTAGGTTTCCCTAGGTGCCGGCTGAGCTAGAGGCCAAAATCTACAGGTAGGCACTTTGCAAAAAACACCCCTGTTTTCTTTCAAAAAATGTGATGTGTCCACGTTGTGTTTTGGGGCATTTCCTGTCACGGGCGCTAGGCCTACCCACACAAGTGAGGTATCATTTTTATCTGGAGACTTGGGGAAACGCTGGGTGGAAGAAAATTTGTGGCTCCTCTCAGATTACAGAACTTTCTGTCACCAAAATGTGAGGAAAACGTGTTTTTTTAGCCAAATTTTGAGGTTTGCAAAGGATTCTGGGTAACAGAACCTGGTCAGAGCCCCACAAGTCAACTCATCTTGGATTCCCCTAGGTCTCTAGTTTTCAAAAATGCACAGGTTTGGTAGGTTTCCCTAGGTGACGGCTGAGCTAGAGGCAAAAATCTTCAGGTAGGCACTTTGCAATAAACACCTCTGTTTTCTTTAAAAAAATGTGATGTGTCCACGTTGTGTTTTGGGGCATTTCCTGTCATGGGCGCTAGGCCTACCCACACAAGTGAGGTATCATTTTTATCGGGAGACTTGGGGGAACGCTGGGTGGAAGGAAATTTGTGGCACCTCTCAGATTCCAGAACTTTCTGTCACCAAAATGTGAGGAAAACGTGTTTTTTTAGCCAAATTTTGAGGTTTGCCAAGGATTCTGGGTAACAGAACCTGGTCAGAGCCCCACAAGTCACCCCATCTTGGATTCCCCTGGGTTTCTAGTTTTCAAAAATGCGCTGGTTTGCTAGGTTTCCCCAGGTGCCGGCTGAGGTAGAGGCCAAAATCCACAGGTAGGCACTGTTTTCTATGAACAAATGTGATGTGTCCACGTTGTGTTTTGGGCCATTTCCTGTTACGGGCGCTAGTCCTACCCACACAAGTGAGGTATCATTTTTATCGGGAGACTTGGGGGAACGCTGGGTGGAAGAAAATTTGTGGCTCCTCTCAGATTACAGAACTTTCTGTCACCAAAATGTGAGGAAAACGTGTTTTTTTAGCCAAATTTTGAGGTTTGCAAAGGATTCTGGGTAACAGAACCTGGTCAGAGCCCCACAAGTCAACTCATCTTGGATTCCCCTAGGTCTCTAGTTTTCAAAAATGCACAGGTTTGGTAGGTTTCCCTAGGTGCCGGCTGAGCTAGTGGCCAAAATCTACAGGTAGGCACTTTGCAAAAAACACCTCTGTTTTCTTTCAAAAAATGTGATGTGTCCACGTTGTGTTTTGGGGCATTTCCTGTCACGGGCGCTAGGCCTACCCACACAAGTGAGGTATCATTTTTATCGGGAGACTTGGGGAAACGCTGGGTTGAAGGAAATTTGTAGCTCCTCTCAGATTCCAGAACTTTCTGTCACCGAAATGTGAGGAAAACATGTTTTTTTTAGCCAAATTTTGAGGTTTGCAAAGGATTCTGGGTAACAGAACCTGGTCAGAGCCCCACAAGTCAACTCATCTTGGATTCCCCTAGGTCTCTAGTTTTCAAAAATGCACAGGTTTGGTAGGTTTCCCTAGGTGCCGGCTGAGCTAGAGGCCAAAATCTACAGGTAGGCACTTTGCAAAAAACACCTCTGTTTTCTTTCAAAAAAGGTGATGTGTCCACGTTGTGTTTTGGGGCATTTCCTGTCACGGGCGCTAGGCCTACCCACACAAGTGAGGTATCATTTTTATCTGGAGACTTGGGGAAACGCTGGGTGGAAGGAAATTTGTAGCTCCTCTCAGATTCCAGAACTTTCTGTCACCGAAATCTGAGAAAAACCTGTTTTTTTAGCCAAATTTTGAGGTTTGCAAAGGATTTTGGGTAACAGAACCTGGTCCGAGCCCCACAAGTCAACTCATCTTGGATTCCCCTAGGTCTCTAGTTTTCAAAAATGCACAGGTTTGGTAGGGTTCCCTAGGTGCCGGCTGAGCTAGAGGCAAAAATCTTCAGGTAGGCACTTTGCAAAAAACACCTCTGTTTTCTTTAAAAAAATGTGATGTGTCCACGTTGTGTTTTGGGGCATTTCCTGTCACGGGCGCTAGGCCTACCCACACAAGTGAGGTATCATTTTTATCGGGAGACTTGGGGGAACGCTGGGTGGAAGGAAATTTGTGGCACCTCTCAGATTCCAGAACTTTCTGTCTCCGAAATGTGAGAAAAACGTGTTTTTTTAGCCAAATTTTGAGGTTTGCAAAGGATTCTGGGTAACAGAACCTGGTCAGAGCCCCACAAGTCACCCCATCTTGGATTCCCCTAGGTCTCTTGTTTTCAAAAATGCACAGGTGTGGTAGGTTTCCCTAGGTGCCGGCTGAGCTAGAGGCAAAAATCTTCAGGTAGGCACTTTGCAAAAAACACCTCTGTTTTCTTTAAAAAAATGTGATGTGTCCACGTTGTGTTTTGGGGCATTTCCTGTCACGGGCGCTAGGCCTACCCACACAAGTGAGGTATCATTTTTATCTGGAGACTTGGGGAAACGCTGGGTGGAAGGAAATTTGTAGCTCCTCTCAGATTCCAGAACTTTCTGTCACCGCAATGTGAGAAAAACTTGTTTTTTTAGCCAAATTTTGAGGTTTGCAAATAATTCTGGGTAACAGAACCTGGTCAGAGCCCCACAAGTCAACTCATCTTGGATTCCCCTAGGTCTCTAGTTTTCAAAAATGCACAGGTTTGGTAGGTTTCCCTAGGTGCCGGCTGAGCTAGAGGCAAAAATCTTCAGGTAGGCACTTTGCAATAAACACCTCTGTTTTCTTTAAAAAAATGTGATGTGTCCACGTTGTGTTTTGGGGCATTTCCTGTCACGGGCGCTAGGCCTACCCACACAAGTGAGGTATCATTTTTATCGGGAGACTTGGGGGAACGCTGGGTGGAAGGAAATTTGTGGCACCTCTCAGATTCCAGAACTTTCTGTCACCGAAATGTGAGGAAAACGTGTTTTTTAGCAAATTTTGAGGTTTGCAAAGGATTCTGGGTAACAGAACCTGGTCAGAGCCCCACCAGTCACCCCATCTTGGATTCCCCTAGGTCTCTTGTTTTCAAAAATGCACAGGTGTGGTAGGTTTCCCTAGGTGCCGGCTGAGCTAGAGGCCAAAATCTATAGGTAGGCACTTTGCAAAAAAGACCTCTGTTATCTTAAAAAAAATGTGATGTGTCCACGTTGCGTTTTGGGGCATTTCCTGTCGAGGGCGCTAGTCCTACCCACACAAGTGAGGTATAATTTTTATCGGGAGACTTGGGGGAACGCTGGGTGGAAGAGAATTTGTGGCTCCTCTTAGATTCCAGAACTTTCTGTCACCAAAATGTGAGGAAAACGTGTTTTTTTAGCCAAATTTTGAGGTTTGCAAAGGATTCTGGGTAACAGAACCTGGTCAGAGCCCCACAAGTCAACTCATCTTGGATTCCCCTAGGTCTCTAGTTTTCAAAAATGCACAGGTTTGGTAGGTTTCCCTAGGTGCCGGCTGAGCTAGAGGCCAAAATCTACAGGTAGGCACTTTGCAAAAAACACCTCTGTTTTCTTTCAAAAAATGTGATGTGTCCACGTTGTGTTTTGGGGCATTTCCTGTCACGGGCGCTAGGCCTACCCACACAAGTGAGGTATCATTTTTATCGGGAGACTTGGGGAAACGCTGGGTTGAAGGAAATTTGTAGCTCCTCTCAGATTCCAGAACTTTCTGTCACCGAAATGTGAGGAAAACATGTTTTTTTTAGCCAAATTTTGAGGTTTGCAAAGGATTCTGGGTAACAGAACCTGGTCAGAGCCCCACAAGTCAACTCATCTTGGATTCCCCTAGGTCTCTAGTTTTCAAAAATGCACAGGTTTGGTAGGTTTCCCTAGGTGCCGGCTGAGCTAGAGGCCAAAATCTACAGGTAGGCACTTTGCAAAAAACACCTCTGTTTTCTTTCAAAAAAGGTGATGTGTCCACGTTGTGTTTTGGGGCATTTCCTGTCACGGGCGCTAGGCCTACCCACACAAGTGAGGTATCATTTTTATCTGGAGACTTGGGGAAACGCTGGGTGGAAGGAAATTTGTAGCTCCTCTCAGATTCCAGAACTTTCTGTCACCGAAATCTGAGAAAAACCTGTTTTTTTAGCCAAATTTTGAGGTTTGCAAAGGATTCTGGGTAACAGAACCTGGTCCGAGCCCCACAAGTCAACTCATCTTGGATTCCCCTAGGTCTCTAGTTTTCAAAAATGCACAGGTTTGGTAGGTTTCCCTAGGTGCCGGCTGAGCTAGAGGCAAAAATCTTCAGGTAGGCACTTTGCAAAAAACACCTCTGTTTTCTTTAAAAAAATGTGATGTGTCCACGTTGTGTTTTGGGGCATTTCCTGTCACGGGCGCTAGGCCTACCCACACAAGTGAGGTATCATTTTTATCGGGAGACTTGGGGGAACGCTGGGTGGAAGGAAATTTGTGGCACCTCTCAGATTCCAGAACTTTCTGTCACCGAAATGTGAGAAAAACGTGTTTTTTTAGCCAAATTTTGAGGTTTGCAAAGGATTCTGGGTAACAGAACCTGGTCAGAGCCCCACAAGTCACCCCATATTGGATTCCCCTAGGTCTCTTGTTTTCAAAAATGCACAGGTGTGGTAGGTTTCCCTAGGTGCCGGCTGAGCTAGAGGCAAAAATCTTCAGGTAGGCACTTTGCAAAAAACACCTCTGTTTTCTTTAAAAAAATGTGATGTGTCCACGTTGTGTTTTGGGGCATTTCCTGTCACGGGCGCTAGGCCTACCCACACAAGTGAGGTATCATTTTTATCGGGAGACTTGGGGGAACGCTGGGTGGAAGGAAATTTGTGGCACCTCTCAGATTCCAGAACTTTCTGTCACCGAAATGTGAGCAAAACGTGTTTTTTTAGCCAAATTTTGAGGTTTGCAAAGGATTCTGGGTAACAGAACCTGGTCAGAGCCCCACAAGTCACCCCATCTTGAATTCCCCTAGGTCTCTTGTTTTCAAAAATGCACAGGTGTGGTAGGTTTTCCTAGGTGCCGGCTGAGCTAGAGGCCAAAATCTATAGGTAGGCACTTTGCAAAAAAGACCTCTGTTATCTTAAAAAAAATGTGATGTGTCCACGTTGCGTTTTGGGGCATTTCCTGTCGCGGGCGCTAGTCCTACCCACACATGTGAGGTATCATTTTTATCGGGAGACTTGGGGGAACGCTGGGTGGAAGAAAATTTGTGGCTCCTCTCAGATTCCAGAACTTTCTGTCACCAAAATGTGAGGAAAACGTGTTTTTTTAGCCAAATTTTGAGGTTTGCAAAGGATTCTGGGTAACAGAACCTGGTCAGAGCCCCACAAGTCACCCCATCTTGGATTCCCCTAGGTCTCTAGTTTTCAAAAATGCACAGGTTTGGTAGGTTTCCCTAGGTGCCGGCTGAGCTAAGGCCAAAATCTGCAGGTAGGCACTTTGCAAAAAACACCTCTGTTTTCTTTCAAAAAATGTTATGTGTCCACGTTGTGTTTTGGGGCATTTCCTGTCACGGGCGCTAGGCCTACCCACACAAGTGAAGTATCATTTTTATCGGGAGACTTGTGGAAACGCTGGGTGGAAGGAAATTTGTAGCTCCTCTCAGATTCCAGAACTTTCTGTCACCGAAATGTGAGGAAAACGTGTTTTTTTTAGCCAAATTTTGAGGTTTGCAAAGGATTCTGGGTAACAGAACCTGGTCAGAGCCCCACAAGTCAACTCATCTTGGATTCCCCTAGGTCTCTAGTTTTCAAAAATGCACAGGTTTGGTAGGTTTCCCTAGGTGCCGGCTGAGCTAGAGGCCAAAATCTACAGGTAGGCACTTTGCAAAAAAGACCTCTGTTATCTTAAAAAAAATGTGATGTGTCCATGTTGTGTTTTGGGGCATTTCCTGTCTCGGGCGCTAGGCCTACCCACACAAGTGAGGTATCATTTTTATCGGGAGACTTGGGGGAACGCTGGGTGGAAGGAAATTTGTGGCACCTCTCAGATTCCAGAACTTTCTGTCACCGAAATGTGAGAAAAATTTGTTTTTTTAGCCAAATTTTGAGGTTTGCAAAGGATTCTGGGTAACAGAACTTGGTCAGAGCCCCACAAGTCAACTCATCTTGCATTCCCCTAGGTCTCTTGTTTTCAAAAATGCACAGGTGTGGTAGGTTTCCTTAGGTGCCGGCTGAGCTAGAGGCCACAATCTATAGGTAGGCACTTTGCAAAAAAGACCTCTGTTATCTTAAAAAAAATGTGATGTGTCCATGTTGCGTTTTGGGGCATTTCCTGTCACGGGCGCTAGTCCTACCCACACAAGTGAGGTATCATTTTTATCGGGAGACTTGGGGGAACGCTGGGTGGAAGAAAATGTGTGGCTCCTCTCAGATTACAGAACTTTCTGTCACCAAAATGTGAGGAAAACGTGTTTTTTTATCCAAATTTTGAGGTTTGCAAAGGATTCTGGGTAACAGAACCTGGTCAGAGCCCCACAAGTCACCCCATCTTGGATTCCCCTAGGTCTCTAGTTTTCAAATATGCACAGGTTTGGTAGGTTTCCCTAGGTGCCGGCTGAGCTAGAGGCCAAAATCTACAGGTAGGCACTTTGCAAAAAACACCTCTGTTTTCTTTCAAAAAATGTGATGTGTCCACGTTGTGTTTTGGGGCATTTCCTGTCACGGGCGCTAGGCCTACCCACACAAGTGAGGTATCATTTTTATCGGGAGACTTGGGGAAACGCTGGGTGGAAGGAAATTTGTAGCTCCTCTCAGATTCCAGAACTTTCTGTCACCGAAATGTGAGGAAAACGTGTTTTTTTTAGCCAAATTTTGAGGTTTGCAAAGGATTCTGGGTAACAGAACCTGGTCAGAGCCCCACAAGTCAACTCACCTTGGATTCCCCTGGGTCTCTAGTTTTCAAAAATGCACAGGTTTGGTAGGTTTCCTTAGGTGCCGGCTGAGCTGGAGGCCAAAATCTACAGGTAGGCACTTTGCAAAAAACACCTCTGTTTTCTTTTAAAAAATGTGATGTGTCCACGTTGTGTTTTGGGGCATTTCCTGTCACGGGCGCTAGGCCTACCCACACAAGTGAGGTATAATTTTTATCGGGAGACTTGGGGGAACGCTGGGTGGAAGGAAATTTGTGGCTCCTCTCAGATTCCAGAACTTTCTGTCACCGAAATATGAGGAAAACGTGTTTTTTTAGCCAAATTTTGAGGTTTGCCAAGGATTCTGGGTAACAGAACCTGGTCAGAGCCCCACAAGTCACCCCATCTTGGATTCCCCTGGGTTTCTAGTTTTCAAAAATGTGCTGGTTTGCTAGGTTTCCCCAGGTGCCGGCTGAGGTAGAGGCCAAAATCCACAGGTAGGCACTGTTTTCTATGAACAAATGTGATGTGTCCACGTTGTGTTTTGGGCCATTTCCTGTTACGGGCGCTAGTCCTACCCACACAAGTGAGGTATCATTTTTATCGGGAGACTTGGGGAAACGCTAGGTGGAAGGAAATTTGTAGCTCCTCTCAGATTCCAGAACTTTCTGTCACCGAAATGTGAGGAAAACGTGTTTTTTTTAGCCAAATTTTGAGGTTTGCAAAGGATTCTGGGTAACAGAACCTGGTCAGAGCCCCACAAGTCAACTCATCTTGGATTCCCCTAGGTCTCTTGTTTTAAAAAATGCACAGGTGTGGTAGGTTTCCCTAGGTGCCGGCTGAGCTAGAGGCCAAAATCTATAGGTAGGCACTTTGCAAAAAAGACCTCTGTTATCTTAAAAAAAATGTGATGTGTCCATGTTGCGTTTTGGGGCATTTCCTGTCGCGGGCGCTAGTCCTACCCACACAAGTGAGGTATCATTTTTATCGGGAGACTTGGGGGAACGCTGGGTGGAAGAAAATTTGTGGCTCCTCTCAGATTCCAGAACTTTCTGTCACCAAAATGTGAGGAAAACGTGTTTTTTTAGCCAAATTTTGAGGTTTGCAAAGGATTCTGGGTAACAGAACCTGGTCAGAGCCCCACAAGTCAACTCATCTTGGATTCCCCTAGGTCTCTAGTTTTCAAAAATGCACAGGTTTGGTAGGTTTCCCTAGGTGCTGGCTGAGCTACAGGCCAAAATCTACAGGTAGGCACTTTGCAAAAAACACCTCTGTTTTCTTTAAAAAAATGTGATGTGTCCACGTTGTGTTTTGGGGCATTTCCTGTCACGGGCGCTAGGCCTACCCACACAAGTGAGGTATCATTTTTATCGGGAGACTTGGGGGAACGCTGGGTGGAAGGAAATTTGTGGCTCCTCTCAGATTCCAGAACTTTCTGTAACCGAAATGAGAGGAAAACTTGTTTTTTTAGCCAAATTTTGAGGTTTGCCAAGGATTCTGGGTAACAGAACCTGGTCAGAGCCCCACAAGTCAACTCACCTTGGATTCCCCTGGGTCTCTAGTTTTCAAAAATGCACAGGTTTGGTAGGTTTCCTTAGGTGCCGGCTGAGCTGGAGGCCAAAATCTACAGGTAGGCACTTTGCAAAAAACACCTCTGTTTTCTTTCAAAAAATGTGATGTGTCCACGTTGTGTTTTGGGGCATTTCCTGTCACGGGCGCTAGGCCTACCCACACAAGTGAGGTATCATTTTTATCGGGAGACTTGGGGAAACGCTGGGTGGAAGGAAATTTGTAGCTCCTCTCAGATTCCAGAACTTTCTGTCACCGAAATGTGAGGAAAACGTGTTTTTTTTAGCCAAATTTTGAGGTTTGCAAAGGATTCTGGGTAACAGAACCTGGTCAGAGCCCCACAAGTCAACTCACCTTGGATTCCCCTGGGTCTCTAGTTTTCAAAAATGCACAGGTTTGGTAGGTTTCCTTAGGTGCCGGCTGAGCTGGAGGCCAAAATCTACAGGTAGGCACTTTGCAAAAAACACCTCTGTTTTCTTTAAAAAAATGTGATGTGTCCACGTTGTGTTTTGGGGCATTTCCTGTCACGGGCACTAGGCCTACCCACACAAGTGAGGTATAATTTTTATCGGGAGACTTGGGGGAACGCTGGGTGGAAGGAAATTTGTGGCTCCTCTCAGATTCCAGAACTTTCTGTCACCGAAATATGAGGAAAACGTGTTTTTTTAGCCAAATTTTGAGGTTTGCCAAGGATTCTGGGTAACAGAACCTGGTCAGAGCCCCACAAGTCACCCCATCTTGGATTCCCCTGGGTTTCTAGTTTTCAAAAATGTGCTGGTTTGCTAGGTTTCCCCAGGTGCCGGCTGAGGTAGAGGCCAAAATCCACAGGTAGGCACTGTTTTCTATGAACAAATGTGATGTGTCCACGTTGTGTTTTGGGCCATTTCCTGTTACGGGCGCTAGTCCTACCCACACAAGTGAGGTATCATTTTTATCGGGAGACTTGGGGAAACGCTAGGTGGAAGGAAATTTGTAGCTCCTCTCAGATTCCAGAACTTTCTGTCACCGAAATGTGAGGAAAACGTGTTTTTTTTAGCCAAATTTTGAGGTTTGCAAAGGATTCTGGGTAACAGAACCTGGTCAGAGCCCCACAAGTCAACTCATCTTGGATTCCCCTAGGTCTCTTGTTTTAAAAAATGCACAGGTGTGGTAGGTTTCCCTAGGTGCCGGCTGAGCTAGAGGCCAAAATCTATAGGTAGGCACTTTGCAAAAAAGACCTCTGTTATCTTAAAAAAAATGTGATGTGTCCATGTTGCGTTTTGGGGCATTTCCTGTCGCGGGCGCTAGTCCTACCCACACAAGTGAGGTATCATTTTTATCGGGAGACTTGGGGGAACGCTGGGTGGAAGAAAATTTGTGGCTCCTCTCAGATTCCAGAACTTTCTGTCACCAAAATGTGAGGAAAACGTGTTTTTTTAGCCAAATTTTGAGGTTTGCAAAGGATTCTGGGTAACAGAACCTGGTCAGAGCCCCACAAGTCAACTCATCTTGGATTCCCCTAGGTCTCTAGTTTTCAAAAATGCACAGGTTTGGTAGGTTTCCCTAGGTGCTGGCTGAGCTACAGGCCAAAATCTACAGGTAGGCACTTTGCAAAAAACACCTCTGTTTTCTTTAAAAAAATGTGATGTGTCCACGTTGTGTTTTGGGGCATTTCCTGTCACGGGCGCTAGGCCTACCCACACAAGTGAGGTATCATTTTTATCGGGAGACTTGGGGGAACGCTGGGTGGAAGGAAATTTGTGGCTCCTCTCAGATTCCAGAACTTTCTGTAACCGAAATGAGAGGAAAACTTGTTTTTTTAGCCAAATTTTGAGGTTTGCCAAGGATTCTGGGTAACAGAACCTGGTCAGAGCCCCACAAGTCACCCCATCTTGGATTCCCCTGGGTTTCTAGTTTTCAAAAATGCGCTGGTTTGCTAGGTTTCCCCAGGTGCCGGCTGAGGTAGAGGCCAAAATCCACAGGTAGGCACTGTTTTCTATGAACAAATGTGATGTGTCCTCGTTGTGTTTTGGGCCATGTCCTGTTGCGGGCGCTAGTCCTACCCACACAAGTGAGGTATCATTTTTATCGGGAGACTTGGGGGAACGCTGGGTGGAAGAAAATTTGTGGCTCCTCTCAGATTACAGAACTTTCTGTCACCAAAATGTGAGGAAAACGTGTTTTTTTATCCAAATTTTGAGGTTTGCAAAGGATTCTGGGTAACAGAACCTGGTCAGAGCCCCACAAGTCACCCCATCTTGGATTCCCCTAGGTCTCTAGTTTTCAAATATGCACAGGTTTGGTAGGTTTCCCTAGGTGCCGGCTGAGCTAGAGGCCAAAATCTACAGGTAGGCACTTTGCAAAAAACACCTCTGTTTTCTTTCAAAAAATGTGATGTGTCCACGTTGTGTTTTGGGGCATTTCCTGTCACGGGCGCTAGGCCTACCCACACAAGTGAGGTATCATTTTTATCGGGAGACTTGGGGAAACGCTGGGTGGAAGGAAATTTGTAGCTCCTCTCAGATTCCAGAACTTTCTGTCACCGAAATGTGAGGAAAACGTGTTTTTTTTAGCCAAATTTTGAGGTTTGCATAGGATTCTGGGTAACAGAACCTGGTCAGAGCCCCACAAGTCAACTCATCTTGGATTCCCCTAGGTCTCTAGTTTTCAAAAATGCACAGGTTTGGTAGGTTTCCCTAGGTGCCGGCTGAGCTAGAGGCCAAAATCTACAGGTAGGCACTTTGCAAAAAACACCTCTGTTTTCTTTCAAAAAATGTGATGTGTCCACGTTGTGTTTTGGGGCATTTCCTGTCACGGGCGCTAGGCCTACCCACACAAGTGAGGTATCATTTTCATCGGGAGACTTGGGGGAACGCTGGGTGGAAGGAAATTTGTGGCACCTCTCAGATTCCAGAACTTTCTGTCACCGAAATGTGAGGAAAACGTGTTTTTTAGCCAAATTTTGAGGTTTGCAAAGGATTCTGGGTAACAGAACCTGGTCAGAGCCCCACAAGTCACCCCATCTTGGATTCCCCTAGGTCTCTAGTTTTCAAAAATGCACAGGTTTGGTAGGTTTCCCTAGGTGCCGGCTGAGCTAGAGGCCAAAATCTATAGGTAGGCACTTTGCAAAAAAGACCTCTGTTATCTTAAAAAAAATGTGATGTGTCCATGTTGCGTTTTGGGGCATTTCCTGTCGCGGGCGCTAGTCCTACCCACACAAGTGAGGTATCATTTTTATCGGGAGACTTGGGGGAACGCTGGGTGGAAGAAAATGTGTGGCTCCTCTCAGATTCCAGAACTTTCTGTCACCAAAATGTGAGGAAAACGTGTTTTTTTAGCCAAATTTTGAGGTTTGCAAAGGATTCTGGGTAACAGAACCTGGTCAGAGCCCCACAAGTCAACTCATCTTGGATTCCCCTAGGTCTCTAGTTTTAAAAAATGCACAGGTTTGGTAGGTTTCCCTAGGTGCCGGCTGAGCTAGAGGCCAAAATCTACAGGTAGGCACTTTGCAAAAAAACACCTCTGTTTTCTTTCAAAAAATGTGATGTGTCCACGTTGTGTTTTGGGGCATTTCCTGTCACGGGCGCTAGGCCTACCCACACAAGTGAGGTATCATTTTTATCTGGAGACTTGGGGAAACGCTGGGTGGAAGGAAATTTGTAGCTCCTCTCAGATTCCAGAACTTTCTGTCACCGAAATGTGAGCAAAACGTGTTTTTTTAGCCAAATTATGAGGTTTGCAAAGGATTCTGGGTAAGAGAACCTGGTCAGAGCCCCACAAGTCAACTCATCTTGGATTCCCCTAGGTCTCTAGTTTTCAAAAATGCACAGGTTTGGTAGGTTTCCCTAGGTGCCGGCTAAGCTAGAGGCAAAAATCTTCAGGTAGGCACTTTGCAAAAAACACCTCTGTTTTCTTTAAAAAAAATGTGATGTGTCCACATTGTGTTTTGGGGCATTTCCTGTCACGGGCGCTAGGCCTACCCACACAAGTGAGGTATCATTTTTATCGGGAGACTTGGGGGAACGCTGGGTGGAAGGAAATTTGTAGCTCCTCTCAGATTCCAGAACTTTCTGTCACCGAAATGTGAGCAAAACGTGTTTTTTTAGCCAAATTTTGAGGTTTGCAAAGGATTCTGGGTAACAGAACCTGGTCAGAGCCCCACAAGTCAACTCATCTTGGATTCCCCTAGGTCTCTAGTTTTAAAAAATGCACAGGTTTGGTAGGTTTCCCTAGGTGCCGGCTGAGCTAGAGGCAAAAATCTTCAGGTAGGCACTTTGCAAAAAACACCTCTGTTTTCTTTAAAAAAATGTGATGTGTCCACGTTGTGTTTTGGGGCATTTCCTGTCACGGGCGCTAGGCCTACCCACACAAGTGAGGTATCATTTTTATCGGGAGACTTGGGTGAACGCTGGGTGGAAGGAAATTTGTAGCTCCTCTCAGATTCCAGAACTTTCTGTCACCGAAATGTGAGGAAAACGTGTTTTTGTAGCCAAATTTTGAGGTTTGCAAAGGATTCTGGGTAACAGAACCTGGTCAGAGCCCCACAAGTCAACTCATCTTGGATTCCCCTAGGTCTCTAGTTTTCAAAAATGCACAGGTTTGGTAGGTTTCCCTAGGTGCCGGCTGAGCTAGAGGCCAAAATCTACAGGTAGGCACTTTGCAAAAAACACCTCTGTTTTCTTTCAAAAATTGTGATGTGTCCACGTTGTGTTTTGGGGCATTTCCTGTCACGGGCGCTAGGCCTACCCACACAAGTGAGGTATCATTTTTATCTGGAGACTTGGGGAAACGCTGGGTAGAAGGAAATTTGTAGCTCCTCTCAGATTCCAGAACTTTCTGTCACCGAAATGTGAGAAAAACTTGTTTTTTTAGCCAAATTTTGAGGTTTGCAAAGGATTCTGGGTAACAGAACCTGGTCAGAGCCCCACAAGTCAACTCATCTTGCATTCCCCTAGGTCTCTAGTTTTAAAAAATGCACAGGTTTGGTAGGTTTCCCTAGGTGCCGGCTGAGCTAGAGGCAAAAATCTTCAGGTAGGCACTTTGCAAAAAACACCTCTGTTTTCTTTAAAAAAATGTGATGTGTCCACGTTGTGTTTTGGGGCATTTCCTGTCACGGGCGCTAGGCCTACCCACACAAGTGAGGTATCATTTTCATCGGGAGACTTGGGGGAACGCTGGGTGGAAGGAAATTTGTGGCTCCTCTCAGATTCCAGAACTTTCTGTCACCGAAATATGAGGAAAACGTGTTTTTTTAGCCAAATTTTGAGGTTTGCCAAGGATTCTGGGTAACAGAACCTGGTCAGAGCCCCACAAGTCACCCCATCTTGGATTCCCCTGGGTTTCTAGTTTTCAAAAATGTGCTGGTTTGCTAGGTTTCCCCAGGTGCCGGCTGAGGTAGAGGCCAAAATCCACAGGTAGGCACTGTTTTCTATGAACAAATGTGATGTGTCCACGTTGTGTTTTGGGCCATTTCCTGTTACGGGCGCTAGTCCTACCCACACAAGTGAGGTATCATTTTTATCGGGAGACTTGGGGAAACGCTAGGTGGAAGGAAATTTGTAGCTCCTCTCAGATTCCAGAACTTTCTGTCACCGAAATGTGAGGAAAACGTGTTTTTTTTAGCCAAATTTTGAGGTTTGCAAAGGATTCTGGGTAACAGAACCTGGTCAGAGCCCCACAAGTCAACTCATCTTGGATTCCCCTAGGTCTCTTGTTTTAAAAAATGCACAGGTGTGGTAGGTTTCCCTAGGTGCCGGCTGAGCTAGAGGCCAAAATCTATAGGTAGGCACTTTGCAAAAAAGACCTCTGTTATCTTAAAAAAAATGTGATGTGTCCATGTTGCGTTTTGGGGCATTTCCTGTCGCGGGCGCTAGTCCTACCCACACAAGTGAGGTATCATTTTTATCGGGAGACTTGGGGGAACGCTGGGTGGAAGAAAATTTGTGGCTCCTCTCAGATTCCAGAACTTTCTGTCACCAAAATGTGAGGAAAACGTGTTTTTTTAGCCAAATTTTGAGGTTTGCAAAGGTTTCTGGGTAACAGAACCTGGTCAGAGCCCCACAAGTCAACTCATCTTGGATTCCCCTAGGTCTCTAGTTTTCAAAAATGCACAGGTTTGGTAGGTTTCCCTAGGTGCTGGCTGAGCTACAGGCCAAAATCTACAGGTAGGCACTTTGCAAAAAACACCTCTGTTTTCTTTAAAAAAATGTGATGTGTCCACGTTGTGTTTTGGGGCATTTCCTGTCACGGGCGCTAGGCCTACCCACACAAGTGAGGTATCATTTTTATCGGGAGACTTGGGGGAACGCTGGGTGGAAGGAAATTTGTGGCTCCTCTCAGATTCCAGAACTTTCTGTAACCGAAATGAGAGGAAAACTTGTTTTTTTAGCCAAATTTTGAGGTTTGCCAAGGATTCTGGGTAACAGAACCTGGTCAGAGCCCCACAAGTCACCCCATCTTGGATTCCCCTGGGTTTCTAGTTTTCAAAAATGCGCTGGTTTGCTAGGTTTCCCCAGGTGCTGGCTGAGGTAGAGGCCAAAATCCACAGGTAGGCACTGTTTTCTATGAACAAATGTGATGTGTCCTCGTTGTGTTTTGGGCCATGTCCTGTTGCGGGCGCTAGTCCTACCCACACAAGTGAGGTATCATTTTTATCGGGAGACTTGGGGGAACGCTGGGTGGAAGAAAATTTGTGGCTCCTCTCAGATTACAGAACTTTCTGTCACCAAAATGTGAGGAAAACGTGTTTTTTTATCCAAATTTTGAGGTTTGCAAAGGATTCTGGGTAACAGAACCTGGTCAGAGCCCCACAAGTCACCCCATCTTGGATTCCCCTAGGTCTCTAGTTTTCAAATATGCACAGGTTTGGTAGGTTTCCCTAGGTGCCGGCTGAGCTAGAGGCCAAAATCTACAGGTAGGCACTTTGCAAAAAACACCTCTGTTTTCTTTCAAAAAATCTGATGTGTCCACGTTGTGTTTTGGGGCATTTCCTGTCACGGGCGCTAGGCCTACCCACACAAGTGAGGTATCATTTTTATCGGGAGACTTGGGGAAACGCTGGGTGGAAGGAAATTTGTAGCTCCTCTCAGATTCCAGAACTTTCTGTCACCGAAATGTGAGGAAAACGTGTTTTTTTTAGCCAAATTTTGAGGTTTGCATAGGATTCTGGGTAACAGAACCTGGTCAGAGCCCCACAAGTCAACTCATCTTGGATTCCCCTAGGTCTCTAGTTTTCAAAAATGCACAGGTTTGGTAGGTTTCCCTAGGTGCCGGCTGAGCTAGAGGCCAAAATCTACAGGTAGGCACTTTGCAAAAAACACCTCTGTTTTCTTTCAAAAAATGTGATGTGTCCACGTTGTGTTTTGGGGCATTTCCTGTCACGGGCGCTAGGCCTACCCACACAAGTGAGGTATCATTTTCATCGGGAGACTTGGGGGAACGCTGGGTGGAAGGAAATTTGTGGCACCTCTCAGATTCCAGAACTTTCTGTCACCGAAATGTGAGGAAAACGTGTTTTTTAGCCAAATTTTGAGGTTTGCAAAGGATTCTGGGTAACAGAACCTGGTCAGAGCCCCACAAGTCACCCCATCTTGGATTCCCCTAGGTCTCTTGTTTTCAAAAATGCACAGGTTTGGTAGGTTTCCCTAGGTGCCGGCTGAGCTAGAGGCCAAAATCTATAGGTAGGCACTTTGCAAAAAAGACCTCTGTTATCTTAAAAAAAATGTGATGTGTCCATGTTGCGTTTTGGGGCATTTCCTGTCGCGGGCGCTAGTCCTACCCACACAAGTGAGGTATCATTTTTATCGGGAGACTTGGGGGAACGCTGGGTGGAAGAAAATGTGTGGCTCCTCTCAGATTCCAGAACTTTCTGTCACCAAAATGTGAGGAAAACGTGTTTTTTTAGCCAAATTTTGAGGTTTGCAAAGGATTCTGGGTAACAGAACCTGGTCAGAGCCCCACAAGTCAACTCATCTTGGATTCCCCTAGGTCTCTAGTTTTAAAAAATGCACAGGTTTGGTAGGTTTCCCTAGGTGCCGGCTGATCTAGAGGCCAAAATCTACAGGTAGGCACTTTGCAAAAAAACACCTCTGTTTTCTTTCAAAAAATGTGATGTGTCCACGTTGTGTTTTGGGGCATTTCCTGTCACGGGCGCTAGGCCTACCCACACAAGTGAGGTATCATTTTTATCTGGAGACTTGGGGAAACGCTGGGTGGAAGGAAATTTGTAGCTCCTCTCAGATTCCAGAACTTTCTGTCACCGAAATGTGAGCAAAACGTGTTTTTTTAGCCAAATTATGAGGTTTGCAAAGGATTCTGGGTAAGAGAACCTGGTCAGAGCCCCACAAGTCAACTCATCTTGGATTCCCCTAGGTCTCTAGTTTTCAAAAATGCACAGGTTTGGTAGGTTTCCCTAGGTGCCGGCTGAGCTAGAGGCAAAAATCTTCAGGTAGGCACTTTGCAAAAAACACCTCTGTTTTCTTTAAAAAAAATGTGATGTGTCCACATTGTGTTTTGGGGCATTTCCTGTCACGGGCGCCAGGCCTACCCACACAAGTGAGGTATCATTTTTATCGGGAGACTTGGGGGAACGCTGGGTGGAAGGAAATTTGTAGCTCCTCTCAGATTCCAGAACTTTCTGTCACCGAAATGTGAGCAAAACGTGTTTTTTTAGCCAAATTTTGAGGTTTGCAAAGGATTCTGGGTAACAGAACCTGGTCAGAGCCCCACAAGTCAACTCATCTTGGATTCCCCTAGGTCTCTAGTTTTAAAAAATGCACAGGTTTGGTAGGTTTCCCTAGGTGCCGGCTGAGCTAGAGGCAAAAATCTTCAGGTAGGCACTTTGCAAAAAACACCTCTGTTTTCTTTAAAAAAATGTGATGTGTCCACGTTGTGTTTTGGGGCATTTCCTGTCACGGGCGCTAGGCCTACCCACACAAGTGAGGTATCATTTTTATCGGGAGACTTGGGTGAACGCTGGGTGGAAGGAAATTTGTAGCTCCTCTCAGATTCCAGAACTTTCTGTCACCGAAATGTGAGGAAAACGTGTTTTTGTAGCCAAATTTTGAGGTTTGCAAAGGATTCTGGGTAACAGAACCTGGTCAGAGCCCCACAAGTCAACTCATCTTGGATTCCCCTAGGTCTCTAGTTTTCAAAAATGCACAGGTTTGGTAGGTTTCCCTAGGTGCCGGCTGAGCTAGAGGCCAAAATCTACAGGTAGGCACTTTGCAAAAAACACCTCTGTTTTCTTTCAAAAATTGTGATGTGTCCACGTTGTGTTTTGGGGCATTTCCTGTCACGGGCGCTAGGCCTACCCACACAAGTGAGGTATCATTTTTATCTGGAGACTTGGGGAAACGCTGGGTAGAAGGAAATTTGTAGCTCCTCTCAGATTCCAGAACTTTCTGTCACCGAAATGTGAGAAAAACTTGTTTTTTTAGCCAAATTTTGAGGTTTGCAAAGGATTCTGGGTAACAGAACTTGGTCAGAGCCCCACAAGTCAACTCATCTTGCATTCCCCTAGGTCTCTAGTTTTAAAAAATGCACAGGTTTGGTAGGTTTCCCTAGGTGCCGGCTGAGCTAGAGGCAAAAATCTTCAGGTAGGCACTTTGCAAAAAACACCTCTGTTTTCTTTAAAAAAATGTGATGTGTCCACGTTGTGTTTTGGGGCATTTCCTGTCACGGGCGCTAGGCCTACCCACACAAGTGAGGTATCATTTTTATCGGGAGACTTGGGGGAACGCTGGGTGGAAGAAAATTTGTGGCTCCTCTCAGATTCCAGAACTTTCTGTCACCAAAATGTGAGGAAAACGTGTTTTTTTAGCCAAATTTTGAGGTTTGCAAAGGATTCGGGGTAACAGAACCTGGTCAGAGCCCCACAAGTCAACTCACCTTGGATTACCCTGGGTCTCTAGTTTTCAAAAATGCACAGGTTTGGTATGTTTCCTTAGGTGCCGGCTGAGCTAGAGGCCAAAATCTACAGGTAGGCACTTTGCAAAAAACACCTCTGTTTTCTTTCAAAAAATGTGATTTGTCCACGTTGTGTTTTGGGGCATTTCCTGTCACGGGCGCTAGGCCTACCCACACAAGTGAGGTATCATTTTTATCGGGAGACTTGGGGAAACGCTGGGTGGAAGGAAATTTGTAGCTCCTCCAAGATTTCAGAACTTTCTGTCACCGAAATGTGAGCAAAACGTGTTTTTTTTAGCCAAATTTTGAGGTTTGCAAAGGATTCTGGGTAACAGAACCTGGTCAGAGCCCCACAAGTCAACTCACCTTGGATTCCCCTGGGTCTCTAGTTTTCAAAAATGCACAGGTTTGGTAGGTTTCCTTAGGTGCCGGCTGAGCTGGAGGCCAAAATCTACAGGTAGGCACTTTGCAAAAAACACCTCTGTTTTCTTTAAAAAAATGTGATGTGTCCACGTTGTGTTTTGGGGCATTTCCTGTCACGGGCGCTATGCCTACCCACACAAGTGAGGTATAATTTTTATCGGGAGACTTGGGGGAACGCTGGGTGGAAGGAAATTTGTGGCTCCTCTCAGATTCCAGAACTTTCTGTCACCGAAATATGAGGAAAACGTGTTTTTTTAGCCAAATTTTGAGGTTTGCCAAGGATTCTGGGTAACAGAACCTGGTCAGAGCCCCACAAGTCACCCCATCTTGGATTACCCTGGGTTTCTAGTTTTCAAAAATGCGCTGGTTTGCTAGGTTTCCCCAGGTGCCGGCTGAGGTAGAGGCCAAAATCCACAGGTAGGCACTGTTTTCTATGAACAAATGTGATGTGTCCTCGTTGTGTTTTGGGCCATGTCCTGTTGCGGGCGCTAGTCCTACCCACACAAGTGAGGTATCATTTTTATCGGGAGACTTGGGGGAACGCTGGGTGGAAGAAAATTTGTGGCTCCTCTCAGATTACAGAACTTTCTGTCACCAAAATGTGAGGAAAACGTGTTTTTTTATCCAAATTTTGAGGTTTGCAAAGGATTCTGGGTAACAGAACCTGGTCAGAGCCCCACAAGTCACCCCAACTTGGATTCCCCTACGTCTCTAGTTTTCAAATATGCACAGGTTTGGTAGGTTTCCCTAGGTGCCGGCTGAGCTAGAGGCCAAAATCTACAGGTAGGCACTTTGCAAAAAACACCTCTGTTTTCTTTAAAAAAATGTGATGTGTCCACGTTGTGTTTTGGGGCATTTCCTGTCACGGGCGCTAGGCCTACCCACACAAGTGAGGTATCATTTTTATCGGGAGACTTGGGGAAACGCTGGGTGGAAGGAAATTTGTAGCTCCTCTCAGATTCCAGAACTTTCTGTCACCGAAATGTGAGGAAAACGTGTTTTTTTTAGCCAAATTTTGAGGTTTGCAAAGGATTCTGGGTAACAGAACCTGGTCAGAGCCCCACAAGTCAACTCATCTTGGATTCCCCTAGGTCTCTAGTTTTAAAAAATGCACAGGTTTGGTAGGTTTCCCTAGGTGCCGGCTGAGCTAGAGGCCAAAATCTACAGGTAGGCACTTTGCAAAAAACACCTCTGTTTTCTTTCAAAAAATGTGATGTGTCCACGTTGTGTTTTGGGGCATTTCCTGTCACGGGCGCTAGGCCTACCCACACAAGTGAGGTATCATTTTCATCGGGAGACTTGGGGGAACGCTGGGTGGAAGGAAATTTGTGGCACCTCTCAGATTCCAGAACTTTCTGTCACCGAAATGTGAGGAAAACGTGTTTTTTAGCCAAATTTTGAGGTTTGCAAAGGATTCTGGGTAACAGAACCTGGTCAGAGCCCCACAAGTCACCCCATCTTGGATTCCCCTAGGTCTCTTGTTTTCAAAAATGCACAGGTTTGGTAGGTTTCCCTAGGTGCCGGCTGAGCTAGAGGCCAAAATCTATAGGTAGGCACTTTGCAAAAAAAGACCTCTGTTATCTTAAAAAAAATGTGATGTGTCCATGTTGCGTTTTGGGGCATTTCCTGTCGCGGGCGCTAGTCCTACCCACACAAGTGAGGTATCATTTTTATCGGGAGACTTGGGGGAACGCTGGGTGGAAGAAAATGTGTGGCTCCTCTCAGATTCCAGAACTTTCTGTCACCAAAATGTGAGGAAAACGTGTTTTTTTAGCCAAATTTTGAGGTTTGCAAAGGATTCTGGGTAACAGAACCTGGTCAGAGCCCCACAAGTCAACTCATCTTGGATTCCCCTAGGTCTCTAGTTTTCAAAAATGCACAGGTTTGGTAGGTTTCCCTAGGTGCCGGCTGAGCTAGAGGCCAAAATCTACAGGTAGGCACTTTGCAAAAAAACACCTCTGTTTTCTTTCAAAAAATGTGATGTGTCCACGTTGTGTTTTGGGGCATTTCCTGTCACGGGCGCTAGGCCTACCCACACAAGTGAGGTATCATTTTTATCTGGAGACTTGGGGAAACGCTGGGTGGAAGGAAATTTGTAGCTCCTCTCAGATTCCAGAACTTTCTGTCACCGAAATGTGAGCAAAACGTGTTTTTTTAGCCAAATTATGAGGTTTGCAAAGGATTCTGGGTAAGAGAACCTGGTCAGAGCCCCACAAGTCAACTCATCTTGGATTCCCCTAGGTCTCTAGTTTTCAAAAATGCACAGGTTTGGTAGGTTTCCCTAGGTGCCGGCTGAGCTAGAGGCAAAAATCTTCAGGTAGGCACTTTGCAAAAAACACCTCTGTTTTCTTTAAAAAAAATGTGATGTGTCCACATTGTGTTTTGGGGCATTTCCTGTCACGGGCGCTAGGCCTACCCACACAAGTGAGGTATCATTTTTATCGGGAGACTTGGGGGAACGCTGGGTGGAAGGAAATTTGTAGCTCCTCTCAGATTCCAGAACTTTCTGTCACCGAAATGTGAGCAAAACGTGTTTTTTTAGCCAAATTTTGAGGTTTGCAAAGGATTCTGGGTAACAGAACCTGGTCAGAGCCCCACAAGTCAACTCATCTTGGATTCCCCTAGGTCTCTAGTTTTAAAAAATGCACAGGTTTGGTAGGTTTCCCTAGGTGCCGGCTGAGCTAGAGGCAAAAATCTTCAGGTAGGCACTTTGCAAAAAACACCTCTGTTTTCTTTAAAAAAATGTGATGTGTCCACGTTGTGTTTTGGGGCATTTCCTGTCACGGGCGCTAGGCCTACCCACACAAGTGAGGTATCATTTTTATCGGGAGACTTGGGTGAACGCTGGGTGGAAGGAAATTTGTAGCTCCTCTCAGATTCCAGAACTTTCTGTCACCGAAATGTGAGGAAAACGTGTTTTTGTAGCCAAATTTTGAGGTTTGCAAAGGATTCTGGGTAACAGAACCTGGTCAGAGCCCCACAAGTCAACTCATCTTGGATTCCCCTAGGTCTCTAGTTTTCAAAAATGCACAGGTTTGGTAGGTTTCCCTAGGTGCCGGCTGAGCTAGAGGCCAAAATCTACAGGTAGGCACTTTGCAAAAAACACCTCTGTTTTCTTTCAAAAATTGTGATGTGTCCACGTTGTGTTTTGGGGCATTTCCTGTCACGGGCGCTAGGCCTACCCACACAAGTGAGGTATCATTTTTATCTGGAGACTTGGGGAAACGCTGGGTAGAAGGAAATTTGTAGCTCCTCTCAGATTCCAGAACTTTCTGTCACCGAAATGTGAGAAAAACTTGTTTTTTTAGCCAAATTTTGAGGTTTGCAAAGGATTCTGGGTAACAGAACTTGGTCAGAGCCCCACAAGTCAACTCATCTTGCATTCCCCTAGGTCTCTAGTTTTAAAAAATGCACAGGTTTGGTAGGTTTCCCTAGGTCCCGGCTGAGCTAGAGGCAAAAATCTTCAGGTAGGCACTTTGCAAAAAACACCTCTGTTTTCTTTAAAAAAATGTGATGTGTCCACGTTGTGTTTTGGGGCATTTCCTGTCACGGGCGCTAGGCCTACCCACACAAGTGAGGTATCATTTTTATCGGGAGACTTGGGGGAACGCTGGGTGGAAGAAAATTTGTGGCTCCTCTCAGATTCCAGAACTTTCTGTCACCAAAATGTGAGGAAAACGTGTTTTTTTAGCCAAATTTTGAGTTTTGCAAAGGATTCGGGGTAACAGAACCTGGTCAGAGCCCCACAAGTCAACTCACCTTGGATTACCCTGGGTCTCTAGTTTTCAAAAATGCACAGGTTTGGTAGGTTTCCTTAGGTGCCGGCTGAGCTAGAGGCCAAAATCTACAGGTAGGCACTTTGCAAAAAACACCTCTGTTTTCTTTCAAAAAATGTGATTTGTCCACGTTGTGTTTTGGGGCATTTCCTGTCACGGGCGCTAGGCCTACCCACACAAGTGAGGTATCATTTTTATCGGGAGACTTGGGGAAACGCTGGGTGGAAGGAAATTTGTAGCTCCTCCAAGATTTCAGAACTTTCTGTCACCGAAATGTGAGCAAAACGTGTTTTTTTTAGCCAAATTTTGAGGTTTGCAAAGGATTCTGGGTAACAGAACCTGGTCAGAGCCCCACAAGTCAACTCACCTTGGATTCCCCTGGGTCTCTAGTTTTCAAAAATGCACAGGTTTGGTAGGTTTCCTTAGGTGCCGGCTGAGCTGGAGGCCAAAATCTACAGGTAGGCACTGTGCAAAAAACACCTCTGTTTTCTTTAAAAAAATGTGATGTGTCCACGTTGTGTTTTGGGGCATTTCCTGTCACGGGCGCTAGGCCTACCCACACAAGTGAGGTATAATTTTTATCGGGAGACTTGGGGGAACGCTGGGTGGAAGGAAATTTGTGGCTCCTCTCAGATTCCAGAACTTTCTGTCACCGAAATATGAGGAAAACGTGTTTTTTTAGCCAAATTTTGAGGTTTGCCAAGGATTCTGGGTAACAGAACCTGGTCAGAGCCCCACAAGTCACCCCATCTTGGATTCCCCTGGGTTTCTAGTTTTCAAAAATGTGCTGGTTTGCTAGGTTTCCCCAGGTGCCGGCTGAGGTAGAGGCCAAAATCCACAGGTAGGCACTGTTTTCTATGAACAAATGTGATGTGTCCACGTTGTGTTTTGGGCCATGTCCTGTTGCGGGCGCTAGTCCTACCCACACAAGTGAGGTATCATTTTTATCGGGAGACTTGGGGGAACGCTGGGTGGAAGAAAATTTGTGGCTCCTCTCAGATTACAGAACTTTCTGTCACCAAAATGTGAGGAAAACGTGTTTTTTTATCCAAATTTTGAGGTTTGCAAAGGATTCTGGGTAACAGAACCTGGTCAGAGCCCCACAAGTCACCCCATCTTGGATTCCCCTAGGTCTCTAGTTTTCAAATATGCACAGGTTTGGTAGGTTTCCCTAGGTGCCGGCTGAGCTAGAGGCCAAAATCTACAGGTAGGCACTTTGCAAAAAACACCTCTGTTTTCTTTCAAAAAATGTGATGTGTCCACGTTGTGTTTTGGGGCATTTCCTGTCACGGGCGCTAGGCCTACCCACACAAGTGAGGTATCATTTTTATCGGGAGACTTGGGGAAACGCTGGGTGGAAGGAAATTTGTAGCTCCTCTCAGATTCCAGAACTTTCTGTCACCGAAATGTGAGGAAAACGTGTTTTTTTTAGCCAAATTTTGAGCTTTGCAAAGGATTCTGGGTAACAGAACCTGGTCAGAGCCCCACAAGTCAACTCATCTTGGATTCCCCTAGGTCTCTAGTTTTCAAAAATGCACAGGTTTGGTAGGTTTCCCTAGGTGCCGGCTGAGCTAGAGGCCAAAATCTACAGGTAGGCACTTTGCAAAAAACACCTCTGTTTTCTTCCAAAAAATGTGATGTGTCCACGTTGTGTTTTGGGGCATTTCCTGTCACGGGCGCTAGGCCTACCCACACAAGTGAGGTATCATTTTTATCTGGAGACTTGGGGAAATGCTGGGTGGAAGGAAATTTGTAGCTTCTCTCAGATTCCAGAACTTTCTGTCACCGAAATGTGAGAAAAACTTGTTTTTTTAGCCAAATTTTGAGGTTTGCAAAGGATTCTGGGTAACAGAACCTGGTCAGAGCCCCACAAGTCAACTCATCTTGGATTCCCCTAGGTCTCTAGTTTTCAGAAATGCACAGGTTTGGTAGGTTTCCCTAGGTGCCGGCTGAGCTAGAGGCAAAAATCTTCAGGTAGGCACTTTGCAATAAACACCTCTGTTTTCTTTAAAAAAATGTGATGTGTCCATGTTGTGTTTTGGGGCATTTCCTGCCACGGGCGCTAGGCCTACCCACACAAGTGAGGTATCATTTTTATCGGGAGACTTGGGGGAACGCTGAGTGGAAGGAAATTTGTGGCACCTCTCAGATTCCAGAACTTTCTGTCACCAAAATGTGAGGAAAACGGGTTTTTTAGCCAAATTTTGAGGATTGCAAAGGATTCTGGGTAACAGAACCTGGTCAGAGCCCCACAAGTCACCCCATCTTGGATTCCCCTAGGTCTCTTGTTTTCAAAAATGCACAGGTGTGGTAGGTTTCCTTAGGTGCCGGCTGAGCTAGAGGCCACAATCTATAGGTAGGCACTTTGCAAAAAAGACCTCTGTTATCTTAAAAAAAATGTGATGTGTCCATGTTGCGTTTTGGGGCATTTCCTGTCACGGGCGCTAGTCCTACCCACACAAGTGAGGTATCATTTTTATCGGGAGACTTGGGGGAACGCTGGGTGGAAGAAAATTTGTGGCTCCTCTCAGATTCCAGAACTTTCTGTCACCAAAATGTGAGGAAAACGTGTTTTTTTAGCCAAATTTTGAGGTTTGCAAAGGATTCTGGTTAACAGAACCTGGTCAGAGCCCCACAAGTCAACTCATCTTGGATTCCCCTAGGTCTCTAGTTTTCAAAAATGCACAGGTTTGGTAGGTTTCCCTAGGTGCTGGCTGAGCTACAGGCCAAAATCTACAGGTAGGCACTTTGCAAAAAACACCTCTGTTTTCTTTAAAAAAATGTGATGTGTCCACGTTGTGTTTTGGGGCATTTCCTGTCACGGGCGCTAGGCCTACCCACACAAGTGAGGTATAATTTTTATCGGGAGACTTGGGGGAACGCTGGGTGGAAGGAAATTTGTGGCTCCTCTCAGATTCCAGAACTTTCTGTAACCGAAATGAGAGGAAAACTTGTTTTTTTAGCCAAATTTTGAGGTTTGCCAAGGATTCTGGGTAACAGAACCTGGTCAGAGCCCCACAAGTCACCCCATCTTGGATTCCCCTGGGTTTCTAGTTTTCAAAAATGCGCTGGTTTGCTAGGTTTCCCCAGGTGCCGGCTGAGGTAGAGGCCAAAATCCACAGGTAGGCACTGTTTTCTATGAACAAATGTGATGTGTCCTCGTTGTGTTTTGGGCCATGTCCTGTTGCGGGCGCTAGTCCTACCCACACAAGTGAGGTATCATTTTTATCGGGAGACTTGGGGGAACGCTGGGTGGAAGAAAATTTGTGGCTCCTCTCAGATTACAGAACTTTCTGTCACCAAAATGTGAGGAAAACGTGTTTTTTTATCCAAATTTTGAGGTTTGCAAAGGATTCTGGGTAACAGAACCTGGTCAGAGCCCCACAAGTCACCCCATCTTGGATTCCCCTAGGTCTCTAGTTTTCAAATATGCACCGGTTTGGTAGGTTTCCCTAGGTGCCGGCTGAGCTAGAGGCCAAAATCTACAGGTAGGCACTTTGCAAAAAACACCTCTGTTTTCTTTCAAAAAATGTGATGTGTCCACGTTGTGTTTTGGGGCATTTCCTGTGACGGGCGCTAGGCCTACCCACACAAGTGAGGTATCATTTTTATCGGGAGACTTGGGGAAACGCTGGGTGGAAGGAAATTTGTAGCTCCTCTCAGATTCCAGAACTTTCTGTCACCGAAATGTGAGGAAAACGTGTTTTTTTTAGCCAAATTTTGAGGTTTGCAAAGGATTCTGGGTAACAGAACCTGGTCAGAGCCCCACAAGTCAACTCATCTTGGATTCCCCTAGGTCTCTAGTTTTAAAAAATGCACAGGTTTGGTAGGTTTCCCTAGGTGCCGGCTGAGCTAGAGGCCAAAATCTACAGGTAGGCACTTTGCAAAAAACACCTCTGTTTTCTTTAAAAAAATGTGATGTGTCCACGTTGTGTTTTGGGGCATTTCCTGTCACGGGCGCTAGGCCTACCCACACAAGTGAGGTATCATTTTTATCGGGAGACTTGGGGGAACGCTGGGTGGAAGGAAATTTGTGGCACCTCTCAGATTCCTGAACTTTCTGTCACCGAAATGTGAGGAAAACGTGTTTTTTAGCCAAATTTTGAGGTTTGCAAAGGATTCTGGGTAACAGAACCTGGTCAGAGCCCCACAAGTCACCCCATCTTGGATTCCCCTAGGTCTCTTGTTTTCAAAAATGCACAGGTGTGGTAGGTTTCCCTAGGTGCCGGCTGAGCTAGAGGCCAAAATCTATAGGTAGGCACTTTGCAAAAAAGACCTCTGTTATCTTAAAAAAAATGTGATGTGTCCATGTTGCGTTTTGGGGCATTTCCTGTCGCGGGCGCTAGTCCTACCCATACAAGTGAGGTATCATTTTTATCGGGAGACTTGGGGGAACGCTGGGTGGAAGAAAATTTGTGGCTCCTCTCAGATTCCAGAACTTTCTGTCACCAAAATGTGAGGAAAACGTGTTTTTTTAGCCAAATTTTGAGGTTTGCAAAGGATTCTGGGTAACAGAACCTGGTCAGAGCCCCACAAGTCAACTCATCTTGGATTCCCCTAGGTCTCTAGTTTTCAAAAATGCACAGGTTTGGTAGGTTTCCCTAGGTGCCGGCTGAGCTAGAGGCCAAAATCTACAGGTAGGCACTTTGCAAAAAAACACCTCTGTTTTCTTTCAAAAAATGTGATGTGTCCACGTTGTGTTTTGGGGCATTTCCTGTCACGGGCGCTAGGCCTACCCACACAAGTGAGGTATCATTTTTATCTGGAGACTTGGGGAAACGCTGGGTGGAAGGAAATTTGTAGCTCCTCTCAGATTCCAGAACTTTCTGTCACCGAAATGTGAGCGAAACGTGTTTTTTTAGCCAAATTATGAGGTTTGCAAAGGATTCTGGGTAAGAGAACCTGGTCAGAGCCCCACAAGTCAACTCATCTTGGATTCCCCTAGGTCTCTAGTTTTCAAAAATGCACAGGTTTGGTAGGTTTCCCTAGGTGCCGGCTGAGCTAGAGGCAAAAATCTTCAGGTAGGCACTTTGCAAAAAACACCTCTGTTTTCTTTAAAATAAATGTGATGTGTCCACATTGTGTTTTGGGGCATTTCCTGTCACGGGCGCTAGGCCTACCCACACAAGTGAGGTATCATTTTTATCGGGAGACTTGGGGGAACGCTGGGTGGAAGGAAATTTGTAGCTCCTCTCAGATTCCAGAACTTTCTGTCACCGAAATGTGAGCAAAACGTGTTTTTTTAGCCAAATTTTGAGGTTTGCAAAGGATTCTGGGTAACAGAAACTGGTCAGAGCCCCACAAGTCAACTCATCTTGGATTCCCCTAGGTCTCTAGTTTTAAAAAATGCACAGGTTTGGTAGGTTTCCCTAGGTGCCGGCTGAGCTAGAGGCAAAAATCTTCAGGTAGGCACTTTGCAAAAAACACCTCTGTTTTCTTTAAAAAAATGTGATGTGTCCACATTGTGTTTTGGGGCATTTCCTGTCACGGGCGCTAGGCCTACCCACACAAGTGAGGTATCATTTTTATCGGGAGACTTGGGTGAACGCTGGGTGGAAGGAAATTTGTAGCTCCTCTCAGATTCCAGAACTTTCTGTCACCGAAATGTGAGGAAAACGTGTTTTTGTAGCCAAATTTTGAGGTTTGCAAAGGATTCTGGGTAACAGAACCTGGTCAGAGCCCCACAAGTCAACTCATCTTGGATTCCCCTAGGTCTCTAGTTTTAAAAAATGCACAGGTTTGGTAGGTTTCCCTAGGTGCCGGCTGAGCTAGAGGCCAAAATCTACAGGTAGGCACTTTGCAAAAAACACCTCTGTTTTCTTTAAAAAATTGTGATGTGTCCACGTTGTGTTTTGGGGCATTTCCTGTCACGGGCGCTAGGCCTACCCACACAAGTGAGGTATCATTTTTATCTGGAGACTTGGGGAAACGCTGGGTAGAAGGAAATTTGTAGCTCCTCTCAGATTCCAGAACTTTCTGTCACCGAAATGTGAGAAAAACTTGTTTTTTTAGCCAAATTTTGAGGTTTGCAAAGGATTCTGGGTAACAGAACTTGGTCAGAGCCCCACAAGTCAACTCATCTTGCATTCCCCTAGGTCTCTAGTTTAAAAAAATGCACAGGTTTGGTAGGTTTCCCTAGGTGCCGGCTGAGCTAGAGCCAAAAATCTTCAGGTAGGCACTTTGCAAAAAACACCTCTGTTTTCTTTAAAAAAATGTGATGTGTCCAGGTTGTGTTTTGGGGCATTTCCTGTCACGGGCGCTAGGCCTACCCACACAAGTGAGGTATCATTTTTATCGGGAGACTTGGGGGAACGCTGGGTGGAAGAAAATTTGTGGCTCCTCTCAGATTCCAGAACTTTCTGTCACCAAAATGTGAGGAAAACGTGTTTTTTTAGCCAAATTTTGAGGTTTGCAAAGGATTCGGGGTAACAGAACCTGGTCAGAGCCCCACAAGTCACCCCATCTTGGATTCCCCTGGGTTTCTAGTTTTCAAAAATGCGCTGGTTTGCTAGGTTTCCCCAGGTGCCGGCTGAGGTAGAGGCCAAAATCCACAGGTAGGCACTGTTTTCTATGAACAAATGTGATGTGTCCTCGTTGTGTTTTGGGCCATGTCCTGTTGCGGGCGCTAGTCCTACCCACACAAGTGAGGTATCATTTTTATCGGGAGACTTGGGGGAACGCTGGGTGGAAGAAAATTTGTGGCTCCTCTCAGATTACAGAACTTTCTGTCACCAAAATGTGAGGAAAACGTGTTTTTTTATCCAAATTTTGAGGTTTGCAAAGGATTCTGGGTAACAGAACCTGGTCAGAGCCCCACAAGTCACCCCATCTTGGATTCCCCTAGGTCTCTAGTTTTCAAATATGCACCGGTTTGGTAGGTTTCCCTAGGTGCCGGCTGAGCTAGAGGCCAAAATCTACAGGTAGGCACTTTGCAAAAAACACCTCTGTTTTCTTTCAAAAAATGTGATGTGTCCACGTTGTGTTTTGGGGCATTTCCTGTGACGGGCGCTAGGCCTACCCACACAAGTGAGGTATCATTTTTATCGGGAGACTTGGGGAAACGCTGGGTGGAAGGAAATTTGTAGCTCCTCTCAGATTCCAGAACTTTCTGTCACCGAAATGTGAGGAAAACGTGTTTTTTTTAGCCAAATTTTGAGGTTTGCAAAGGATTCTGGGTAACAGAACCTGGTCAGAGCCCCACAAGTCAACTCATCTTGGATTCCCCTAGGTCTCTAGTTTTAAAAAATGCACAGGTTTGGTAGGTTTCCCTAGGTGCCGGCTGAGCTAGAGGCCAAAATCTACAGGTAGGCACTTTGCAAAAAACACCTCTGTTTTCTTTAAAAAATTGTGATGTGTCCACGTTGTGTTTTGGGGCATTTCCTGTCACGGGCGCTAGGCCTACCCACACAAGTGAGGTATCATTTTTATCTGGAGACTTGGGGAAACGCTGGGTAGAAGGAAATTTGTAGCTCCTCTCAGATTCCAGAACTTTCTGTCACCGAAATGTGAGAAAAACTTGTTTTTTTAGCCAAATTTTGAGGTTTGCAAAGGATTCTGGGTAACAGAACTTGGTCAGAGCCCCACAAGTCAACTCATCTTGCATTCCCCTAGGTCTCTAGTTTAAAAAAATGCACAGGTTTGGTAGGTTTCCCTAGGTGCCGGCTGAGCTAGAGCCAAAAATCTTCAGGTAGGCACTTTGCAAAAAACACCTCTGTTTTCTTTAAAAAAATGTGATGTGTCCAGGTTGTGTTTTGGGGCATTTCCTGTCACGGGCGCTAGGCCTACCCACACAAGTGAGGTATCATTTTTATCGGGAGACTTGGGGGAACGCTGGGTGGAAGAAAATTTGTGGCTCCTCTCAGATTCCAGAACTTTCTGTCACCAAAATGTGAGGAAAACGTGTTTTTTTAGCCAAATTTTGAGGTTTGCAAAGGATTCGGGGTAACAGAACCTGGTCAGAGCCCCACAAGTCAACTCACCTTGGATTCCCCTGGGTCTCTAGTTTTCAAAAATGCACAGGTTTGGTAGGTTTACTTAGGTGCCGGCTGAGCTAGAGGCCAAAATCTACAGGTAGGCACTTTGCAAAAAACACCTCTGTTTTCTTTAAAAAAATGTGATGTGTCCACGTTGTGTTTTGGGGCATTTCCTGTCACGGGCGCTAGGCCTACCCACACAAGTGAGGTATCATTTTTATCGGGAGACTTGGGGAAACGCTGGGTGGAAGGAAATTTGTAGCTCCTCCTAGATTTCAGAACTTTCTGTCACCGAAATGTGAGGAAAACGTGTTTTTTTTAGCCAAATTTTGAGGTTTGCAAAGGATTCTGGGTAACAGAACCTGGTCAGAGCCCCACAAGTCAACTCATCTTGGATTCCCCTAGGTCTCTAGTTTTCAAAAATGCACAGGTTTGGTAGGTTTCCCTAGGTGCCGGCTGAGCTAAAGGCCAAAATCTACAGGTAGGCACTTTGCAAAAAACACCTCTGTTTTCTTCCAAAAAATGTGATGTGTCCACGTTGTGTTTTGGGGCATTTCCTGTCACGGGCGCTAGGCCTACCCACACAAGTGAGGTATCATTTTTATCGGGAGACTTGGGTGAACGCTGGGTGGAAGGAAATTTGTGGCTCCTCTCAGATTCCAGAACTTTCTGTCACCAAAATATGAGGAAAACGTGTTTTTTTAGCCAAATTTTGAGGTTTGCAAAGGATTCGGGGTAACAGAACCTGGTCAGAGCCCCACAAGTCAACTCACCTTGGATTACCCTGGGTCTCTAGTTTTCAAAAATGCACAGGTTTGGTAGGTTTCCTTAGGTGCCGGCTGAGCTAGAGGCCAAAATCTACAGGTAGGCACTTTGCAAAAAACACCTCTGTTTTCTTTCAAAAAATGTGATGTGTCCACGTTGTGTTTTGGGGCATTTCCTGTCACGGGCGCTAGGCCTACCCACACAAGTGAGGTATCATTTTTATCAGGAGACTTGGGGAAACGCTGGGTGGAAGGAAATTTGTAGCTCCTCCTAGATTTCAGAACTTTCTGTCACCGAAATGTGAGCAAAACGTGTTTTTTTTAGCCAAATTTTGAGGTTTGCAAAGGATTCTGGGTAACAGAACCTGGTCAGAGCCCCACAAGTCAACTCACCTTGGATTCCCCTGGGTCTCTAGTTTTCAAAAATGCACAGGTTTGGTAGGTTTCCTTAGGTGACGGCTGAGCTAGAGGCCACAATCTATAGGTAGGCACTTTGCAAAAAAGACCTCTGTTATCTTAAAAAAAATGTGATGTGTCCATGTTGCGTTTTGGGGCATTTCCTGTCACGGGCGCTAGTCCTACCCACACAAGTGAGGTATCATTTTTATCGGGAGACTTGGGGAAACGCTGGGTGGAAGAAATTTGTGGCTCCTCTCAGATTCCAGAACTTTCTGTCACCAAAATGTGAGGAAAACGTGTTTTTTTAGCCAAATTTTGAGGTTTGCAAAGGATTCTGGTTAACAGAACCTGGTCAGAGCCCCACAAGTCAACTCATCTTGGATTCCCCTAGGTCTCTAGTTTTCAAAAATGCACAGGTTTGGTAGGTTTCCCTAGGTGCTGGCTGAGCTACAGGCCAAAATCTACAGGTAGGCACTTTGCAAAAAACACCTCTGTTTTCTTTAAAAAAATGTGATGTGTCCACGTTGTGTTTTGGGGCATTTCCTGTCACGGGCGCTAGGCCTACCCACACAAGTGAGGTATAATTTTTATCGGGAGACTTGGGGGAACGCTGGGTGGAAGGAAATTTGTGGCTCCTCTCAGATTCCAGAACTTTCTGTAACCGAAATGAGAGGAAAAATTGTTTTTTTAGCAAAATTTTGAGGTTTGCCAAGGATTCTGGGTAACAGAACCTGGTCAGAGCCCCACAAGTCACCCCATCTTGGATTCCCCTGGGTTTCTAGTTTTCAAAAATGCACTGGTTTGCTAGGTTTCCCCAGGTGCCGGCTGAGGTAGAGGCCAAAATCCACAGGTAGGCACTGTTTTCTATGAACAAATGTGATGTGTCCTCGTTGTGTTTTGGGCCATGTCCTGTTGCGGGCGCTAGGCCTACCCACACAAGTGAGGTATCATTTTTATCGGGAGACTTGGGGGAACGCTGGGTGGAAGAAAATTTGTGGCTCCTCTCAGATTCCAGAACTTTCTGTCACCAAAATGTGAGGAAAACGTGTTTTTTTAGCCAAATTTTGAGGTTTGCAAAGGATTCGGGGTAACAGAACCTGGTCAGAGCCCCACAAGTCAACTCACCTTGGATTACCCTGGGTCTCTAGTTTTCAAAAATGCACAGGTTTGGTAGGTTTCCTTAGGTGCCGGCTGAGCTAGAGGCCAAAATCTACAGGTAGGCACTTTGCAAAAAACAACTCTGTTTTCTTTCAAAAAATGTGATGTGTCCACGTTGTGTTTTAGGGCATTTCCTGTCACGGGCGCTAGGCCTACCCACACAAGTGAGGTATCATTTTTATCGGGAGACTTGGGGAAACGCTGGGTGGAAGGAAATTTGTAGCTCCTCCTAGATTTCAGAACTTTCTGTCACCGAAATGTGAGCAAAACGTGTTTTTTTTAGCCAAATTTTGAGGTTTGCAAAGGATTCTGGGTAACAGAACCTGGTCAGAGCCCCACAAGTCAACTCACCTTGGATTCCCCTGGGTCTCTAGTTTTCAAAAATGCACAGGTTTGGTAGGTTTCCTTAGGTGCCGGCTGAGCTAGAGGCCACAATCTATAGGTAGGCACTTTGCAAAAAAGACCTCTGTTATCTTAAAAAAATGTGATGTGTCCATGTTGCATTTTGGGGCATTTCCTGTCACGGGCGCTAGTCCTACCCACACAAGTGAGGTATCATTTTTATCGGGAGACTTGGGGAAACGCTGGGTGGAAGAAAATTTGTGGCTCCTCTCAGATTCCAGAACTTTCTGTCACCAAAATGTGAGGAAAACGTGTTTTTTTAGCCAAATTTTGAGGTTTGCAAAGGATTCTGGTTAACAGAACCTGGTCAGAGCCCCACAAGTCAACTCATCTTGGATTCCCCTAGGTCTCTAGTTTTCAAAAATGCACAGGTTTGGTAGGTTTCCCTAGGTGCTGGCTGAGCTACAGGCCAAAATCTACAGGTAGGCACTTTGCAAAAAACACCTCTGTTTTCTTTAAAAAAAATGTGATGTGTCCACGTTGTGTTTTGGGGCATTTCCTGTCACGGGCGCTAGGCCTACCCACACAAGTGAGGTATAATTTTTATCGGGAGACTTGGGGGAACGCTGGGTGGAAGGAAATTTGTGGCTCCTCTCAGATTCCAGAACTTTCTGTAACCGAAATGAGAGGAAAAATTGTTTTTTTAGCCAAATTTTGAGGTTTGCCAAGGATTCTGGGTAACAGAACCTGGTCAGAGCCCCACAAGTCACCCCATCTTGGATTCCCCTGGGTTTCTAGTTTTCAAAAAGGCGCTGGTTTGCTAGGTCTCCCCAGGTGCCGGCTGAGGTAGAGGCCAAAATCCACAGGTAGGCACTGTTTTCTATGAACAAATGTGATGTGTCCTCGTTGTGTTTTGGGCCATGTCCTGTTGCGGGCGCTAGTCCTACCCACACAAGTGAGGTATCATTTTTATCGGGAGACTTGGGGGAACGCTGGGTGGAAGAAAATTTGTGGCTCCTCTCAGATTACAGAACTTTCTGTCACCAAAATGTGAGGAAAACGTGTTTTTTTATCCAAATTTTGAGGTTTGCAAAGGATTCTGGGTAACAGAACCTGGTCAGAGCCCCACAAGTCACCCCATCTTGGATTCCCCTAGGTCTCTAGTTTTCAAATATGCACAGGTTTGGTAGGTTTCCCTAGGTGCCGGCTGAGCTAGAGGCCAAAATCTACAGGTAGGCACTTTGCAAAAAACACCTCTGTTTTCTTTCAAAAAATGTGATGTGTCCACGTTGTGTTTTGGGGCATTTCCTGTCACGGGCGCTAGGCCTACCCACACAAGTGAGGTATCATTTTTATCGGGAGACTTGGGGAAACGCTGGGTGGAAGGAAATTTGTAGCTCCTCTCAGATTCCAGAACTTTCTGTCACCGAAATGTGAGGAAAACGTGTTATTTTTAGCCAAATTTTGAGGTTTGCAAAGGATTCTGGGTAACAGAACCTGGTCAGAGCCCCACAAGTCAACTCATCTTGGATTCCCCTAGGTCTCTAGTTTTCAAAATTGCACAGGTTTGGTAGGTTTCCCTAGGTGCCGGCTGAGCTAGAGGCCAAAATCTACAGGTAGGCACTTTGCAAAAAACACCTCTGTTTTCTTTCAAAAAATGTGATGTGTCCACGTTGTGTTTTGGGGCATTTCCTGTCACGGGCGCTAGGCCTACCCACACAAGTGAGGTATCATTTTTATCGGGAGACTTGGGGGAACGCTGGGTGGAAGGAAATTTGTGGCACCTCTCAGAATCCAGAACTTTCTGTCACCGAAATGTGAGGAAAACGTGTTTTTTAGCCAAATTTTGAGGTTTGCAAAGGTTTCTGGGTAACAGAGCCTGGTCAGAGCCCCACAAGTCACCCCATCTTGGATTCCCCTAGGTCTCTTGTTTTCAAAAATGCACAGGTGTGGTAGGTTTCCCTAGGTGCCGGCTGAGCTAGAGGCCAAAATCTATAGGTAGGCACTTTGCAAAAAAGACATCTGTTATCTTAAAAAAAATTTGATGTGTCCATGTTGCGTTTTGGGGCATTTCCTGTCGCGGGCGCTAGTCCTACCCACACAAGTGAGGTATCATTTTTATCGGGAGACTTGGGGGAACGCTGGGTGGAAGGAAATTTGTAGCTCCTCTCAGATTCCAGAACTTTCTGTCACCGAAATGTGAGCAAAACGTGTTTTTTTAGCCAAATTTTGAGGTTTGCAAAGGATTCTGGGTAACAGAACCTGGTCAGAGCCCCACAAGTCAACTCATCTTGGATTCCCCTAGGTCTCTAGTTTTCAAAAATGCACAGGTTTGTTTGGTTTCCCTAGGTGCCGGCTGAGCTAGAGGCCAAAATCTACAGGTAGGCACTTTGCAAAAAACACCTCTGTTTTCTTCCAAAAAATGTGATGTGTCCACGTTGTGTTTTGGGGCATTTCCTGTCACGGGCGCTAGGCCTACCCACACAAGTGAGGTATAATTTTTATCGGGAGACTTGGGTGAACGCTGGGTGGAAGGAAATTTGTGGCTCCTCTCAGATTCCAGAACTTTCTGTCACCAAAATGTGAGGAAAACGTGTTTTTTTAGCCAAATTTTGAGGTTTGCAAAGGATTCGGGGTAACAGAACCTGGTCAGAGCCCCACAAGTCAACTCACCTTGGATTACCCTGGGTCTCTAGTTTTCAAAAATGCACAGGTTTGGTAGGTTTCCTTAGGTGCCGGCTGAGCTAGAGGCCAAAATCTACAGGTAGGCACTTTGCAAAAAACACCTCTGTTTTCTTTCAAAAAATTTGATGTGTCCACGTTGTGTTTTGGGGCATTTCCAGTCACGGGCGCTAGGCCTACCCACACAAGTGAGGTATCATTTTTATCGGGAGACTTGGGGAAACGCTGGGTGGAAGGAAATTTGTAGCTCCTCCTAGATTTCAGAACTTTCTGTCACCGAAATGTGAGCAAAACGTGTTTTTTTTAGCCAAATTTTGAGGTTTGCAAAGGATTCTGGGTAACAGAACCTGGTCAGAGCCCCACAAGTCAACTCACCTTGGATTCCCCTGGGTCTCTAGTTTTCAAAAATGCACAGGTTTGGTAGGTTTCCTTAGGTGCCGGCTGAGCTAGAGGCCACAATCTATAGGTAGGCACTTTGCAAAAAAGACCTCTGTTATCTTAAAAAAAATGTGATGTGTCCATGTTGCGTTTTGGGGCATTTCCTGTCACGGGCGCTAGTCCTACCCACACAAGTGAGGTATCATTTTTATCGGGAGACTTGGGGAAACGCTGGGTGGAAGAAAATTTGTGGCTCCTCTCAGATTCCAGAACTTTCTGTCACCAAAATGTGAGGAAAACGTGTTTTTTTAGCCAAATTTTGAGGTTTGCAAAGGATTCTGGTTAACAGAACCTGGTCAGAGCCCCACAAGTCAACTCATCTTGGATTCCCCTAGGTCTCTAGTTTTCAAAAATGCACAGGTTTGGTAGGTTTCCCTAGGTGCTGGCTGAGCTACAGGCCAAAATCTACAGGTAGGCACTTTGCAAAAAACACCTCTGTTTTCTTTAAAAAAATGTGATGTGTCCACGTTGTGTTTTGGGGCATTTCCTGTCACGGGCGCTAGGCCTACCCACACAAGTGAGGTATAATTTTTATCGGGAGACTTGGGGGAACGCTGGGTGGAAGGAAATTTGTGGCTCCTCTCAGATTCCAGAACTTTCTGTCACCGAAATGTGAGCAAAACGTGTTTTTTTAGCCAAATTTTGAGGTTTGCAAAGGATTCTGGGTAACAGAACCTGGTCAGAGCCCCACAAGTCAACTCATCTTGGATTCCCCTAGGTCTCTAGTTTTCAAAAATGCACAGGTTTGGTAGGTTTCCCTAGGTGCCGGCTGAGCTAGAGGCCAAAATCTACAGGTAGGCACTTTGCAAAAAAACACCTCTGTTTTCTTTCAAAAAATGTGATGTGTCCACGTTGTGTTTTGGGGCATTTCCTGTCACGGGCGCTAGGCCTACCCACACAAGTGAGGTATCATTTTTATCGGGAGACTTGGGGGAACGCTGGGTGGAAGGAAATTTGTAGCTCCTCTCAGATTCCAGAACTTTCTGTCACCGAAATGTGAGCAAAACGTGTTTTTTTAGCCAAATTTTGAGGTTTGCAAAGGATTCTGGGTAACAGAACCTGGTCAGAGCCCCACAAGTCAACTCATCTTGGATTCCCCTAGGTCTCTAGTTTTCAAAAATGCACAGGTTTGGTAGGTTTCCCTAGGTGCCGGCTGAGCTAGAGGCAAAAATCTTCAGGTAGGCACTTTGCAAAAAACACCTCTGTTTTCTTTCAAAAAATGTGATGTGTCCACGTTGTGTTTTGGGGCATTTCCTGTCACGGGCGCTAGGCCTACCCACACAAGTGAGGTATCATTTTTATCGGGAGACTTGGGTGAACGCTGGGTGGAAGGAAATTTGTAGCTCCTCTCAGATTCCAGAACTTTCTGTCACCGAAATGTGAGGAAAACGTGTTTTTGTAGCCAAATTTTGAGGTTTGCAAAGGATTCTGGGTAACAGAACCTGGTCAGAGCCCCACAAGTCAACTCATCTTGGATTCCCCTAGGTCTCTAGTTTTCAAAAATGCACAGGTTTGGTAGGTTTCCCTAGGTGCCGGCTGAGCTAGAGGCCAAAATCTACAGGTAGGCACTTTGCAAAAAACACCTCTGTTTTCTTTCAAAAATTGTGATGTGTCCACGTTGTGTTTTGGGGCATTTCCTGTCACGGGCGCTAGGCCTACCCACACAAGTGAGGTATCATTTTTATCTGGAGACTTGGGGAAACGCTGGGTAGAAGGAAATTTGTAGCTCCTCTCAGATTCCAGAACTTTCTGTCACCGAAATGTGAGAAAAACTTGTTTTTTTAGCCAAATTTTGAGGTTTGCAAAGGATTCTGGGTAACAGAACTTGGTCAGAGCCCCACAAGTCAACTCATCTTGCATTCCCCTAGGTCTCTAGTTTAAAAAAATGCACAGGTTTGGTAGGTTTCCCTAGGTGCCGGCTGAGCTAGAGGCAAAAATCTTCAGGTAGGCACTTTGCAAAAAACACCTCTGTTTTCTTTAAAAAAATGTGATGTGTCCACGTTGTGTTTTGGGGCATTTCCTGTCACGGGCGCTAGGCCTACCCACACAAGTGAGGTATCATTTTTATCGGGAGACTTGGGGGAACGCTGGGTGGAAGAAAATTTGTGGCTCCTCTCAGATTCCAGAACTTTCTGTCACCAAAATGTGAGGAAAACGTGTTTTTTTAGCCAAATTTTGAGGTTTGCAAAGGATTCGGGGTAACAGAACCTGGTCAGAGCCCCACAAGTCAACTCACCTTGGATTCCCCTGGGTCTCTAGTTTTCAAAAATGCACAGGTTTGGTAGGTTTCCTTAGGTGCCGGCTGAGCTAGAGGCCAAAATCTACAGGTAGGCACTTTGCAAAAAACACCTCTGTTTTCTTTCAAAAAATGTGATGTGTCCACGTTGTGTTTTGGGGCATTTCCTGTCACGGGCGCTAGGCCTACCCACACAAGTGAGGTATCATTTTTATCGGGAGACTTGGGGAAACGCTGGGTGGAAGGAAATTTGTAGCTCCTCCTAGATTTCAGAACTTTCTGTCACCGAAATGTGAGGAAAACGTGTTTTTTTTAGCCAAATTTTGAGGTTTGCAAAGGATTCTGGGTAACAGAACCTGGTCAGAGCCCTACAAGTCAACTCATCTTGGATTCCCCTAGGTCTCTAGTTTTCAAAGATGCACAGGTTTGGTAGGTTTCCCTAGGTGCCGGCTGAGCTAGAGGCCAAAATCTACAGGTAGGCACTTTGCAAAAAACACCTCTGTTTTCTTCCAAAAAATGTGATGTGTCCACGTTGTGTTTTGGGGCATTTCCTGTCACGGGCGCTAGGCCTACCCACACAAGTGAGGTATCATTTTTATCTGGAGACTTGGGGAATCGCTGGGTGGAAGGAAATTTGTAGCTCCTCTCAGATTCCAGAACTTTCTGTCACCGAAATGTGAGAAAAACTTGTTTTTTTAGCCAAATTTTGAGGTTTGCAAAGGATTCTGGGTAACAGAACCTGGTCAGAGCCCCACAAGTCAACTCATCTTGGATTCCCCTAGGTCTCTAGTTTTCAAAAATGCACAGGTTTGGTAGGTTTCCCTAGGTGCCGGCTGAGCTAGAGGCAAAAATCTTCAGGTAGGCACTTTGCAATAAACACCTCTGTTTTCTTTAAAAAAATGTGATGTGTCCACGTTGTGTTTTGGGGCATTTCCTGTCACGGGCGCTAGGCCTACCCACACAAGTGAGGTATCATTTTTATCGGGAGACTTGGGGGAACGCTGGGTGGAAGGAAATTTGTGGCACCTCTCAGATTCCAGAACTTTCTGTCACCGAAATGTGAGGAAAACGTGTTTTTTAGCCAAATTTTGAGGTTTGCAAAGGATTCTGGGTAACAGAACCTGGTCAGAGCCCCACAAGTCACCCCATCTTGGATTCCCCTAGGTCTCTTGTTTTAAAAAATGCACAGGTGTGGTAGGTTTCCTTAGGTGCCGGCTGAGCTAGAGGCCAAAATCAATAGGTAGGCACTTTGCAAAAAAGACCTCTGTTATCTTAAAAAAAATGTGATGTGTCCATGTTGCGTTTTGGGGCATTTCCTGTCACGGGCGCTAGTCCTACCCACACAAGTGAGGTATCATTTTTATCGGGAGACTTGGGGGAACGCTGGGTGGAAGAAAATTTGTGGCTCCTCTCAGATACCAGAACTTTCTGTCACCAAAATGTGAGGAAAACGTGTTTTTTTAGCCAAATTTTGAGGTTTGCAAAGGATTCTGGGTAACAGAACCTGGTCAGAGCCCCACAAGTCAACTCATCTTGGATTCCCCTAGGTCTCTAGTTTTTAAAAATGCACAGGTTTGGTAGGTTTCCCTAGGTGCCGGCTGAGCTAGAGGCCAATATCTACAGGTAGGCACTTTGCAAAAAACACCTCTGTTTTCTTTCAAAAAATGTGATGTGTCCACGTTGTGTTTTGGGGCATTTCCTGTCACGGGCGCTAGACCTACCCACACAAGTGAGGTATAATTTTTATCGGGAGACTTGGGGGAACGCTGGGTGGAAGGAAATTTGTGGCTCCTCTCAGATTCCAGAACTTTCTGTAACCGAAATGAGAGGAAAACTTGGTTTTTTAGCCAAATTTTGAGGTTTGCCAAGGATTCTGGGTAACAGAACCTGGTCAGAGCCCCACAAGTCACCCCATCTTGGATTCCCCTGGGTTTCTAGTTTTCAAAAATGCGCTGGTTTGCTAGGTTTCCCCTGGTGCCGGCTGAGGTAGAGGCCAAAATCCACAGGTAGGCACTGTTTTCTATGAACAAATGTGATGTGTCCACGTTGTGTTTTGGGCCAAGTCCTGTTGCGGGCGCTAGTCCTACCCACACAAGTGAGGTATCATTTTTATCGGGAGACTTGGGGGAACGCTGGGTGGAAGAAAATTTGTGGCTCCTCTCAGATTACAGAACTTTCTGTCACCAAAATGTGAGGAAAACGTGTTTTTTTAGCCAAATTTTGAGGTTTGCAAAGGATTCTGGGTAACAGAACCTGGTCAGAGCCCCACAAGTCACCCCATCTTGGATTTCCCTAGGTCTCTAGTTTTCAAATATGCACAGGTTTGGTAGGTTTCCCTAGGTGCCGGCTGAGCTAGAGGCCAAAATCTACAGGTAGGCACTTTGCAAAAAACACCTCTGTTTTCTTTCAAAAAATGTGATGTGTCCACTTTGTGTTTTGGGGCATTTCCTGTCACGGGCGCTAGGCCTACCCACACAAGTGAGGTATCATTTTTATCGGGAGACTTGGGGAAACGCTGGGTGGAAGGAAATTTGTAGTTCCTCTCAGATTCCAGAACTTTCTGTCACCGAAATGTAAGGAAAACGTGTTTTTTTTAGCCAAATTTTGAGGTTTGCAAAGGATTCTGGGTAACAGAACCTGGTCAGAGCCCCACAAGTCAACTCATCTTGGATTCCCCTAGGTCTCTAGTTTTCAAAAATGCACAGGTTTGGTAGGTTTCCCTAGGTGCCGGCTAAGCTAGAGGCCAAAATCTACAGGTAGGCACTTTGCAAAAAACAGCTCTGTTTTCTTTAAAAAAATGTGATGTGTCCACGTTGTGTTTTGGGGCATTTCCTGTCACGGGCGCTAGGCCTACCCACACAAGTGAGGTATCATTTTTATCTGGAGACTTGGGGAAACGCTGGGTGGAAGGAAATTTGTAGCTCCTCTCAGATTCCAGAACTTTCTGTCACCGAAATGTGAGAAAAACTTGTTTTTTTAGCCAAATTTTGAGGTTTGCAAAGGGTTCTGGGTAACAGAACCTGGTCAGAGCCCCACAAGTCAACTCATCTTGGATTCCCCTAGGTCTCTAGTTTTCAAAAATGCACAGGTTTGGTAGGTTTCCCTAGGTGCCGGCTGAGCTAGAGGCAAAAATCTTCAGGTAGGCACTTTGCAAAAAACACCTCTGTTTTCTTTAAAAAAATGTGATGTGTCCACGTTGTGTTTTGGGGCATTTCCTGTCACGGGCGCTAGGCCTACCCACACAAGTGAGGTATCATTTTTATCGGGAGACTTGGGTGAACGCTGGGTGGAAGGAAATTTGTAGCTCCTCTCAGATTCCAGAACTTTCTGTCACCGAAATGTGAGGACAACGTGTTTTTGTAGCCAAATTATGAGGTTTGCAAAGGATTCTGGGTAACAGAACCTGGTCAGAGCCCCACAAGTCAACTCATCTTGGATTCCCCTAGGTCTCTAGTTTTCAAAAATGCACAGGTTTGGTAGGTTTCCCTAGGTGCCGGCTGAGCTAGAGGCCAAAATATACAGGTAGGCACTTTGCAAAAAACACCTCTGTTTTCTTTCAAAAATTGTGATGTGTCCACGTTGTGTTTTGGGGCATTTCCTGTCACGGGCGCTAGGCCTACCCACACAAGTGAGGTATCATTTTTATCTGGAGGCTTGGGGAAACGCTGGGTGGAAGGAAATTTGTAGCTCCTCTCAGATTCCAGAACTTTCTGTCACCGAAATGTGAGAAAAACTTGTTTTTTTAGCCAAATTTTGAGGTTTGCAAAGGATTCTGGGTAACAGAACTTGGTCAGAGCCCCACAAGTCAACTCATCTTGCATTCCCCTAGGTCTCTAGTTTTAAAAAATGCACAGGTTTGGAAGGTTTCCCTAGGTGCCGGCTGAGCTAGAGGCAAAAATCATCAGGTAGGCACTTTGCAAAAAACACCTCTGTTTTCTTTAAAAAAATGTGATGTGTCCACGTTGTGTTTTGGGGCATTTCCTGTCACGGGCGCTAGGCCTACCCACACAAGTGAGGTATCATTTTTATCGGGAGACTTGGGGAAACGCTGGGTGGAAGGAAATTTGTAGCTCCTCTCAGATTCCAGAACTTTCTGTCACCGAAATGTGAGGAAAACGTGTTTTTTTTAGCCAAATTTTGAGGTTTGCAAAGGATTCTGGGTAACAGAACCTGGTCAGAGCCCCACAAGTCAACTCATCTTGGATTCCCCTAGGTCTCTAGTTTTCAAAAATGCACAGGTTTGGTAGGTTTCCCTAGGTGCCGGCTGAGCTAGATGCCAAAATCTACAGGTAGGCACTTTGCAAAAAACACTTCTGTTTTCTTTCAAAAAATGTGATGTGTCCACGTTGTGTTTTGGGGCATTTCCTGTCACGGGCGCTAGGCCTACCCACACAAGTGAGGTATCATTTTTATCTGGAGACTTGGGGAAACGCTGGGTCGAAGGAAATTTGTAGCTCCTCTCAGATTCCAGAACTTTCTGTCACCGAAATGTGAGAAAAACTTGTTTTTTTAGCCAAATTTTGAGGTTTGCAAAGGATTCTGGGTAACAGAACCTGGTCAGAGCCCCACAAGTCAACTCATCTCTGATTCCCCTAGGTCTCTAGTTTTCAAAAATGCACAGGTTTGGTAGGTTTCCCTAGGTGCTGGCTGAGCTACAGGCCAAAATCTACAGGTAGGCACTTTGCAAAAAACACCTCTGTTTTCTTTAAAAAAAATGTGATGTGTCCACGTTGTGTTTTGGGGCATTTCCTGTCACGGGCGCTAGGCCTACCCACACAAGTGAGGTATAATTTTTATCGGGAGACTTGGGGGAACGCTGGGTGGAAGGAAATTTGTGGCTCCTCTCAGATTCCAGAACTTTCTGTAACCGAAATGAGAGGAAAAAATTTTTTTTTAGCCAAATTTTGAGGTTTGCCAAGGATTCTGGGTAACAGAACCTGGTCAGAGCCCCACAAGTCACCCCATCTTGGATTCCCCTGGGTTTCTAGTTTTCAAAAAGGCGCTGGTTTGCTAGGTCTCCCCAGGTGCCGGCTGAGGTAGAGGCCAAAATCCACAGGTAGGCACTGTTTTCTATGAACAAATGTGATGTGTCCTCGTTGTGTTTTGGGCCATGTCCTGTTGCGGGCGCTAGTCCTACCCACACAAGTGAGGTATCATTTTTATCGGGAGACTTGGGGGAACGCTGGGTGGAAGAAAATTTGTGGCTCCTCTCAGATTACAGAACTTTCTGTCACCAAAATGTGAGGAAAACGTGTTTTTTTATCCAAATTTTGAGGTTTGCAAAGGATTCTGGGTAACAGAACCTGGTCAGAGCCCCACAAGTCACCCCATCTTGGATTCCCCTAGGTCTCTAGTTTTCAAATATGCACAGGTTTGGTAGGTTTCCCTAGGTGCCGGCTGAGCTAGAGGCCAAAATCTACAGGTAGGCACTTTGCAAAAAACACCTCTGTTTTCTTTCAAAAAATGTGATGTGTCCACGTTGTGTTTTGGGGCATTTCCTGTCACGGGCGCTAGGCCTACCCACACAAGTGAGGTATCATTTTTATCGGGAGACTTGGGGAAACGCTGGGTGGAAGGAAATTTGTAGCTCCTCTCAGATTCCAGAACTTTCTGTCACCGAAATGTGAGGAAAACGTGTTATTTTTAGCCAAATTTTGAGGTTTGCAAAGGATTCTGGGTAACAGAACCTGGTCAGAGCCCCACAAGTCAACTCATCTTGGATTCCCCTAGGTCTCTAGTTTTCAAAATTGCACAGGTTTGGTAGGTTTCCCTAGGTGCCGGCTGAGCTAGAGGCCAAAATCTACAGGTAGGCACTTTGCAAAAAACACCTCTGTTTTCTTTCAAAAAATGTGATGTGTCCACGTTGTGTTTTGGGGCATTTCCTGTCACGGGCGCTAGGCCTACCCACACAAGTGAGGTATCATTTTTATCGGGAGACTTGGGGGAACGCTGGGTGGAAGGAAATTTGTGGCACCTCTCAGAATCCAGAACTTTCTGTCACCTAAATGTGAGGAAAACGTGTTTTTTAGCCAAATTTTGAGGTTTGCAAAGGTTTCTGGGTAACAGAGCCTGGTCAGAGCCCCACAAGTCACCCCATCTTGGATTCCCCTAGGTCTCTTGTTTTCAAAAATGCACAGGTGTGGTAGGTTTCCCTAGGTGCCGGCTGAGCTAGAGGCCAAAATCTATAGGTAGGCACTTTGCAAAAAAGACCTCTGTTATCTTAAAAAAAATGTGATGTGTCCATGTTGCGTTTTGGGGCATTTCCTGTCGCGGGCGCTAGTCCTACCCACACAAGTGAGGTATCATTTTTATCGGGAGACTTGGGGGAACGCTGGGTGGAAGGAAATTTGTAGCTCCTCTCAGATTCCAGAACTTTCTGTCACCGAAATGTGAGCAAAACGTGTTTTTTTAGCCAAATTTTGAGGTTTGCAAAGGATTCTGGGTAACAGAACCTGGTCAGAGCCCCACAAGTCAACTCATCTTGGATTCCCCTAGGTCTCTAGTTTTCAAAAATGCACAGGTTTGGTAGGTTTCCCTAGGTGCCGGCTGAGCTAGAGGCCAAAATCTACAGGTAGGCACTTTGCAAAAAACACCTCTGTTTTCTTCCAAAAAATGTGATGTGTCCACGTTGTGTTTTGGGGCATTTCCTGTCACGGGCGCTAGGCCTACCCACACAAGTGAGGTATCATTTTTATCGGGAGACTTGGGTGAACGCTGGGTGGAAGGAAATTTGTGGCTCCTCTCAGATTCCAGAACTTTCTGTCACCAAAATGTGAGGAAAACGTGTTTTTTTAGCCAAATTTTGAGGTTTGCAAAGGATTCGGGGTAACAGAACCTGGTCAGAGCCCCACAAGTCAACTCACCTTGGATTACCCTGGGTCTCTAGTTTTCAAAAATGCACAGGTTTGGTAGGTTTCCTTAGGTGCCGGCTGAGCTAGAGGCCAAAATCTACAGGTAGGCACTTTGCAAAAAACACCTCTGTTTTCTTTCAAAAAATTTGATGTGTCCACGTTGTGTTTTGGGGCATTTCCAGTCACGGGCGCTAGGCCTACCCACACAAGTGAGGTATCATTTTTATCGGGAGACTTGGGGAAACGCTGGGTGGAAGGAAATTTGTAGCTCCTCCTAGATTTCAGAACTTTCTGTCACCGAAATGTGAGCAAAACGTGTTTTTTTTAGCCAAATTTTGAGGTTTGCAAAGGATTCTGGGTAACAGAACCTGGTCAGAGCCCCACAAGTCAACTCACCTTGGATTCCCCTGGGTCTCTAGTTTTCAAAAATGCACAGGTTTGGTAGGTTTCCTTAGGTGCCGGCTGAGCTAGAGGCCACAATCTATAGGTAGGCACTTTGCAAAAAAGACCTCTGTTATCTTAAAAAAAATGTGATGTGTCCATGTTGCGTTTTGGGGCATTTCCTGTCACGGGCGCTAGTCCTACCCACACAAGTGAGGTATCATTTTTATCGGGAGACTTGGGGAAACGCTGGGTGGAAGAAAATTTGTGGCTCCTCTCAGATTCCAGAACTTTCTGTCACCAAAATGTGAGGAAAACGTGTTTTTTTAGCCAAATTTTGAGGTTTGCAAAGGATTCTGGTTAACAGAACCTGGTCAGAGCCCCACAAGTCAACTCATCTTGGATTCCCCTAGGTCTCTAGTTTTCAAAAATGCACAGGTTTGGTAGGTTTCCCTAGGTGCTGGCTGAGCTACAGGCCAAAATCTACAGGTAGGCACTTTGCAAAAAACACCTCTGTTTTCTTTAAAAAAATGTGATGTGTCCACGTTGTGTTTTGGGGCATTTCCTGTCACGGGCGCTAGGCCTACCCACACAAGTGAGGTATAATTTTTATCGGGAGACTTGGGGGAACGCTGGGTGGAAGGAAATTTGTGGCTCCTCTCAGATTCCAGAACTTTCTGTCACCGAAATGTGAGCAAAACGTGTTTTTTTAGCCAAATTTTGAGGTTTGCAAAGGATTCTGGGTAACAGAACCTGGTCAGAGCCCCACAAGTCAACTCATCTTGGATTCCCCTAGGTCTCTAGTTTTCAAAAATGCACAGGTTTGGTAGGTTTCCCTAGGTGCCGGCTGAGCTAGAGGCCAAAATCTACAGGTAGGCACTTTGCAAAAAAACACCTCTGTTTTCTTTCAAAAAATGTGATGTGTCCACGTTGTGTTTTGGGGCATTTCCTGTCACGGGCGCTAGGCCTACCCACACAAGTGAGGTATCATTTTTATCGGGAGACTTGGGGGAACGCTGGGTGGAAGGAAATTTGTAGCTCCTCTCAGATTCCAGAACTTTCTGTCACCGAAATGTGAGCAAAACGTGTTTTTTTAGCCAAATTTTGAGGTTTGCAAAGGATTCTGTGTAACAGAACCTGGTCAGAGCCCCACAAGTCAACTCATCTTGGATTCCCCTAGGTCTCTAGTTTTCAAAAATGCACAGGTTTGGTAGGTTTCCCTAGGTGCCGGCTGAGCTAGAGGCAAAAATCTTCAGGTAGGCACTTTGCAAAAAACACCTCTGTTTTCTTTCAAAAAATGTGATGTGTCCACGTTGTGTTTTGGGGCATTTCCTGTCACGGGCGCTAGGCCTACCCACACAAGTGAGGTATCATTTTTATCGGGAGACTTGGGTGAACGCTGGGTGGAAGGAAATTTGTAGCTCCTCTCAGATTCCAGAACTTTCTGTCACCGAAATGTGAGGAAAACGTGTTTTTGTAGCCAAATTTTGAGGTTTGCAAAGGATTCTGGGTAACAGAACCTGGTCAGAGCCCCACAAGTCAACTCATCTTGGATTCCCCTAGGTCTCTAGTTTTCAAAAATGCACAGGTTTGGTAGGTTTCCCTAGGTGCCGGCTGAGCTAGAGGCCAAAATCTACAGGTAGGCACTTTGCAAAAAACACCTCTGTTTTCTTTCAAAAATTGTGATGTGTCCACGTTGTGTTTTGGGGCATTTCCTGTCACGGGCGCTAGGCCTACCCACACAAGTGAGGTATCATTTTTATCTGGAGACTTGGGGAAACGCTGGGTAGAAGGAAATTTGTAGCTCCTCTCAGATTCCAGAACTTTCTGTCACCGAAATGTGAGAAAAACTTGTTTTTTTAGCCAAATTTTGAGGTTTGCAAAGGATTCTGGGTAACAGAACTTGGTCAGAGCCCCACAAGTCAACTCATCTTGCATTCCCCTAGGTCTCTAGTTTAAAAAAATGCACAGGTTTGGTAGGTTTCCCTAGGTGCCGGCTGAGCTAGAGGCAAAAATCTTCAGGTAGGCACTTTGCAAAAAACACCTCTGTTTTCTTTAAAAAAATGTGATGTGTCCACGTTGTGTTTTGGGGCATTTCCTGTCACGGGCGCTAGGCCTACCCACACAAGTGAGGTATCATTTTTATCGGGAGACTTGGGGGAACGCTGGGTGGAAGAAAATTTGTGGCTCCTCTCAGATTCCAGAACTTTCTGTCACCAAAATGTGAGGAAAACGTGTTTTTTTAGCCAAATTTTGAGGTTTGCAAAGGATTCGGGGTAACAGAACCTGGTCAGAGCCCCACAAGTCAACTCATCTTGGATTCCCCTAGGTCTCTAGTTTTCAAAAATGCACAGGTTTGGTAGGTTTCCCTAGGTGCCGGCTGAGCTAGAGGCAAAAATCTTCAGGTAGGCACTTTCCAAAAAACACCTCTGTTTTCTTTAAAAAAATGTGATGTGTCCACGTTGTGTTTTGGGGCATTTCCTGTCACGGGCGCTAGGCCTACCCACACAAGTGAGGTATCATTTTTATCGGGAGACTTGGGGGAACGCTGGGTGGAAGGAAATTTGTGGCACCTCTCAGATTCCAGAACTTTCTGTCACCGAAATGTGAGCAAAAACGTGTTTTTTTAGCCAAATTTTGAGGTTTGCAAAGGATTCTGGGTAACAGAACCTGGTCAGAGCCCCACAAGTCAACTCATCTTGGATTCCCCTAGGTCTCTAGTTTTCAAAAATGCACAGGTTTGGTAGGTTTCCCTAGGTGCCGGCTGAGCTAGAGGCAAAAATCTTCAGGTAGGCACTTTGCAAAAAACACCTCTGTTTTCTTTAAAAAAATGTGATGTGTCCACGTTGTGTTTTGGGGCATTTCCTGTCACGGGCGCTAGGCCTACCCACACAAGTGAGGTATCATTTTTATCGGGAGACTTGGGTGAACGCTGGGTGGAAGGAAATTTGTAGCTCCTCTCAGATTCCAGAACTTTCTGTCACCGAAATGTGAGGACAACGTGTTTTTGTAGCCAAATTATGAGGTTTGCAAAGGATTCTGGGTAACAGAACCTGGTCAGAGCCCCACAAGTCAACTCATCTTGGATTCCCCTAGGTCTCTAGTTTTCAAAAATGCACAGGTTTGGTAGGTTTCCCTAGGTGCCGGCTGAGCTAGAGGCCAAAATATACAGGTAGGCACTTTGCAAAAAACACCTCTGTTTTCTTTCAAAAATTGTGATGTGTCCACGTTGTGTTTTGGGGCATTTCCTGTCACGGGCGCTAGGCCTACCCACACAAGTGAGGTATCATTTTTATCTGGAGGCTTGGGGAAACGCTGGGTGGAAGGAAATTTGTAGCTCCTCTCAGATTCCAGAACTTTCTGTCACCGAAATGTGAGAAAAACTTGTTTTTTTAGCCAAATTTTGAGGTTTGCAAAGGATTCTGGGTAACAGAACTTGGTCAGAGCCCCACAAGTCAACTCATCTTGCATTCCCCTAGGTCTCTAGTTTTAAAAAATGCACAGGTTTGGAAGGTTTCCCTAGGTGCCGGCTGAGCTAGAGGCAAAAATCATCAGGTAGGCACTTTGCAAAAAACACCTCTGTTTTCTTTAAAAAAATGTGATGTGTCCACGTTGTGTTTTGGGGCATTTCCTGTCACGGGCGCTAGGCCTACCCACACAAGTGAGGTATCATTTTTATCGGGAGACTTGGGGAAACGCTGGGTGGAAGGAAATTTGTAGCTCCTCTCAGATTCCAGAACTTTCTGTCACCGAAATGTGAGGAAAACGTGTTTTTTTTAGCCAAATTTTGAGGTTTGCAAAGGATTCTGGGTAACAGAACCTGGTCAGAGCCCCACAAGTCAACTCATCTTGGATTCCCCTAGGTCTCTAGTTTTCAAAAATGCACAGGTTTGGTAGGTTTCCCTAGGTGCCGGCTGAGCTAGATGCCAAAATCTACAGGTAGGCACTTTGCAAAAAACACTTCTGTTTTCTTTCAAAAAATGTGATGTGTCCACGTTGTGTTTTGGGGCATTTCCTGTCACGGGCGCTAGGCCTACCCACACAAGTGAGGTATCATTTTTATCTGGAGACTTGGGGAAACGCTGGGTGGAAGGAAATTTGTAGCTCCTCTCAGATTCCAGAACTTTCTGTCACCGAAATGTGAGAAAAACTTGTTTTTTTAGCCAAATTTTGAGGTTTGCAAAGGATTCTGGGTAACAGAACCTGGTCAGAGCCCCACAAGTCAACTCATCTCTGATTCCCCTAGGTCTCTAGTTTTCAAAAATGCACAGGTTTGGTAGGTTTCCCTAGGTGCTGGCTGAGCTACAGGCCAAAATCTACAGGTAGGCACTTTGCAAAAAACACCTCTGTTTTCTTTAAAAAAAATGTGATGTGTCCACGTTGTGTTTTGGGGCATTTCCTGTCACGGGCGCTAGGCCTACCCACACAAGTGAGGTATAATTTTTATCGGGAGACTTGGGGGAACGCTGGGTGGAAGGAAATTTGTGGCTCCTCTCAGATTCCAGAACTTTCTGTAACCGAAATGAGAGGAAAAATTTTTTTTTTAGCCAAATTTTGAGGTTTGCCAAGGATTCTGGGTAACAGAACCTGGTCAGAGCCCCACAAGTCACCCCATCTTGGATTCCCCTGGGTTTCTAGTTTTCAAAAAGGCGCTGGTTTGCTAGGTCTCCCCAGGTGCCGGCTGAGGTAGAGGCCAAAATCCACAGGTAGGCACTGTTTTCTATGAACAAATGTGATGTGTCCTCGTTGTGTTTTGGGCCATGTCCTGTTGCGGGCGCTAGTCCTACCCACACAAGTGAGGTATCATTTTTATCGGGAGACTTGGGGGAACGCTGGGTGGAAGAAAATTTGTGGCTCCTCTCAGATTACAGAACTTTCTGTCACCAAAATGTGAGGAAAACGTGTTTTTTTATCCAAATTTTGAGGTTTGCAAAGGATTCTGGGTAACAGAACCTGGTCAGAGCCCCACAAGTCACCCCATCTTGGATTCCCCTAGGTCTCTAGTTTTCAAATATGCACAGGTTTGGTAGGTTTCCCTAGGTGCCGGCTGAGCTAGAGGCCAAAATCTACAGGTAGGCACTTTGCAAAAAACACCTCTGTTTTCTTTCAAAAAATGTGATGTGTCCACATTGTGTTTTGGGGCATTTCCTGTCACGGGCGCTAGGCCTACCCACACAAGTGAGGTATCATTTTTATCGGGAGACTTGGGGAAACGCTGGGTGGAAGGAAATTTGTAGCTCCTCTCAGATTCCAGAACTTTCTGTCACCGAAATGTGAGGAAAACGTGTTATTTTTAGCCAAATTTTGAGGTTTGCAAAGGATTCTGGGTAACAGAACCTGGTCAGAGCCCCACAAGTCAACTCATCTTGGATTCCCCTAGGTCTCTAGTTTTCAAAATTGCACAGGTTTGGTAGGTTTCCCTAGGTGCCGGCTGAGCTAGAGGCCAAAATCTACAGGTAGGCACTTTGCAAAAAACACCTCTGTTTTCTTTCAAAAAATGTGATGTGTCCACGTTGTGTTTTGGGGCATTTCCTGTCACGGGCGCTAGGCCTACCCACACAAGTGAGGTATCATTTTTATCGGGAGACTTGGGGGAACGCTGGGTGGAAGGAAATTTGTGGCACCTCTCAGAATCCAGAACTTTCTGTCACCTAAATGTGAGGAAAACGTGTTTTTTAGCCAAATTTTGAGGTTTGCAAAGGTTTCTGGGTAACAGAGCCTGGTCAGAGCCCCACAAGTCACCCCATCTTGGATTCCCCTAGGTCTCTTGTTTTCAAAAATGCACAGGTGTGGTAGGTTTCCCTAGGTGCCGGCTGAGCTAGAGGCCAAAATCTATAGGTAGGCACTTTGCAAAAAAGACCTCTGTTATCTTAAAAAAAATGTGATGTGTCCATGTTGCGTTTTGGGGCATTTCCTGTCGCGGGCGCTAGTCCTACCCACACAAGTGAGGTATCATTTTTATCGGGAGACTTGGGGGAACGCTGGGTGGAAGGAAATTTGTAGCTCCTCTCAGATTCCAGAACTTTCTGTCACCGAAATGTGAGCAAAACGTGTTTTTTTAGCCAAATTTTGAGGTTTGCAAAGGATTCTGGGTAACAGAACCTGGTCAGAGCCCCACAAGTCAACTCATCTTGGATTCCCCTAGGTCTCTAGTTTTCAAAAATGCACAGGTTTGGTAGGTTTCCCTAGGTGCCGGCTGAGCTAGAGGCCAAAATCTACAGGTAGGCACTTTGCAAAAAACACCTCTGTTTTCTTCCAAAAAATGTGATGTGTCCACGTTGTGTTTTGGGGCATTTCCTGTCACGGGCGCTAGGCCTACCCACACAAGTGAGGTATCATTTTTATCGGGAGACTTGGGTGAACGCTGGGTGGAAGGAAATTTGTGGCTCCTCTCAGATTCCAGAACTTTCTGTCACCAAAATGTGAGGAAAACGTGTTTTTTTAGCCAAATTTTGAGGTTTGCAAAGGATTCGGGGTAACAGAACCTGGTCAGAGCCCCACAAGTCAACTCACCTTGGATTACCCTGGGTCTCTAGTTTTCAAAAATGCACAGGTTTGGTAGGTTTCCTTAGGTGCCGGCTGAGCTAGAGGCCAAAATCTACAGGTAGGCACTTTGCAAAAAACACCTCTGTTTTCTTTCAAAAAATTTGATGTGTCCACGTTGTGTTTTGGGGCATTTCCAGTCACGGGCGCTAGGCCTACCCACACAAGTGAGGTATCATTTTTATCGGGAGACTTGGGGAAACGCTGGGTGGAAGGAAATTTGTAGCTCCTCCTAGATTTCAGAACTTTCTGTCACCGAAATGTGAGCAAAACGTGTTTTTTTTAGCCAAATTTTGAGGTTTGCAAAGGATTCTGGGTAACAGAACCTGGTCAGAGCCCCACAAGTCAACTCACCTTGGATTCCCCTGGGTCTCTAGTTTTCAAAAATGCACAGGTTTGGTAGGTTTCCTTAGGTGCCGGCTGAGCTAGAGGCCACAATCTATAGGTAGGCACTTTGCAAAAAAGACCTCTGTTATCTTAAAAAAAATGTGATGTGTCCATGTTGCGTTTTGGGGCATTTCCTGTCACGGGCGCTAGTCCTACCCACACAAGTGAGGTATCATTTTTATCGGGAGACTTGGGGAAACGCTGGGTGGAAGAAAATTTGTGGCTCCTCTCAGATTCCAGAACTTTCTGTCACCAAAATGTGAGGAAAACGTGTTTTTTTAGCCAAATTTTGAGGTTTGCAAAGGATTCTGGTTAACAGAACCTGGTCAGAGCCCCACAAGTCAACTCATCTTGGATTCCCCTAGGTCTCTAGTTTTCAAAAATGCACAGGTTTGGTAGGTTTCCCTAGGTGCTGGCTGAGCTACAGGCCAAAATCTACAGGTAGGCACTTTGCAAAAAACACCTCTGTTTTCTTTAAAAAAATGTGATGTGTCCACGTTGTGTTTTGGGGCATTTCCTGTCACGGGCGCTAGGCCTACCCACACAAGTGAGGTATAATTTTTATCGGGAGACTTGGGGGAACGCTGGGTGGAAGGAAATTTGTGGCTCCTCTCAGATTCCAGAACTTTCTGTCACCGAAATGTGAGCAAAACGTGTTTTTTTAGCCAAATTTTGAGGTTTGCAAAGGATTCTGGGTAACAGAACCTGGTCAGAGCCCCACAAGTCAACTCATCTTGGATTCCCCTAGGTCTCTAGTTTTCAAAAATGCACAGGTTTGGTAGGTTTCCCTAGGTGCCGGCTGAGCTAGAGGCCAAAATCTACAGGTAGGCACTTTGCAAAAAAACACCTCTGTTTTCTTTCAAAAAATGTGATGTGTCCACGTTGTGTTTTGGGGCATTTCCTGTCACGGGCGCTAGGCCTACCCACACAAGTGAGGTATCATTTTTATCGGGAGACTTGGGGGAACGCTGGGTGGAAGGAAATTTGTAGCTCCTCTCAGATTCCAGAACTTTCTGTCACCGAAATGTGAGCAAAACGTGTTTTTTTAGCCAAATTTTGAGGTTTGCAAAGGATTCTGTGTAACAGAACCTGGTCAGAGCCCCACAAGTCAACTCATCTTGGATTCCCCTAGGTCTCTAGTTTTCAAAAATGCACAGGTTTGGTAGGTTTCCCTAGGTGCTGGCTGAGCTAGAGGCAAAAATCTTCAGGTAGGCACTTTGCAAAAAACACCTCTGTTTTCTTTCAAAAAATGTGATGTGTCCACGTTGTGTTTTGGGGCATTTCCTGTCACGGGCGCTAGGCCTACCCACACAAGTGAGGTATCATTTTTATCGGGAGACTTGGGTGAACGCTGGGTGGAAGGAAATTTGTAGCTCCTCTCAGATTCCAGAACTTTCTGTCACCGAAATGTGAGGAAAACGTGTTTTTGTAGCCAAATTTTGAGGTTTGCAAAGGATTCTGGGTAACAGAACCTGGTCAGAGCCCCACAAGTCAACTCATCTTGGATTCCCCTAGGTCTCTAGTTTTCAAAAATGCACAGGTTTGGTAGGTTTCCCTAGGTGCCGGCTGAGCTAGAGGCCAAAATCTACAGGTAGGCACTTTGCAAAAAACACCTCTGTTTTCTTTCAAAAATTGTGATGTGTCCACGTTGTGTTTTGGGGCATTTCCTGTCACGGGCGCTAGGCCTACCCACACAAGTGAGGTATCATTTTTATCTGGAGACTTGGGGAAACGCTGGGTAGAAGGAAATTTGTAGCTCCTCTCAGATTCCAGAACTTTCTGTCACCGAAATGTGAGAAAAACTTGTTTTTTTAGCCAAATTTTGAGGTTTGCAAAGGATTCTGGGTAACAGAACTTGGTCAGAGCCCCACAAGTCAACTCATCTTGCATTCCCCTAGGTCTCTAGTTTAAAAAAATGCACAGGTTTGGTAGGTTTCCCTAGGTGCCGGCTGAGCTAGAGGCAAAAATCTTCAGGTAGGCACTTTGCAAAAAACACCTCTGTTTTCTTTAAAAAAATGTGATGTGTCCACGTTGTGTTTTGGGGCATTTCCTGTCACGGGCGCTAGGCCTACCCACACAAGTGAGGTATCATTTTTATCGGGAGACTTGGGGGAACGCTGGGTGGAAGAAAATTTGTGGCTCCTCTCAGATTCCAGAACTTTCTGTCACCAAAATGTGAGGAAAACGTGTTTTTTTAGCCAAATTTTGAGGTTTGCAAAGGATTCGGGGTAACAGAACCTGGTCAGAGCCCCACAAGTCAACTCACCTTGGATTCCCCTGGGTCTCTAGTTTTCAAAAATGCACAGGTTTGGTAGGTTTCCTTAGGTGCCGGCTGAGCTAGAGGCCAAAATCTACAGGTAGGCACTTTGCAAAAAACACCTCTGTTTTCTTTCAAAAAATGTGATGTGTCCACGTTGTGTTTTGGGGCATTTCCTGTCACGGGCGCTAGGCCTACCCACACAAGTGAGGTATCATTTTTATCGGGAGACTTGGGGAAACGCTGGGTGGAAGGAAATTTGTAGCTCCTCCTAGATTTCAGAACTTTCTGTCACCGAAAAGTGAGGAAAACGTGTTTTTTTTAGCCAAATTTTGAGGTTTGCAAAGGATTCTGGGTAACAGAACCTGGTCAGAGCCCCACAAGTCAACTCATCTTGGATTCCCCTAGGTCTCTAGTTTTCAAAAATGCACAGGTTTGGTAGGTTTCCCTAGGTGCCGGCTGAGCTAGAGGCCAAAATCTACAGGTAGGCACTTTGCAAAAAACACCTCTGTTTTCTTCCAAAAAATGTGATGTGTCCACGTTGTGTTTTGGGGCATTTCCTGTCACGGGCGCTAGGCCTACCCACACAAGTGAGGTATCATTTTTATCTGGAGACTTGGGGAATCGCTGGGTGGAAGGAAATTTGTAGCTCCTCTCAGATTCCAGAACTTTCTGTCACCGAAATGTGAGAAAAACTTGTTTTTTTAGCCAAATTTTGAGGTTTGCAAAGGATTCTGGGTAACAGAACCTGGTCAGAGCCCCACAAGTCAACTCATCTTGGATTCCCCTAGGTCTCTAGTTTTCAAAAATGCACAGGTTTGGTAGGTTTCCCTAGGTGCCGGCTGAGCTAGAGGCAAAAATCTTCAGGTAGGCACTTTGCAATAAACACCTCTGTTTTCTTTAAAAAAATGTGATGTGTCCACGTTGTGTTTTGGGGCATTTCCTGTCACGGGCGCTAGGCCTACCCACACAAGTGAGGTATCATTTTTATCGGGAGACTTGGGGGAACGCTGGGTGGAAGGAAATTTGTGGCACCTCTCAGATTCCAGAACTTTCTGTCACCGAAATGTGAGGAAAACGTGTTTTTTAGCCAAATTTTGAGGTTTGCAAAGGATTCTGGGTAACAGAACCTGGTCAGAGCCCCACAAGTCACCCCATCTTGGATTCCCCTAGGTCTCTTGTTTTAAAAAATGCACAGGTGTGGTAGGTTTCCTTAGGTGCCGGCTGAGCTAGAGGCCAAAATCTATAGGTAGGCACTTTGCAAAAAAGACCTCTGTTATCTTAAAAAAAATGTGATGTGTCCATGTTGCGTTTTGGGGCATTTCCTGTCACGGGCGCTAGTCCTACCCACACAAGTGAGGTATCATTTTTATCGGGAGACTTGGGGGAACGCTGGGTGGAAGAAAATTTGTGGCTCCTCTCAGATACCAGAACTTTCTGTCACCAAAATGTGAGGAAAACGTGTTTTTTTAGCCAAATTTTGAGGTTTGCAAAGGATTCTGGGTAACAGAACCTGGTCAGAGCCCCACAAGTCAACTCATCTTGGATTCCCCTAGGTCTCTAGTTTTTAAAAATGCACAGGTTTGGTAGGTTTCCCTAGGTGCCGGCTGAGCTAGAGGCCAATATCTACAGGTAGGCACTTTGCAAAAAACACCTCTGTTTTCTTTCAAAAAATGTGATGTGTCCACGTTGTGTTTTGGGGCATTTCCTGTCACGGGCGCTAGGCCTACCCACACAAGTGAGGTATAATTTTTATCGGGAGACTTGGGGGAACGCTGGGTGGAAGGAAATTTGTGGCTCCTCTCAGATTCCAGAACTTTCTGTAACCGAAATGAGAGGAAAACTTGTTTTTTTAGCCAAATTTTGAGGTTTGCCAAGGATTCTGGGTAACAGAACCTGGTCAGAGCCCCACAAGTCACCCCATCTTGGATTCCCCTGGGTTTCTAGTTTTCAAAAATGCGCTGGTTTGCTAGGTTTCCCCTGGTGCCGGCTGAGGTAGAGGCCAAAATCCACAGGTAGGCACTGTTTTCTATGAACAAATGTGATGTGTCCACGTTGAGTTTTGGGCCAAGTCCTGTTGCGGGCGCTAGTCCTACCCACACAAGTGAGGTATCATTTTTATCGGGAGACTTGGGGGAACGCTGGGTGGAAGAAAATTTGTGGCTCCTCTCAGATTACAGAACTTTCTGTCACCAAAATGTGAGGAAAACGTGTTTTTTTAGCCAAATTTTGAGGTTTGCAAAGGATTCTGGGTAACAGAACCTGGTCAGAGCCCCACAAGTCACCCCATCTTGGATTTCCCTATGTCTCTAGTTTTCAAATATGCACAGGTTTGGTAGGTTTCCCTAGGTGCCGGCTGAGCTAGAGGCCAAAATCTACAGGTAGGCACTTTGCAAAAAACACCTCTGTTTTCTTTCAAAAAATGTGATGTGTCCACTTTGTGTTTTGGGGCATTTCCTGTCACGGGCGCTAGGCCTACCCACACAAGTGAGGTATCATTTTTATCGGGAGACTTGGGGAAACGCTGGGTGGAAGGAAATTTGTAGCTCCTCTCAGATTCCAGAACTTTCTGTCACCGAAATGTAAGGAAAACGTGTTTTTTTTAGCCAAATTTTGAGGTTTGCAAAGGATTCTGGGTAACAGAACCTGGTCAGAGCCCCACAAGTCAACTCATCTTGGATTCCCCTAGGTCTCTAGTTTTCAAAAATGCACAGGTTTGGTAGGTTTCCCTAGGTGCCGGCTAAGCTAGAGGCCAAAATCTACAGGTAGGCACTTTGCAAAAAACAGCTCTGTTTTCTTTAAAAAAATGTGATGTGTCCACGTTGTGTTTTGGGGCATTTCCTGTCACGGGCGCTAGGCCTACCCACACAAGTGAGGTATCATTTTTATCTGGAGACTTGGGGAAACGCTGGGTGGAAGGAAATTTGTAGCTCCTCTCAGATTCCAGAACTTTCTGTCACCGAAATGTGAGAAAAACTTGTTTTTTTAGCCAAATTTTGAGGTTTGCAAAGGATTCTGGGTAACAGAACCTGGTCAGAGCCCCACAAGTCAACTCATCTTGGATTCCCCTAGGTCTCTAGTTTTCAAAAATGCACAGGTTTGGTAGGTTTCCCTAGGTGCCGGCTGAGCTAGAGGCAAAAATCTTCAGGTAGGCACTTTCCAAAAAACACCTCTGTTTTCTTTAAAAAAATGTGATGTGTCCACGTTGTGTTTTGGGGCATTTCCTGTCACGGGCGCTAGGCCTACCCACACAAGTGAGGTATCATTTTTATCGGGAGACTTGGGGGAACGCTGGGTGGAAGGAAATTTGTGGCACCTCTCAGATTCCAGAACTTTCTGTCACCGAAATGTGAGCAAAAACGTGTTTTTTTAGCCAAATTTTGAGGTTTGCAAAGGATTCTGGGTAACAGAACCTGGTCAGAGCCCCACAAGTCAACTCATCTTGGATTCCCCTAGGTCTCTAGTTTTCAAAAATGCACAGGTTTGGTAGGTTTCCCTAGGTGCCGGCTGAGCTAGAGGCAAAAATCTTCAGGTAGGCACTTTGCAAAAAACACCTCTGTTTTCTTTCAAAAAATGTGATGTGTCCACGTTGTGTTTTGGGGCATTTCCTGTCACGGGCGCTAGGCCTACCCACACAAGTGAGGTATCATTTTTATCGGGAGACTTGGGTGAACGCTGGGTGGAAGGAAATTTGTAGCTCCTCTCAGATTCCAGAACTTTCTGTCACCGAAATGTGAGGACAACGTGTTTTTGTAGCCAAATTATGAGGTTTGCAAAGGATTCTGGGTAACAGAACCTGGTCAGAGCCCCACAAGTCAACTCATCTTGGATTCCCCTAGGTCTCTAGTTTTCAAAAATGCACAGGTTTGGTAGGTTTCCCTAGGTGCCGGCTGAGCTAGAGGCCAAAATATACAGGTAGGCACTTTGCAAAAAACACCTCTGTTTTCTTTCAAAAATTGTGATGTGTCCACGTTGTGTTTTGGGGCATTTCCTGTCACGGGCGCTAGGCCTACCCACACAAGTGAGGTATCATTTTTATCTGGAGGCTTGGGGAAACGCTGGGTGGAAGGAAATTTGTAGCTCCTCTCAGATTCCAGAACTTTCTGTCACCGAAATGTGAGAAAAACTTGTTTTTTTAGCCAAATTTTGAGGTTTGCAAAGGATTCTGGGTAACAGAACTTGGTCAGAGCCCCACAAGTCAACTCATCTTGCATTCCCCTAGGTCTCTAGTTTTAAAAAATGCACAGGTTTGGAAGGTTTCCCTAGGTGCCGGCTGAGCTAGAGGCAAAAATCATCAGGTAGGCACTTTGCAAAAAACACCTCTGTTTTCTTTAAAAAAATGTGATGTGTCCACGTTGTGTTTTGGGGCATTTCCTGTCACGGGCGCTAGGCCTACCCACACAAGTGAGGTATCATTTTTATCGGGAGACTTGGGGAAACGCTGGGTGGAAGGAAATTTGTAGCTCCTCTCAGATTCCAGAACTTTCTGTCACCGAAATGTGAGGAAAACGTGTTTTTTTTAGCCAAATTTTGAGGTTTGCAAAGGATTCTGGGTAACAGAACCTGGTCAGAGCCCCACAAGTCAACTCATCTTGGATTCCCCTAGGTCTCTAGTTTTCAAAAATGCACAGGTTTGGTAGGTTTCCCTAGGTGCCGGCTGAGCTAGATGCCAAAATCTACAGGTAGGCACTTTGCAAAAAACACTTCTGTTTTCTTTCAAAAAATGTGATGTGTCCACGTTGTGTTTTGGGGCATTTCCTGTCACGGGCGCTAGGCCTACCCACACAAGTGAGGTATCATTTTTATCTGGAGACTTGGGGAAACGCTGGGTGGAAGGAAATTTGTAGCTCCTCTCAGATTCCAGAACTTTCTGTCACCGAAATGTGAGAAAAACTTGTTTTTTTAGCCAAATTTTGAGGTTTGCAAAGGATTCTGGGTAACAGAACCTGGTCAGAGCCCCACAAGTCAACTCATCTTGGATTCCCCTAGGTCTCTAGTTTTCAAAAATGCACAGGTTTGGTAGGTTTCCCTAGGTGCCGGCTGAGCTAGAGGCCAAAATCTTCAGGTAGGCACTTTGCAATAAACACCTCTGTTTTCTTTAAAAAAATGTGATGTGTCCACGTTGTGTTTTGGGGCATTTCCTGTCACGGGCGCTAGGCCTACCCACAGAAGTGAGGTATCATTTTTATCGGGAGACTTGGGGGAACGCTGGGTGGAAGGAAATTTGTGGCACCTCTCAGATTCCAGAACTTTCTGTCACCGAAATGTGAGGAAAACGTGTTTTTTAGCCAAATTTTGAGGTTTGCAAAGGATTCTGGGTAACAGAACCTGGTCAGAGCCCCACAAGTCACCCCATCTTGGATTCCCCTAGGTCTCTTGTTTTCAAAAATGCACAGGTGTGGTAGGTTTCCCTAGGTGCCGGCTGAGCTAGAGGCCAAAATCTATAGGTAGGCACTTTGCAAAAAAGACCTCTGTTATCTTAAAAAAAAATGTGATGTGTCCATGTTGCGTTTTGGGGCATTTCCTGTCGCGGGCGCTAGTCCTACCCACACAAGTGAGGTATCATTTTTATCGGGAGACTTGTGGGAACGCTGGGTGGAAGAAAATTTGTGGCTCCTCTCAGATTCCAGAACTTTCTGTCACCAAAATGTGAGGAAAACGTGTTTTTTTAGCCAAATTTTGAGGTTTGCAAAGGATTCTGGGTAACAGAACCTGGTCAGAGCCCCACAAGTCAACTCATCTTGGATTCCCCTAGGTCTCTAGTTTTCAAAAATGCACAGGTTTGGTAGGTTTCCCTAGGTGCCGGCTGAGCTAGAGGCCAAAATCTACAGGTAGGCACTTTGCAAAAAACACCTCTGTTTTCTTTAAAAAAATGTGATGTGTCCACGTTGTGTTTTGGGGCATTTCCTGTCACGGGCGCTAGGCCTACCCACACAAGTGAGGTATCATTTTTATCTGGAGACTTGGGGAAACGCTGGGTAGAAGGAAATTTGTAGCTCCTCTCAGATTCCAGAACTTTCTGTCACCGAAATGTGAGAAAAACTTGTTTTTTTAGCCAAATTTTGAGGTTTGCAAAGGATTCTGGGTAACAGAACCTGGTCAGAGCCCCACAAGTCAACTCATCTTGGATTCCCCTAGGTCTCTAGTTTTCAAAAATGCACAGGTTTGGTAGGTTTCCCTAGGTGCCGGCTGAGCTAGAGGCAAAAATCTTCAGGTAGGCACTTTCCAAAAAACACCTCTGTTTTCTTTAAAAAAATGTGATGTGTCCACGTTGTGTTTTGGGGCATTTCCTGTCACGGGCGCTAGGCCTACCCACACAAGTGAGGTATCATTTTTATCTGGAGACTTGGGGAAACGCTGGGTGGAAGGAAATTTGTAGCTCCTCTCAGATTCCAGAACTTTCTGTCACCGAAATGTGAGAAAAACTTGTTTTTTTAGCCAAATTTTGAGGTTTGCAAAGGATTCTGGGTAACAGAACCTGGTCAGAGCCCCACAAGTCAACTCATCTTGGATTCCCCTAGGTCTCTAGTTTTCAAAAATGCACAGGTTTGGTAGGTTTCCCTAGGTGCCGGCTGAGCTAGAGGCAAAAATCTTCAGGTAGGCACTTTCCAAAAAACACCTCTGTTTTCTTTAAAAAAATGTGATGTGTCCACGTTGTGTTTTGGGGCATTTCCTGTCACGGGCGCTAGGCCTACCCACACAAGTGAGGTATCATTTTTATCGGGAGACTTGGGGGAACGCTGGGTGGAAGGAAATTTGTGGCACCTCTCAGATTCCAGAACTTTCTGTCACCGAAATGTGAGCAAAAACGTGTTTTTTTAGCCAAATTTTGAGGTTTGCAAAGGATTCTGGGTAACAGAACCTGGTCAGAGCCCCACAAGTCAACTCATCTTGGATTCCCCTAGGTCTCTAGTTTTCAAAAATGCACAGGTTTGGTAGGTTTCCCTAGGTGCCGGCTGAGCTAGAGGCAAAAATCTTCAGGTAGGCACTTTGCAAAAAACACCTCTGTTTTCTTTAAAAAAATGTGATGTGTCCACGTTGTGTTTTGGGGCATTTCCTGTCACGGGCGCTAGGCCTACCCACACAAGTGAGGTATCATTTTTATCGGGAGACTTGGGTGAACGCTGGGTGGAAGGAAATTTGTAGCTCCTCTCAGATTCCAGAACTTTCTGTCACCGAAATGTGAGGACAACGTGTTTTTGTAGCCAAATTATGAGGTTTGCAAAGGATTCTGGGTAACAGAACCTGGTCAGAGCCCCACAAGTCAACTCATCTTGGATTCCCCTAGGTCTCTAGTTTTCAAAAATGCACAGGTTTGGTAGGTTTCCCTAGGTGCCGGCTGAGCTAGAGGCCAAAATATACAGGTAGGCACTTTGCAAAAAACACCTCTGTTTTCTTTCAAAAATTGTGATGTGTCCACGTTGTGTTTTGGGGCATTTCCTGTCACGGGCGCTAGGCCTACCCACACAAGTGAGGTATCATTTTTATCTGGAGGCTTGGGGAAACGCTGGGTGGAAGGAAATTTGTAGCTCCTCTCAGATTCCAGAACTTTCTGTCACCGAAATGTGAGAAAAACTTGTTTTTTTAGCCAAATTTTGAGGTTTGCAAAGGATTCTGGGTAACAGAACTTGGTCAGAGCCCCACAAGTCAACTCATCTTGCATTCCCCTAGGTCTCTAGTTTTAAAAAATGCACAGGTTTGGAAGGTTTCCCTAGGTGCCGGCTGAGCTAGAGGCAAAAATCATCAGGTAGGCACTTTGCAAAAAACACCTCTGTTTTCTTTAAAAAAATGTGATGTGTCCACGTTGTGTTTTGGGGCATTTCCTGTCACGGGCGCTAGGCCTACCCACACAATTGAGGTATCATTTTTATCGGGAGACTTGGGGAAACGCTGGGTGGAAGGAAATTTGTAGCTCCTCTCAGATTCCAGAACTTTCTGTCACCGAAATGTGAGGAAAACGTGTTTTTTTTAGCCAAATTTTGAGGTTTGCAAAGGATTCTGGGTAACAGAACCTGGTCAGAGCCCCACAAGTCAACTCATCTTGGATTCCCCTAGGTCTCTAGTTTTCAAAAATGCACAGGTTTGGTAGGTTTCCCTAGGTGCCGGCTGAGCTAGATGCCAAAATCTACAGGTAGGCACTTTGCAAAAAACACTTCTGTTTTCTTTCAAAAAATGTGATGTGTCCACGTTGTGTTTTGGGGCATTTCCTGTCACGGGCGCTAGGCCTACCCACACAAGTGAGGTATCATTTTTATCTGGAGACTTGGGGAAACGCTGGGTGGAAGGAAATTTGTAGCTCCTCTCAGATTCCAGAACTTTCTGTCACCGAAATGTGAGAAAAACTTGTTTTTTTAGCCAAATTTTGAGGTTTGCAAAGGATTCTGGGTAACTGAACCTGGTCAGAGCCCCACAAGTCAACTCATCTTGGATTCCCCTAGGTCTCTAGTTTTCAAAAATGCACAGGTTTGGTAGGTTTCCCTAGGTGCCGGCTGAGCTAGAGGCCAAAATCTTCAGGTAGGCACTTTGCAATAAACACCTCTGTTTTCTTTAAAAAAATGTGATGTGTCCACGTTGTGTTTTGGGGCATTTCCTGTCACGGGCGCTAGGCCTACCCACAGAAGTGAGGTATCATTTTTATCGGGAGACTTGGGGGAACGCTGGGTGGAAGGAAATTTGTGGCACCTCTCAGATTCCAGAACTTTCTGTCACCGAAATGTGAGGAAAACGTGTTTTTTAGCCAAATTTTGAGGTTTGCAAAGGATTCTGGGTAACAGAACCTGGTCAGAGCCCCACAAGTCACCCCATCTTGGATTCCCCTAGGTCTCTTGTTTTCAAAAATGCACAGGTGTGGTAGGTTTCCCTAGGTGCCGGCTGAGCTAGAGGCCAAAATCTATAGGTAGGCACTTTGCAAAAAAGACCTCTGTTATCTTAAAAAAAAATGTGATGTGTCCATGTTGCGTTTTGGGGCATTTCCTGTCGCGGGCGCTAGTCCTACCCACACAAGTGAGGTATCATTTTTATCGGGAGACTTGTGGGAACGCTGGGTGGAAGAAAATTTGTGGCTCCTCTCAGATTCCAGAACTTTCTGTCACCAAAATGTGAGGAAAACGTGTTTTTTTAGCCAAATTTTGAGGTTTGCAAAGGATTCTGGGTAACAGAACCTGGTCAGAGCCCCACAAGTCAACTCATCTTGGATTCCCCTAGGTCTCTAGTTTTCAAAAATGCACAGGTTTGGTAGGTTTCCCTAGGTGCCGGCTGAGCTAGAGGCCAAAATCTACAGGTAGGCACTTTGCAAAAAACACCTCTGTTTTCTTTAAAAAAATGTGATGTGTCCACGTTGTGTTTTGGGGCATTTCCTGTCACGGGCGCTAGGCCTACCCACACAAGTGAGGTATCATTTTTATCGGGAGACTTGTGGGAACGCTGGGTGGAAGAAAATTTGTGGCTCCTCTCAGATTCCAGAACTTTCTGTCACCAAAATGTGAGGAAAACGTGTTTTTTTAGCCAAATTTTGAGGTTTGCAAAGGATTCGGGGTAACAGAACCTGGTCAGAGCCCCACAAGTCAACTCACCTTGGATTCCCCTGGGTCTCTAGTTTTCAAAAATGCACAGGTTTGGTAGGTTTCCTTAGGTGCCGGCTGAGCTGGAGGCCAAAATCTACAGGTAGGCACTTTGCAAAAAACAGCTCTGTTTTCTTTAAAAAAATGTGATGTGTCCACGTTGTGTTTTGGGGCATTTCCTGTCACGGGCGCTAGGCCTACCCACACAAGTGAGGTATCATTTTTATCTGGAGACTTGGGGAAACGCTGGGTAGAAGGAAATTTGTAGCTCCTCTCAGATTCCAGAACTTTCTGTCACCGAAATGTGAGAAAAACTTGTTTTTTTAGCCAAATTTTGAGGTTTGCAAAGGATTCTGGGTAACAGAACTTGGTCAGAGCCCCACAAGTCAACTCATCTTGCATTCCCCTAGGTCTCTAGTTTAAAAAAATGCACAGGTTTGGTAGGTTTCCCTAGGTGCCGGCTGAGCTAGAGGCAAAAATCTTCAGGTAGGCACTTTGCAAAAAACACCTCTGTTTTCTTTAAAAAAATGTGATGTGTCCACGTTGTGTTTTGGGGCATTTCCTGTCACGGGCGCTAGGCCTACCCACACAAGTGAGGTATCATTTTTATCGGGAGACTTGGGGGAACGCTGGGTGGAAGAAAATTTGTGGCTCCTCTCAGATTCCAGAACTTTCTGTCACCAAAATGTGAGGAAAACGTGTTTTTTTAGCCAAATTTTGAGGTTTGCAAAGGATTCGGGGTAACAGAACCTGGTCAGAGCCCCACAAGTCAACTCACCTTGGATTCCCCTGGGTCTCTAGTTTTCAAAAATGCACAGGTTTGGTAGGTTTCCTTAGGTGCCGGCTGAGCTAGAGGCCAAAATCTACAGGTAGGCACTTTGCAAAAAACACCTCTGTTTTCTTTCAAAAAATGTGATGTGTCCACGTTGTGTTTTGGGGCATTTCCTGTCACGGGCGCTAGGCCTACCCACACAAGTGAGGTATCATTTTTATCGGGAGACTTGGGGAAACGCTGGGTGGAAGGAAATTTGTAGCTCCTCCTAGATTTCAGAACTTTCTGTCACCGAAAAGTGAGGAAAACGTGTTTTTTTTAGCCAAATTTTGAGGTTTGCAAAGGATTCTGGGTAACAGAACCTGGTCAGAGCCCCACAAGTCAACTCATCTTGGATTCCCCTAGGTCTCTAGTTTTCAAAAATGCACAGGTTTGGTAGGTTTCCCTAGGTGCCGGCTGAGCTAGAGGCCAAAATCTACAGGTAGGCACTTTGCAAAAAACACCTCTGTTTTCTTCCAAAAAATGTGATGTGTCCACGTTGTGTTTTGGGGCATTTCCTGTCACGGGCGCTAGGCCTACCCACACAAGTGAGGTATCATTTTTATCTGGAGACTTGGGGAATCGCTGGGTGGAAGGAAATTTGTAGCTCCTCTCAGATTCCAGAACTTTCTGTCACCGAAATGTGAGAAAAACTTGTTTTTTTAGCCAAATTTTGAGGTTTGCAAAGGATTCTGGGTAACAGAACCTGGTCAGAGCCCCACAAGTCAACTCATCTTGGATTCCCCTAGGTCTCTAGTTTTCAAAAATGCACAGGTTTGGTAGGTTTCCCTAGGTGCCGGCTGAGCTAGAGGCAAAAATCTTCAGGTAGGCACTTTGCAATAAACACCTCTGTTTTCTTTAAAAAAATGTGATGTGTCCACGTTGTGTTTTGGGGCATTTCCTGTCACGGGCGCTAGGCCTACCCACACAAGTGAGGTATCATTTTTATCGGGAGACTTGGGGGAACGCTGGGTGGAAGGAAATTTGTGGCACCTCTCAGATTCCAGAACTTTCTGTCACCGAAATGTGAGGAAAACGTGTTTTTTAGCCAAATTTTGAGGTTTGCAAAGGATTCTGGGTAACAGAACCTGGTCAGAGCCCCACAAGTCACCCCATCTTGGATTCCCCTAGGTCTCTTGTTTTAAAAAATGCACAGGTGTGGTAGGTTTCCTTAGGTGCCGGCTGAGCTAGAGGCCAAAATCTATAGGTAGGCACTTTGCAAAAAAGACCTCTGTTATCTTAAAAAAAATGTGATGTGTCCATGTTGCGTTTTGGGGCATTTCCTGTCACGGGCGCTAGTCCTACCCACACAAGTGAGGTATCATTTTTATCGGGAGACTTGGGGGAACGCTGGGTGGAAGAAAATTTGTGGCTCCTCTCAGATACCAGAACTTTCTGTCACCAAAATGTGAGGAAAACGTGTTTTTTTAGCCAAATTTTGAGGTTTGCAAAGGATTCTGGGTAACAGAACCTGGTCAGAGCCCCACAAGTCAACTCATCTTGGATTCCCCTAGGTCTCTAGTTTTTAAAAATGCACAGGTTTGGTAGGTTTCCCTAGGTGCCGGCTGAGCTAGAGGCCAATATCTACAGGTAGGCACTTTGCAAAAAACACCTCTGTTTTCTTTCAAAAAATGTGATGTGTCCACGTTGTGTTTTGGGGCATTTCCTGTCACGGGCGCTAGGCCTACCCACACAAGTGAGGTATAATTTTTATCGGGAGACTTGGGGGAACGCTGGGTGGAAGGAAATTTGTGGCTCCTCTCAGATTCCAGAACTTTCTGTAACCGAAATGAGAGGAAAACTTGTTTTTTTAGCCAAATTTTGAGGTTTGCCAAGGATTCTGGGTAACAGAACCTGGTCAGAGCCCCACAAGTCACCCCATCTTGGATTCCCCTGGGTTTCTAGTTTTCAAAAATGCGCTGGTTTGCTAGGTTTCCCCTGGTGCCGGCTGAGGTAGAGGCCAAAATCCACAGGTAGGCACTGTTTTCTATGAACAAATGTGATGTGTCCACGTTGAGTTTTGGGCCAAGTCCTGTTGCGGGCGCTAGTCCTACCCACACAAGTGAGGTATCATTTTTATCGGGAGACTTGGGGGAACGCTGGGTGGAAGAAAATTTGTGGCTCCTCTCAGATTACAGAACTTTCTGTCACCAAAATGTGAGGAAAACGTGTTTTTTTAGCCAAATTTTGAGGTTTGCAAAGGATTCTGGGTAACAGAACCTGGTCAGAGCCCCACAAGTCACCCCATCTTGGATTTCCCTATGTCTCTAGTTTTCAAATATGCACAGGTTTGGTAGGTTTCCCTAGGTGCCGGCTGAGCTAGAGGCCAAAATCTACAGGTAGGCACTTTGCAAAAAACACCTCTGTTTTCTTTCAAAAAATGTGATGTGTCCACTTTGTGTTTTGGGGCATTTCCTGTCACGGGCGCTAGGCCTACCCACACAAGTGAGGTATCATTTTTATCGGGAGACTTGGGGAAACGCTGGGTGGAAGGAAATTTGTAGCTCCTCTCAGATTCCAGAACTTTCTGTCACCGAAATGTAAGGAAAACGTGTTTTTTTTAGCCAAATTTTGAGGTTTGCAAAGGATTCTGGGTAACAGAACCTGGTCAGAGCCCCACAAGTCAACTCATCTTGGATTCCCCTAGGTCTCTAGTTTTCAAAAATGCACAGGTTTGGTAGGTTTCCCTAGGTGCCGGCTAAGCTAGAGGCCAAAATCTACAGGTAGGCACTTTGCAAAAAACAGCTCTGTTTTCTTTAAAAAAATGTGATGTGTCCACGTTGTGTTTTGGGGCATTTCCTGTCACGGGCGCTAGGCCTACCCACACAAGTGAGGTATCATTTTTATCTGGAGACTTGGGGAAACGCTGGGTGGAAGGAAATTTGTAGCTCCTCTCAGATTCCAGAACTTTCTGTCACCGAAATGTGAGAAAAACTTGTTTTTTTAGCCAAATTTTGAGGTTTGCAAAGGATTCTGGGTAACAGAACCTGGTCAGAGCCCCACAAGTCAACTCATCTTGGATTCCCCTAGGTCTCTAGTTTTCAAAAATGCACAGGTTTGGTAGGTTTCCCTAGGTGCCGGCTGAGCTAGAGGCAAAAATCTTCAGGTAGGCACTTTCCAAAAAACACCTCTGTTTTCTTTAAAAAAATGTGATGTGTCCACGTTGTGTTTTGGGGCATTTCCTGTCACGGGCGCTAGGCCTACCCACACAAGTGAGGTATCATTTTTATCGGGAGACTTGGGGGAACGCTGGGTGGAAGGAAATTTGTGGCACCTCTCAGATTCCAGAACTTTCTGTCACCGAAATGTGAGCAAAAACGTGTTTTTTTAGCCAAATTTTGAGGTTTGCAAAGGATTCTGGGTAACAGAACCTGGTCAGAGCCCCACAAGTCAACTCATCTTGGATTCCCCTAGGTCTCTAGTTTTCAAAAATGCACAGGTTTGGTAGGTTTCCCTAGGTGCCGGCTGAGCTAGAGGCAAAAATCTTCAGGTAGGCACTTTGCAAAAAACACCTCTGTTTTCTTTCAAAAAATGTGATGTGTCCACGTTGTGTTTTGGGGCATTTCCTGTCACGGGCGCTAGGCCTACCCACACAAGTGAGGTATCATTTTTATCGGGAGACTTGGGTGAACGCTGGGTGGAAGGAAATTTGTAGCTCCTCTCAGATTCCAGAACTTTCTGTCACCGAAATGTGAGGACAACGTGTTTTTGTAGCCAAATTATGAGGTTTGCAAAGGATTCTGGGTAACAGAACCTGGTCAGAGCCCCACAAGTCAACTCATCTTGGATTCCCCTAGGTCTCTAGTTTTCAAAAATGCACAGGTTTGGTAGGTTTCCCTAGGTGCCGGCTGAGCTAGAGGCCAAAATATACAGGTAGGCACTTTGCAAAAAACACCTCTGTTTTCTTTCAAAAATTGTGATGTGTCCACGTTGTGTTTTGGGGCATTTCCTGTCACGGGCGCTAGGCCTACCCACACAAGTGAGGTATCATTTTTATCTGGAGGCTTGGGGAAACGCTGGGTGGAAGGAAATTTGTAGCTCCTCTCAGATTCCAGAACTTTCTGTCACCGAAATGTGAGAAAAACTTGTTTTTTTAGCCAAATTTTGAGGTTTGCAAAGGATTCTGGGTAACAGAACTTGGTCAGAGCCCCACAAGTCAACTCATCTTGCATTCCCCTAGGTCTCTAGTTTTAAAAAATGCACAGGTTTGGAAGGTTTCCCTAGGTGCCGGCTGAGCTAGAGGCAAAAATCATCAGGTAGGCACTTTGCAAAAAACACCTCTGTTTTCTTTAAAAAAATGTGATGTGTCCACGTTGTGTTTTGGGGCATTTCCTGTCACGGGCGCTAGGCCTACCCACACAAGTGAGGTATCATTTTTATCGGGAGACTTGGGGAAACGCTGGGTGGAAGGAAATTTGTAGCTCCTCTCAGATTCCAGAACTTTCTGTCACCGAAATGTGAGGAAAACGTGTTTTTTTTAGCCAAATTTTGAGGTTTGCAAAGGATTCTGGGTAACAGAACCTGGTCAGAGCCCCACAAGTCAACTCATCTTGGATTCCCCTAGGTCTCTAGTTTTCAAAAATGCACAGGTTTGGTAGGTTTCCCTAGGTGCCGGCTGAGCTAGATGCCAAAATCTACAGGTAGGCACTTTGCAAAAAACACTTCTGTTTTCTTTCAAAAAATGTGATGTGTCCACGTTGTGTTTTGGGGCATTTCCTGTCACGGGCGCTAGGCCTACCCACACAAGTGAGGTATCATTTTTATCTGGAGACTTGGGGAAACGCTGGGTGGAAGGAAATTTGTAGCTCCTCTCAGATTCCAGAACTTTCTGTCACCGAAATGTGAGAAAAACTTGTTTTTTTAGCCAAATTTTGAGGTTTGCAAAGGATTCTGGGTAACAGAACCTGGTCAGAGCCCCACAAGTCAACTCATCTTGGATTCCCCTAGGTCTCTAGTTTTCAAAAATGCACAGGTTTGGTAGGTTTCCCTAGGTGCCGGCTGAGCTAGAGGCCAAAATCTTCAGGTAGGCACTTTGCAATAAACACCTCTGTTTTCTTTAAAAAAATGTGATGTGTCCACGTTGTGTTTTGGGGCATTTCCTGTCACGGGCGCTAGGCCTACCCACAGAAGTGAGGTATCATTTTTATCGGGAGACTTGGGGGAACGCTGGGTGGAAGGAAATTTGTGGCACCTCTCAGATTCCAGAACTTTCTGTCACCGAAATGTGAGGAAAACGTGTTTTTTAGCCAAATTTTGAGGTTTGCAAAGGATTCTGGGTAACAGAACCTGGTCAGAGCCCCACAAGTCACCCCATCTTGGATTCCCCTAGGTCTCTTGTTTTCAAAAATGCACAGGTGTGGTAGGTTTCCCTAGGTGCCGGCTGAGCTAGAGGCCAAAATCTATAGGTAGGCACTTTGCAAAAAAGACCTCTGTTATCTTAAAAAAAAATGTGATGTGTCCATGTTGCGTTTTGGGGCATTTCCTGTCGCGGGCGCTAGTCCTACCCACACAAGTGAGGTATCATTTTTATCGGGAGACTTGTGGGAACGCTGGGTGGAAGAAAATTTGTGGCTCCTCTCAGATTCCAGAACTTTCTGTCACCAAAATGTGAGGAAAACGTGTTTTTTTAGCCAAATTTTGAGGTTTGCAAAGGATTCTGGGTAACAGAACCTGGTCAGAGCCCCACAAGTCAACTCATCTTGGATTCCCCTAGGTCTCTAGTTTTCAAAAATGCACAGGTTTGGTAGGTTTCCCTAGGTGCCGGCTGAGCTAGAGGCCAAAATCTACAGGTAGGCACTTTGCAAAAAACACCTCTGTTTTCTTTAAAAAAATGTGATGTGTCCACGTTGTGTTTTGGGGCATTTCCTGTCACGGGCGCTAGGCCTACCCACACAAGTGAGGTATCATTTTTATCTGGAGACTTGGGGAAACGCTGGGTAGAAGGAAATTTGTAGCTCCTCTCAGATTCCAGAACTTTCTGTCACCGAAATGTGAGAAAAACTTGTTTTTTTAGCCAAATTTTGAGGTTTGCAAAGGATTCTGGGTAACAGAACCTGGTCAGAGCCCCACAAGTCAACTCATCTTGGATTCCCCTAGGTCTCTAGTTTTCAAAAATGCACAGGTTTGGTAGGTTTCCCTAGGTGCCGGCTGAGCTAGAGGCAAAAATCTTCAGGTAGGCACTTTCCAAAAAACACCTCTGTTTTCTTTAAAAAAATGTGATGTGTCCACGTTGTGTTTTGGGGCATTTCCTGTCACGGGCGCTAGGCCTACCCACACAAGTGAGGTATCATTTTTATCTGGAGACTTGGGGAAACGCTGGGTGGAAGGAAATTTGTAGCTCCTCTCAGATTCCAGAACTTTCTGTCACCGAAATGTGAGAAAAACTTGTTTTTTTAGCCAAATTTTGAGGTTTGCAAAGGATTCTGGGTAACAGAACCTGGTCAGAGCCCCACAAGTCAACTCATCTTGGATTCCCCTAGGTCTCTAGTTTTCAAAAATGCACAGGTTTGGTAGGTTTCCCTAGGTGCCGGCTGAGCTAGAGGCAAAAATCTTCAGGTAGGCACTTTCCAAAAAACACCTCTGTTTTCTTTAAAAAAATGTGATGTGTCCACGTTGTGTTTTGGGGCATTTCCTGTCACGGGCGCTAGGCCTACCCACACAAGTGAGGTATCATTTTTATCGGGAGACTTGGGGGAACGCTGGGTGGAAGGAAATTTGTGGCACCTCTCAGATTCCAGAACTTTCTGTCACCGAAATGTGAGCAAAAACGTGTTTTTTTAGCCAAATTTTGAGGTTTGCAAAGGATTCTGGGTAACAGAACCTGGTCAGAGCCCCACAAGTCAACTCATCTTGGATTCCCCTAGGTCTCTAGTTTTCAAAAATGCACAGGTTTGGTAGGTTTCCCTAGGTGCCGGCTGAGCTAGAGGCAAAAATCTTCAGGTAGGCACTTTGCAAAAAACACCTCTGTTTTCTTTAAAAAAATGTGATGTGTCCACGTTGTGTTTTGGGGCATTTCCTGTCACGGGCGCTAGGCCTACCCACACAAGTGAGGTATCATTTTTATCGGGAGACTTGGGTGAACGCTGGGTGGAAGGAAATTTGTAGCTCCTCTCAGATTCCAGAACTTTCTGTCACCGAAATGTGAGGACAACGTGTTTTTGTAGCCAAATTATGAGGTTTGCAAAGGATTCTGGGTAACAGAACCTGGTCAGAGCCCCACAAGTCAACTCATCTTGGATTCCCCTAGGTCTCTAGTTTTCAAAAATGCACAGGTTTGGTAGGTTTCCCTAGGTGCCGGCTGAGCTAGAGGCCAAAATATACAGGTAGGCACTTTGCAAAAAACACCTCTGTTTTCTTTCAAAAATTGTGATGTGTCCACGTTGTGTTTTGGGGCATTTCCTGTCACGGGCGCTAGGCCTACCCACACAAGTGAGGTATCATTTTTATCTGGAGGCTTGGGGAAACGCTGGGTGGAAGGAAATTTGTAGCTCCTCTCAGATTCCAGAACTTTCTGTCACCGAAATGTGAGAAAAACTTGTTTTTTTAGCCAAATTTTGAGGTTTGCAAAGGATTCTGGGTAACAGAACTTGGTCAGAGCCCCACAAGTCAACTCATCTTGCATTCCCCTAGGTCTCTAGTTTTAAAAAATGCACAGGTTTGGAAGGTTTCCCTAGGTGCCGGCTGAGCTAGAGGCAAAAATCATCAGGTAGGCACTTTGCAAAAAACACCTCTGTTTTCTTTAAAAAAATGTGATGTGTCCACGTTGTGTTTTGGGGCATTTCCTGTCACGGGCGCTAGGCCTACCCACACAATTGAGGTATCATTTTTATCGGGAGACTTGGGGAAACGCTGGGTGGAAGGAAATTTGTAGCTCCTCTCAGATTCCAGAACTTTCTGTCACCGAAATGTGAGGAAAACGTGTTTTTTTTAGCCAAATTTTGAGGTTTGCAAAGGATTCTGGGTAACAGAACCTGGTCAGAGCCCCACAAGTCAACTCATCTTGGATTCCCCTAGGTCTCTAGTTTTCAAAAATGCACAGGTTTGGTAGGTTTCCCTAGGTGCCGGCTGAGCTAGATGCCAAAATCTACAGGTAGGCACTTTGCAAAAAACACTTCTGTTTTCTTTCAAAAAATGTGATGTGTCCACGTTGTGTTTTGGGGCATTTCCTGTCACGGGCGCTAGGCCTACCCACACAAGTGAGGTATCATTTTTATCTGGAGACTTGGGGAAACGCTGGGTGGAAGGAAATTTGTAGCTCCTCTCAGATTCCAGAACTTTCTGTCACCGAAATGTGAGAAAAACTTGTTTTTTTAGCCAAATTTTGAGGTTTGCAAAGGATTCTGGGTAACTGAACCTGGTCAGAGCCCCACAAGTCAACTCATCTTGGATTCCCCTAGGTCTCTAGTTTTCAAAAATGCACAGGTTTGGTAGGTTTCCCTAGGTGCCGGCTGAGCTAGAGGCCAAAATCTTCAGGTAGGCACTTTGCAATAAACACCTCTGTTTTCTTTAAAAAAATGTGATGTGTCCACGTTGTGTTTTGGGGCATTTCCTGTCACGGGCGCTAGGCCTACCCACAGAAGTGAGGTATCATTTTTATCGGGAGACTTGGGGGAACGCTGGGTGGAAGGAAATTTGTGGCACCTCTCAGATTCCAGAACTTTCTGTCACCGAAATGTGAGGAAAACGTGTTTTTTAGCCAAATTTTGAGGTTTGCAAAGGATTCTGGGTAACAGAACCTGGTCAGAGCCCCACAAGTCACCCCATCTTGGATTCCCCTAGGTCTCTTGTTTTCAAAAATGCACAGGTGTGGTAGGTTTCCCTAGGTGCCGGCTGAGCTAGAGGCCAAAATCTATAGGTAGGCACTTTGCAAAAAAGACCTCTGTTATCTTAAAAAAAAATGTGATGTGTCCATGTTGCGTTTTGGGGCATTTCCTGTCGCGGGCGCTAGTCCTACCCACACAAGTGAGGTATCATTTTTATCGGGAGACTTGTGGGAACGCTGGGTGGAAGAAAATTTGTGGCTCCTCTCAGATTCCAGAACTTTCTGTCACCAAAATGTGAGGAAAACGTGTTTTTTTAGCCAAATTTTGAGGTTTGCAAAGGATTCTGGGTAACAGAACCTGGTCAGAGCCCCACAAGTCAACTCATCTTGGATTCCCCTAGGTCTCTAGTTTTCAAAAATGCACAGGTTTGGTAGGTTTCCCTAGGTGCCGGCTGAGCTAGAGGCCAAAATCTACAGGTAGGCACTTTGCAAAAAACACCTCTGTTTTCTTTAAAAAAATGTGATGTGTCCACGTTGTGTTTTGGGGCATTTCCTGTCACGGGCGCTAGGCCTACCCACACAAGTGAGGTATCATTTTTATCGGGAGACTTGTGGGAACGCTGGGTGGAAGAAAATTTGTGGCTCCTCTCAGATTCCAGAACTTTCTGTCACCAAAATGTGAGGAAAACGTGTTTTTTTAGCCAAATTTTGAGGTTTGCAAAGGATTCGGGGTAACAGAACCTGGTCAGAGCCCCACAAGTCAACTCACCTTGGATTCCCCTGGGTCTCTAGTTTTCAAAAATGCACAGGTTTGGTAGGTTTCCTTAGGTGCCGGCTGAGCTGGAGGCCAAAATCTACAGGTAGGCACTTTGCAAAAAACACCTCTGTTTTCTTTAAAAAAATGTGATGTGTCCACGTTGTGTTTTGGGGCATTTCCTGTCACGGGCGCTAGGCCTACCCACACAAGTGAGGTATCATTTTTATCGGGAGACTTGTGGGAACGCTGGGTGGAAGAAAATTTGTGGCTCCTCTCAGATTCCAGAACTTTCTGTCACCGAAATGTGAGGAAAACGTGTTTTTTTAGCCAAATTTTGAGGTTTGCCAAGGATTCTGGGTAACAGAACCTGGTCAGAGCCCCACAAGTCACCCCATCTTGGATTCCCCTGGGTTTCTAGTTTTCAAAAATGTGCTGGTTTGCTAGGTTTCCCCAGGTGCCGGCTGAGGTAGAGGCCAAAATCCACAGGTAGGCACTGTTTTCTATGAACAAATGTGATGTGTCCACGTTGTGTTTTGGGCCATTTCCTGTTACGGGCGCTAGTCCTACCCACATAAGTGAGGTATCATTTTTATCGGGAGACTTGGGGGAACGCTGGGTGGAAGAAAATTTGTGGCTCCTCTTAGATTACAGAACTTTCTGTCACCAAAATGTGAGGAAAACGTGTTTTTTTAGCCAAATTTTGAGGTTTGCAAAGGATTCTGGGTAACAGAACCTGGTCAGAGCCCCACAAGTCTCCCCATATTGGATTCCCCTACGTCTCTAGTTTTCAAATATGCACAGGTTTGGTAGGTTTCCCTAGGTGCCGGCTGAGCTAGAGGCCAAAATCTACAGGTAGGCACTTTGCAAAAAACACCTCTGTTTTCTTTCAAAAAATGTGATGTGTCCACGTTGTGTTTTGGGGCATTTCCTGTCACGGGCGCTACGCCTACCCACACAAGTGAGGTATCATTTTTATCGGGAGACTTGGGGAAACGCTGGGTGGAAGGAAATTTGTAGCTCCTCCTAGATTCCAGAACTTTCTGTCACCGAAATGTGAGGAAAACGTGTTTTTTTTAGCCAAATTTTGAGGTTTGCAAAGGATTCTGGGTAACAGAACCTGGTCAGAGCCCCACAAGTCAACTCATCTTGATTCCCCTAGGTCTCTAGTTTTAAAAAATGCACAGGTTTGGTAGGTTTCCCTAGGTGCCGGCTGAGCTAGAGGCCAAAATCTACAGGTAGGCACTTTGCAAAAAACACCTCTGTTTTCATTCAAAAAATGTGATGTGTCCACGTTGTGTTTTGGGGCATTTCCTGTCACGGGCGCTAGGCCTACCCACACAAGTGAGGTTTATCGGGAGACTTGGGGAAACGCTGGGTGGAAGGAAATTTGTAGCTCCTCTCAGATTCCAGAACTTTCTGTCACCGAAATGTGAGGAAAACATGTTTTTTTTAGCCAAATTTTGAGGTTTGCAAAGGATTCTGGGTAACAGAACCTGGTCAGAGCCCCACAAGTCAACTCATCTTGGATTCCCCTAGGTCTCTAGTTTTCAAAAATGCACAGGTTTGGTAGGTTTCCCTAGGTGCCGGCTGAGCTAGAGGCCAAAATCTACAGGTAGGCACTTTGCAAAAAACAGCTCTGTTTTCTTTCAAAAAAGGTGATGTGTCCACGTTGTGTTTTGGGGCATTTCCTGTCACGGGCGCTAGGCCTACCCACACAAGTGAGGTATCATTTTTATCTGGAGACTTGGGGAAACGCTGGGTGGAAGGAAATTTGTAGCTCCTCTCAGATTCCAGAACTTTCTGTCACCGAAATCTGAGAAAAACTTGTTTTTTTAGCCAAATTTTGAGGTTTGCAAAGGATTCTGGGTAACAGAACCTGGTCCGAGCCCCACAAGTCAACTCATCTTGGATTCCCCTAGGTCTCTAGTTTTCAAAAATGCACAGGTTTGGTAGGTTTCCCTAGGTGCCGGCTGAGCTAGAGGCAAAAATCTTCAGGTAGGCACTTTGCAAAAAACACCTCTGTTTTCTTTAAAAAAATGTGATGTGTCCACGTTGTGTTTTGGGGCATTTCCTGTCACGGGCGCTAGGCCTACCCACACAAGTGAGGTATCATTTTTATCGGGAGACTTGGGGGAACGCTGGGAGGAAGGAAATTTGTGGCACCTCTCAGATTCCAGAACTTTCTGTCACCGAAATGTGAGGAAAACGTGTTTTTTTAGCCAAATTTTGAGGTTTGCAAAGGATTCTGGGTAACAGAACCTGGTCAGAGCCCCACAAGTCACCCCATCTTGGATTCCCCTAGGTCTCTTGTTTTCAAAAATGCACAGGTGTGGTAGGTTTCCCTAGGTGCCGGCTGAGCTAGAGGCCAAAATCTATAGGTAGGCACTTTGCAAAAAAGACCTCTGTTATCTTAAAAAAAATGTGATGTGTCCACGTTGCGTTTTGGGGCATTTCCTGTCGCGGGCGCTAGTCCTACCCACACAAGTGAGGTATCATTTTTATCGGGAGACTTGTGGGAACGCTGGGTGGAAGACAATTTGTGGCTCCTCTCAGATTCCAGAACTTTCTGTCACCAAAATGTGAGGAAAACGTGTTTTTTTATCCAAATTTTGAGGTTTGCAAAGGATTCTGGGTAACAGAACCTGGTCAGAGCCCCACAAGTCAACTCATCTTGGATTCCCCTAGGTCTCTAGTTTTCAAAAATGCACAGGTTTGGTAGGTTTCCCTAGGTGCCGGCTGAGCTAGAGGCCAAAATCTACAGGTAGGCACTTTGCAAAAAACACCTCTGTTTTCTTTAAAAAAATGTGATGTGTCCACGTTGTGTTTTGGGGCATTTCCTGTCACGGGCGCTAGGCCTACCCACATAAGTGAGGTATCATTTTTATCGGGAGACTTGGGGGAACGCTGGGTGGAAGAAAATTTAAGGCTCCTCTCAGATTCCAGAACTTTCTGTCACCAAAATGTGAGGAAAACGTGTTTTTTTATCCAAATTTTGAGGTTTGCAAAGGATTCTGGGTAACAGAACCTGGTCAGAGCCCCACAAGTCAACTCATCTTGGATTCCCCTAGGTCTCTTGTTTTCAAAAATGCACAGGTGTGGTAGGTTTCCCTAGGTGCCGGCTGAGCTAGAGGCCAAAATCTATAGGTAGGCACTTTGCAAAAAAGACCTCTGTTATCTTAAAAAAAAATGTGATGTGTCCATGTTGCGTTTTGGGGCCTTTCCTGTCGCGGGCGCTAGTCCTACCACCACAAGTGAGGTATCATTTTTATCGGGAGACTTGTGGGAACGCTGGGTGGAAGAAAATTTGTGGCTCCTCTCAGATTCCAGAACTTTCTGTCACCAAAATGTGAGGAAAACGTGTTTTTTTAGCCAAATTGTGAGGTTTGCAAAGGATTCTGGGTAACAGAACCTGGTCAGAGCCCCACAAGTCAACTCATCTTGGATTCCCCTAGGTCTCTAGTTTTCAAAAATGCACAGGTTTGGTAGGTTTCCCTAGGTGCCGGCTGAGCTAGAGGCCAAAATCTACAGGTAGGCACTTTGCAAAAAACACCTCTGTTTTCTTTAAAAAAATGTGATGTGTCCACGTTGTGTTTTGGGGCATTTCCTATCACGGGCGCTAGGCCTACCCACATAAGTGAGGTGTCATTTTTATCGGGAGACTTGGGGGAACGCTGGGTGGAGAAAATTTGTGGCTCCTCTCAGATTCCAGAACTTTCTGTCACCAAAATGTGAGGAAAACGTGTTTTTTTAGCCAAATTTTGAGGTTTGCAAAGGATTCGGGGTAACAGAACCTGGTCAGAGCCCCACAAGTCAACTCACCTTGGATTCCCCTGGGTCTCTAGTTTTAAAAAATGCACAGGTTTGGTAGGTTTCCTTAGGAGCCGGCTGAGCTCGAGGCCAAAATCTACAGGTAGGCACTTTGCAAAAAACACCTCTGTTTTCTTTAAAAAAATGTGATGTGTCCACGTTGTGTTTTGGGGCATTTCCTGTCACGGGCGCTAGGCCTACCCACACAAGTGAGGTATAATTTTTATCGGGAGACTTGTGGGAACGCTGGGTGGAAGGAAATTTGTGGCTCCTCTCAGATTCCAAAAATTTCCTGTCACCGAAATGTGAGGAAAACGTGTTTTTTTAGCCAAATTTTGAGGTTTGCCAAGGATTCTTGGTAACAGAACCTGGTCAGAGCCCCACAAGTCACCCCATCTTGGATTCCCCTGGGTTTCTAGTTTTTTAAAAATGCGCTGGTTTGCTAGGTTTCCCCAGGTGCCGGCTGAGGTAGAGGCCAAAATCCACAGGTAGGCACTGTTTTCTATGAACAAATGTGATGTGTCCACGTTGTGTTTTGGGCCATTTCCTGTTACGGGCGCTAGTCCTACCCACATAAGTGAGGTATCATTTTTATCGGGAGACTTGGGGGAACGCTGGGTGGAAGAAAATTTGTGGCTCCTCTCAGATTACAGAACTTTCTGTCACCAAAATGTGAGGAAAACGTGTTTTTTTAGCCAAATTTTGAGGTTTGTAAAGGATTCTGGGTAACAGAACCTGGTCAGAGCCCCACAAGTCTCCCCATCTTGGATTCCCCTAGGTCTCTAGTTTTCAAATATGCACAGGTTTGGTAGGTTTCCCTAGGTGCCGGCTGAGCTAGAGGCCAAAATCTACAGGTAGGCACTTTGCAAAAAACACCTCTGTTTTCTTTCAAAAAATGTGATGTGTCCACGTTGTGTTTTGGGGCATTTCCTGTCACGGGCGCTAGGCCTACCCACACAAGTGAGGTATCATTTTTATCGGGAGACTTGGGGAAACGCTGGGTGGAAGGAAATTTGTAGCTCCTCCTAGATTCCAGAACTTTCTGTCACCGAAATGTGAGCAAAACGTGTTTTTTTAGCCAAATTTTGAGGTTTGCAAAGGATTCTGGGTAACAGAACCTGGTCAGAGCCCCACAAGTCAACTCATCTTGGATTCCCCTAGGTCTCTAGTTTTAAAAAATGCACAGGTTTGGTAGGTTTCCCTATGTGCCGGCTGAGCTAGAGGCCAAAATCTACAGGTAGGCACTTTGCAAAAAACACCTCTGTTTTCTTTAAAAAAATGTGATGTGTCCACGTTGTGTTTTGGGGCATTTCCTGTCACGGGCGCTAGGCCTACCCACATAAGTGAGGTATCATTTTTATCTGGAGACTTGGGGAAACGCTGGGTGGAAGGAAATTTGTAGCTCCTCTCAGATTCCAGAACTTTCTGTCACCGAAATGTGAGCAAAACGTGTTTTTTTAGCCAAATTTTGAGGTTTGCAAAGGATTCTGGGTAACAGAACCTGGTCAGAGCCCCACAAGTCAACTCATCTTGGATTCCCCTAGGTCTCTAGTTTTCAAAAATGCACAGGTTTGGTAGGTTTCCCTAGGTGCCGGCTGAGCTAGAGGCCAAAATCTACAGGTAGGCACTTTGCAAAAAACACCTCTGTTTTCTTCCAAAAAATGTGATGTGTCCACGTTGTGTTTTGGGGCATTTCCTGTCACGGGCGCTAGGCCTACCCACACAAGTGAGGTATCATTTTTATCTGGAGACTTGGGGAAACGCTGGGTGGAAGGAAATTTGTAGCTCCTCTCAGATTCCAGAACTTTCTGTCACCGAAATGTGAGCAAAACGTGTTTTTTTAGCCAAATTTTGAGGTTTGCAAAGGATTCTGGGTAACAGAACCTGGTCAGAGCCCCACAAGTCAACTCATCTTGGATTCCCCTAGGTCTCTAGTTTTCAAAAATGCACAGGTTTGGTAGGTTTCCCTAGGTGCCGGCTGAGCTAGAGGCAAAAATCTTCAGGTAGGTACTTTGCAAAAAACACCTCTGTTTTCTTTAAAAAAATGTGATGTGTCCACGTTGTGTTTTGGGGCATTTCCTGTCACGGGCGCTAGGCCTACCCACACAAGTGAGGTATCATTTTTATCTGGAGGCTTGGGGAAACGCTGGGTGGAAGGAAATTTGTAGCTCCTCTCAGATTCCAGAACTTTCTGTCACCGAAATGTGAGAAAAACTTGTTTTTTTAGCCAAATTTTGAGGTTTGCAAAGGATTCTGGGTAACAGAACTTGGTCAGACCCCTACAAGTCAACTCATCTTGCATTCCCCTAGGTCTCTAGTTTTAAAAAATGCACAGGTTTGGAAGGTTTCCCTAGGTGCCGGCTGAGCTAGAGGCAAAAATCTTCAGGTAGGCACTTTGCAAAAAACACCTCTGTTTTCTTTAAAAAAATGTGATGTGTCCACGTTGTGTTTTGGGGCATTTCCTGTCACGGGCGCTAGGCCTACCCACACAAGTGAGGTATCATTTTTATCGGGAGACTTGGGGAAACGCTGGGTGGAAGGAAATTTGTAGCTCCTCTCAGATTCCAGAACTTTCTGTCACCGAAATGTGAGGAAAACTTGTTTTTTTTAGCCAAATTTTGAGGTTTGCAAAGGATTCTGGGTAACAGAACCTGGTCAGAGCCCCACAAGTCAACTCATCTTGGATTCCCCTAGGTCTCTAGTTTTCAAAAATGCACAGGTTTGGTAGGTTTCCCTAGGTGCCGGCTGTGGTAGATGCCAAAATCTACAGGTAGGCACTTTGCAAAAAACACCTCTGTTTTCTTTCAAAAAATGTGATGTGTCCACGTTGTGTTTTGGGGCATTTCCTGTCACGGGCGCTAGGCCTACCCACACAAGTGAGGTATCATTTTTATCTGGAGACTTGGGGAAACGCTGGGTGGAAGGAAATTTGTAGCTCCTCTCAGATTCCAGAACTTTCTGTCACCGAAATGTGAGAAAAACTTGTTTTTTTAGCCAAATTTTGAGGTTTGCAAAGGATTCTGGGTAACAGAACCTGGTCAGAGCCCCACAAGTCAACTCATCTTGGATTCCCCTAGGTCTCTAGTTTTCAAAAATGCACAGGTTTGGTAGGTTTCCCTAGGTGCCGGCTGAGCTAGAGGCCAAAATCTTCAGGTAGGCACTTTGCAATAAACACCTCTGTTTTCTTTAAAAAAATGTGATGTGTCAACGTTGTGTTTTGGGGCATTTCCTGTCACGGGCGCTAGGCCTACCCACACAAGTGAGGTATCATTTTTATCGGGAGACTTGGGGGAACGCTGGGTGGAAGGAAATTTGTGGCACCTCTCAGATTCCAGAACTTTCTGTCACCGAAATGTGAGGAAAACGTGTTTTTTAGCCAAATTTTGAGGTTTGCAAAGGATTCTGGGTAACAGAACCTGGTCAGAGCCCCACAAGTCACCCCATCTTGGATTCCCCTAGGTCTCTTGTTTTCAAAAATGCACAGGTGTGGTAGGTTTCCCTAGGTGCCGGCTGAGCTAGAGGCCAAAATCTATAGGTAGGCACTTTGCAAAAAAGACCTCTGTTATCTTAAAAAAAAATGTGATGTGTCCATGTTGCGTTTTGGGGCCTTTCCTGTCGCGGGCGCTAGTCCTACCACCACAAGTGAGGTATCATTTTTATCGGGAGACTTGTGGGAACGCTGGGTGGAAGAAAATTTGTGGCTCCTCTCAGATTCCAGAACTTTCTGTCACCAAAATGTGAGGAAAACGTGTTTTTTTAGCCAAATTTTGAGGTTTGCAAAGGATTCTGGGTAACAGAACCTGGTCAGAGCCCCACAAGTCAACTCATCTTGGATTCCCCTAGGTCTCTAGTTTTCAAAAATGCACAGGTTTGGTAGGTTTCCCTAGGTGCCGGCTGAGCTAGAGGCCAAAATCTACAGGTAGGCACTTTGCAAAAAACACCTCTGTTTTCTTTAAAAAAATGTGATGTGTCCACGTTGTGTTTTGGGGCATTTCCTATCACGGGCGCTAGGCCTACCCACATAAGTGAGGTGTCATTTTTATCGGGAGACTTGGGGGAACGCTGGGTGGAGAAAATTTGTGGCTCCTCTCAGATTCCAGAACTTTCTGTCACCAAAATGTGAGGAAAACGTGTTTTTTTAGCCAAATTTTGAGGTTTGCAAAGGATTCGGGGTAACAGAACCTGGTCAGAGCCCCACAAGTCAACTCACCTTGGATTCCCCTGGGTCTCTAGTTTTCAAAAATGCACAGGTTTGGTAGGTTTCCTTAGGTGCCGGCTGAGCTGGAGGCCAAAATCTACAGGTAGGCACTTTGCAAAAAACACCTCTGTTTTCTTTAAAAAAATGTGATGTGTCCACGTTGTGTTTTGGGGCATTTCCTGTCACGGGCGCTAGGCCTACCCACACAAGTGAGGTATAATTTTTATCGGGAGACTTGTGGGAACGCTGGGTGGAAGGAAATTTGTGGCTCCTCTCAGATTCCAGAACTTTCTGTCACCAAAATGTGAGGAAAACGTGTTTTTTTAGCCAAATTTTGAGGTTTGCAAAGGATTCGGGGTAACAGAACCTGGTCAGAGCCCCACAAGTCAACTCACCTTGGATTCCCCTGGGTCTCTAGTTTTAAAAAATGCACAGGTTTGGTAGGTTTCCTTAGGTGCCGGCTGAGCTGGAGGCCAAAATCTACAGGTAGGCACTTTGCAAAAAACACCTCTGTTTTCTTTAAAAAAATGTGATGTGTCCACGTTGTGTTTTGGGGCATTTCCTGTCACGGGCGCTAGGCCTACCCACACAAGTGAGGTATAATTTTTATCGGGAGACTTGTGGGAACGCTGGGTGGAAGGAAATTTGTGGCTCCTCTCAGATTCCAGAACTTTCTGTCACCGAAATGTGAGGAAAACGTGTTTTTTTAGCCAAATTTTGAGGTTTGCCAAGGATTCTGGGTAACAGAACCTGGTCAGAGCCCCACAAGTCACCCCATCTTGGATTCCCCTGGGTTTCTAGTTTTCAAAAATGCGCTGGTTTGCTAGGTTTCCCCAGGTGCCGGCTGAGGTAGAGGCCAAAATCCACAGGTAGGCACTGTTTTCTATGAACAAATGTGATGTGTCCACGTTGTGTTTTGGGCCATTTCCTGTTACGGGCGCTAGTCCTACCCACATAAGTGAGGTATCATTTTTATCGGGAGACTTGGGGGAACGCTGGGTGGAAGAAAATTTGTGGCTCCTCTCAGATTACAGAACTTTCTGTCACCAAAATGTGAGGAAAACGTGTTTTTTTAGCCAAATTTTGAGGTTTGCAAAGGATTCTGGGTAACAGAACCTGGTCAGAGCCCCACAAGTCTCCCCATCTTGGCTTCCCCTAGGTCTCTAGTTTTCAAATATGCACAGGTTTGGTAGGTTTCCCTAGGTGCCGGCTGAGCTAGAGGCCAAAATCTACAGGTAGGCACTTTGCAAAAAACACCTCTGTTTTCTTTCAAAAAATGTGATGTGTCCACGTTGTGTTTTGGGGCATTTCCTGTCACGGGCGCTAGGCCTACCCACACAAGTGAGGTATCATTTTTATCGGGAGACTTGGGGAAACGCTGGGTGGAAGGAAATTTGTAGCTCCTCCTAGATTCCAGAACTTTCTGTCACCGAAATGTGAGGAAAACGTGTTTTTTTTAGCCAAATTTTGAGGTTTGCAAAGGATTCTGGGTAACAGAACCTGGTCAGAGCCCCACAAGTCAACTCATCTTGGATTCCCCTAGGTCTCTAGTTTTAAAAAATGCACAGGTTTGGTAGGTTTCCCTAGGTGCCGGCTGAGCTAGAGGCCAAAATCTACAGGTAGGCACTTTGCAAAAAACACTTCTGTTTTCTTTAAAAAAATGTGATGTGTCCACGTTGTGTTTTGGGGCATTTCCTGTCACGGGCGCTAGGCCTACCCACACAAGTGAGGTATAATTTTTATCGGGAGACTTGGGGGAACGCTGGGTGGAAGGAAATTTGTGGCACCTCTCAGATTCCAGAACTTTCTGTCACCGAAATGTGAGGAAAACGTGTTTTTTAGCCAAATTTTGAGGTTTGCAAAGGATTCTGGGTAACAGAACCTGGTCAGAGCCCCACAAGTCACCCCATCTTGGATTCCCCTAGGTCTCTTGTTTTAAAAAATGCACAGGTGTGGTAGGTTTCCCTAGGTGCCGGCTGAGCTAGAGGCCAAAATCTATAGGTAGGCACTTTGCAAAAAAGACCTCTGTTATCTTAAAAAAAAATGTGATGTGTCCATGTTGCGTTTTGGGGCATTTCCTGTCGCGGGCGCTAGTCCTACCCACACAAGTGAGGTATCATTTTTATCGGGAGACTTGTGGGAACGCTGGGTGGAAGAAAATTTGTGGCTCCTCTCAGATTCCAGAACTTTCTGTCACCAAAATGTGAGGAAAACGTGTTTTTTTAGCCAAATTTTGAGGTTTGCAAAGGATTCTGGGTAACAGAACCTGGTCAGAGCCCCACAAGTCAACTCATCTTGGATTCCCCTAGGTCTCTAGTTTTCAAAAATGCACAGGTTTGGTAGGTTTCCCTTAGTGCCGGCTGAGCTAGAGGCCAAAATCTACAGGTAGGCACTTTGCAAAAAACACCTCTGTTTTCTTTAAAAAAATGTGATGTGTCCACGTTGTGTTTTGGGGCATTTCCTGTCACGGGCGCTAGGCCTACCCACATAAGTGAGGTGTCATTTTTATCGGGAGACTTGGGGGAACGCTGGGTGGAGAAAATTTGTGGCTCCTCTCAGATTCCAGAACTTTCTGTCACCAAAATGTGAGGAAAACGTGTTTTTTTAGCCAAATTTTGAGGTTTGCAAAGGATTCGGGGTAACAGAACCTGGTCAGAGCCCCACAAGTCAACTCACCTTGGATTCCCCTGGGTCTCTAGTTTTCAAAAATGCACAGGTTTGTTAGGTTTCCTTAGGTGCCGGCTGAGCTGGAGGCCAAAATCTACAGGTAGGCACTTTGCAAAAAACACCTCTGTTTTCTTTAAAAAAATGTGATGTGTCCACGTTGTGTTTTGGGGCATTTCCTGTCACGGGCGCTAGGCCTACCCACACAAGTGAGGTATAATTTTTATCGGGAGACTTGTGGGAACGCTGGGTGGAAGGAAATTTGTGGCTCCTCTCAGATTCCAGAACTTTCTGTCACCGAAATGTGAGGAAAATGTGTTTTTTTAGCCAAATTTTGAGATTTGCCAAGGATTCTGGGTAACAGAACCTGGTCAGAGCCCCACAAGTCACCCCATCTTGGATTCCCCTGGGTTTCTAGTTTTCAAAAATGTGCTGGTTTGCTAGGTTTCCCCAGGTTCCGGCTGAGGTAGAGGCCAAAATCCACAGGTAGGCACTGTTTTCTATGAGCAAATGTGATGTGTCCACGTTGTGTTTTGGGCCATTTCCTGTTACGGGCGCTAGGCCTACCCACACAAGTGAGGTATCATTTTTATCGGGAGACTTGGGGAAACGCTGGGTGGAAGGAAATTTGTAGCTCCTCTCAGATTCCAGAACTTTCTGTCACCGAAATGTGAGGACAACATGTTTTTTTTAGCCAAATTTTGAGGTTTGCAAAGGATTCTGGGTAACAGAACCTGGTCAGAGCCCCACAAGTCAACTCATCTTGGATTCCCCTAGGTCTCTAGTTTTCAAAAATGCACAGGTTTGGTAGGTTTCCCTAGGTGCCGGCTGAGCTAGAGGCCAAAATCTACATGTAGGCACTTTGCAAAAAACAGCTCTGTTTTCTTTCAAAAAAGGTGATGTGTCCACGTTGTGTTTTGGGGCATTTCCTGTCACGGGCGCTAGGCCTACCCACACAAGTGAGGTATCATTTTTATCTGGAGACTTGGGGAAACGCTGGGTGGAAGGAAATTTGTAGCTCCTCTCAGATTCCAGAACTTTCTGTCACCGAAATCTGAGAAAAACTTGTTTTTTTAGCCAAATTTTGAGGTTTGCAAAGGATTCTGGGTAACAGAACCTGGTCCGAGCCCCACAAGTCAACTCATCTTGGATTCCCCTAGGTCTCTAGTTTTCAAAAATGCACAGGTTTGGTAGGTTTCCCTAGGTGCCGGCTGAGCTAGAGGCAAAAATCTTCAGGTAGGCACTTTGCAAAAAACACCTCTGTTTTCTTTAAAAAAATGTGATGTGTCCACGTTGCGTTTTGGGGCATTTCCTGTCGCGGGCGCTAGTCCTACCCACACAAGTGAGGTATCATTTTTATCGGGAGACTTGGGGGAACGCTGGGTGCAAGAAAATTTGTGGCTCCTCTCAGATTCCAGAACTTTCTGTCAGCAAAATGTGAGGAAAACGTGTTTTTTTAGCCAAATTTTGAGGTTTGCAAAGGATTCTGGGTAACAGAACCTGGTCAGAGCCCCACAAGTCAACTCATCTTGGATTCCCCTAGGTCTCTAGTTTTAAAAAATGCACAGGTTTGGTAGGTTTCCCTATGTGCCGGCTGAGCTAGAGGCCAAAATCTACAGGTAGGCACTTTGCAAAAAACACCTCTGTTTTCTTTAAAAAAATGTGATGTGTCCACGTTGTGTTTTGGGGCATTTCCTGTCACGGGCGCTAGGCCTACCCACATAAGTGAGGTATCATTTTTATCTGGAGACTTGGGGAAACGCTGGGTGGAAGGAAATTTGTAGCTCCTCTCAGATTCCAGAACTTTCTGTCACCGAAATGTGAGCAAAACGTGTTTTTTTAGCCAAATTGTGAGGTTTGCAAAGGATTCTGGGTAACAGAACCTGGTCAGAGCCCCACAAGTCAACTCATCTTGGATTCCCCTAGGTCTCTAGTTTTCAAAAATGCACAGGTTTGGTAGGTTTCCCTAGGTGCCGGCTGAGCTAGAGGCAAAAATCTTCAGGTAGGCACTTTGCAAAAAACATCTCTGTTTTCTTTAAAAAAATGTGATGTGTCCACGTTGTGTTTTGGGGCATTTCCTGTCACGGGCGCTAGGCCTACCCACACAAGTGAGGTATCATTTTTATCGGGAGACTTGGGGGAACGCTGGGTGGAAGGAAATTTGTGGCACCTCTCAGATTCCAGAACTTTCTGTCACCGAAATGTGAGGAAAACGTGTTTTTTAGCCAAATTTTGAGGTTTGCAAAGGATTCTGGGTAACAGAACCTGGTCAGAGCCCCACAAGTCACCCCATCTTGGATTCCCCTAGGTCTCTTGTTTTCAAAAATGCACAGGTGTGGTAGGTTTCCCTAGGTGCCGGCTGAGCTAGAGGCCAAAATCTATAGGTAGGCACTTTGCAAAAAAGACCTCTGTTATCTTAAAAAAAAATGTGATGTGTCCATGTTGCGTTTTGGGGCATTTCCTGTCGCGGGCGCTAGTCCTACCCACACAAGTGAGGTATCATTTTTATCGGGAGACTTGTGGGAACGCTGGGTGGAAGACAATTTGTGGCTCCTCTCAGATTCCAGAACTTTCTGTCACCAAAATGTGAGGAAAACGTGTTTTTTTATCCAAATTTTGAGGTTTGCAAAGGATTCTGGGTAACAGAACCTGGTCAGAGCCCCACAAGTCAACTCATCTTGGATTCCCCTAGGTCTCTAGTTTTCAAAAATGCACAGGTTTGGTAGGTTTCCCTAGGTGCCGGCTGAGCTAGAGGCCAAAATCTACAGGTAGGCACTTTGCAAAAAACACCTCTGTTTTCTTTAAAAAAATGTGATGTGTCCACGTTGTGTTTTGGGGCATTTCCTGTCACGGGCGCTAGGCCTACCCACATAAGTGAGGTGTCATTTTTATCGGGAGACTTGGGGGAACGCTGGGTGGAGAAAATTTGTGGCTCCTCTCAGATTCCAGAACTTTCTGTCACCAAAATGTGAGGAAAACGTGTTTTTTTAGCCAAATTTTGAGGTTTGCAAAGGATTCGGGGTAACAGAACCTGGTCAGAGCCCCACAAGTCAACTCACCTTGGATTCCCCTGGGTCTCTAGTTTTCAAAAATGCACAGGTTTGGTAGGTTTCCTTAGGTGCCGGCTGAGCTGGAGGCCAAAATCTACAGGTAGGCACTTTGCAAAAAACACCTCTGTTTTCTTTAAAAAAATGTGATGTGTCCACGTTGTGTTTTGGGGCATTTCCTGTCACGGGCGCTAGGCCTACCCACACAAGTGAGGTATAATTTTTATCGGGAGACTTGTGGGAACGCTGGGTGGAAGGAAATTTGTGGCTCCTCTCAGATTCCAGAACTTTCTGTCACCGAAATGTGAGGAAAATGTGTTTTTTTAGCCAAATTTTGAGGTTTGCCAAGGATTCTGGGTAACAGAACCTGGTCAGAGCCCCACAAGTCACCCCATCTTGGATTCCCCTGGGTTTCTAGTTTTCAAAAATGTGCTGGTTTGCTAGGTTTCCCCAGGTTCCGGCTGAGGTAGAGGCCAAAATCCACAGGTAGGCACTGTTTTCTATGAGCAAATGTGATGTGTCCACGTTGTGTTTTGGGCCATTTCCTGTTACGGGCGCTAGTCCTACCCACATAAGTGAGGTATCATTTTTATCGGGAGACTTGGGGGAACGCTGGGTGGAAGAAAATTTGTGGCTCCTCTCAGATTCCAGAACTTTCTGTCACCAAAATGTGAGGAAAACGTGTTTTTTTAGCCAAATTTTGAGGTTTGCAAAGGATTCTGGGTAACAGAACCTGGTCAGAGCCCCACAAGTCTCCCCATCTTGGATTCCCCTAGGTCTCTAGTTTTCAAATATGCACAGGTTTGGTAGGTTTCCCTAGGTGCCGGCTGAGCTAGAGGCCAAAATCTACAGGTAGGCACTTTGCAAAAAACACCTCTGTTTTCTTTCAAAAAATGTGATGTGTCCACGTTGTGTTTTGGGGCATTTCCTGTCACGGGCGCTAGGCCTACCCACACAAGTGAGGTATCATTTTTATCGGGAGACTTGGGGGAACGCTGGGTGGAAGGAAATTTGTGGCACCTCTCAGATTCCAGAACTTTCTGTCACCGAAATGTGAGGAAAACGTGTTTTTTTAGCCAAATTTTGAGGTTTGCAAAGGATTCTGGGTAACAGAACCTGGTCAGAGCCCCACAAGTCACCCCATCTTGGATTCCCCTAGGTCTCTTGTTTTCAAAAATGCACAGGTGTGGTAGGTTTCCCTAGGTGCCGGCTGAGCTAGAGGCCAAAATCTATAGGTAGGCACTTTGCAAAAAAGACCTCTGTTATCTTAAAAAAAATGTGATGTGTCCACGTTGCGTTTTGGGGCATTTCCTGTCGCGGGCGCTAGTCCTACCCACACAAGTGAGGTATCATTTTTATCGGGAGACTTGGGGGAACGCTGGGTGGAAGAAAATTTGTGGCTCCTCTCAGATTCCAGAACTTTCTGTCAGCAAAATGTGAGGAAAACGTGTTTTTTTAGCCAAATTTTGAGGTTTGCAAAGGATTCTGGGTAACAGAACCTGGTCAGAGCCCCACAAGTCAACTCATCTTGGATTCCCCTAGGTCTCTAGTTTTAAAAAATGCACAGGTTTGGTAGGTTTCCCTATGTGCCGGCTGAGCTAGAGGCCAAAATCTACAGGTAGGCACTTTGCAAAAAACACCTCTGTTTTCTTTGAAAAAATGTGATGTGTCCACGTTGTGTTTTGGGGCATTTCCTGTCACGGGCGCTAGGCCTACCCACATAAGTGAGGTATCATTTTTATCTGGAGACTTGGGGAAACGCTGGGTGGAAGGAAATTTGTAGCTCCTCTCAGATTCCAGAACTTTCTGTCACCGAAATGTGAGCAAAACGTGTTTTTTTAGCCAAATTTTGAGGTTTGCAAAGGATTCTGGGTAACAGAACCTGGTCAGAGCCCCACAAGTCAACTCATCTTGGATTCCCCTAGGTCTCTAGTTTTCAAAAATGCACAGGTTTGGTAGGTTTCCCTAGGTGCCGGCTGAGCTAGAGGCAAAAATCTTCAGGTAGGCACTTTGCAAAAAACATCTCTGTTTTCTTTAAAAAAATGTGATGTGTCCACGTTGTGTTTTGGGGCATTTCCTGTCACGGGCGCTAGGCCTACCCACACAAGTGAGGTATCATTTTTATCGGGAGACTTGGGGGAACGCTGGGTGGAAGGAAATTTGTGGCACCTCTCAGATTCCAGAACTTTCTGTCACCGAAATGTGAGGAAAACGTGTTTTTTAGCCAAATTTTGAGGTTTGCAAAGGATTCTGGGTAACAGAACCTGGTCAGAGCCCCACAAGTCACCCCATCTTGGATTCCCCTAGGTCTCTTGTTTTCAAAAATGCACAGGTGTGGTAGGTTTCCCTAGGTGCCGGCTGAGCTAGAGGCCAAAATCTATAGGTAGGCACTTTGCAAAAAAGACCTCTGTTATCTTAAAAAAAAATGTGATGTGTCCATGTTGCGTTTTGGGGCATTTCCTGTCGCGGGCGCTAGTCCTACCCACACAAGTGAGGTATCATTTTTATCGGGAGACTTGTGGGAACGCTGGGTGGAAGACAATTTGTGGCTCCTCTCAGATTCCAGAACTTTCTGTCACCAAAATGTGAGGAAAACGTGTTTTTTTATCCAAATTTTGAGGTTTGCAAAGGATTCTGGGTAACAGAACCTGGTCAGAGCCCCACAAGTCAACTCATCTTGGATTCCCCTAGGTCTCTAGTTTTCAAAAATGCACAGGTTTGGTAGGTTTCCCTAGGTGCCGGCTGAGCTAGAGGCCAAAATCTACAGGTAGGCACTTTGCAAAAAACACCTCTGTTTTCTTTAAAAAAATGTGATGTGTCCACGTTGTGTTTTGGGGCATTTCCTGTCACGGGCGCTAGGCCTACCCACATAAGTGAGGTATCATTTTTATCGGGAGACTTGGGGGAACGCTGGGTGGAAGAAAATTTGTGGCTCCTCTCAGATTCCAGAACTTTCTGTCACCAAAATGTGAGGAAAACGTGTTTTTTTATCCAAATTTTGAGGTTTGCAAAGGATTCTGGGTAACAGAACCTGGTCAGAGCCCCACAAGTCAACTCATCTTGGATTCCCCTAGGTCTCTTGTTTTCAAAAATGCACAGGTGTGGTAGGTTTCCCTAGGTGCCGGCTGAGCTAGAGGCCAAAATCTATAGGTAGGCACTTTGCAAAAAAGACCTCTGTTATCTTAAAAAAAAATGTGATGTGTCCATGTTGCGTTTTGGGGCCTTTCCTGTCGCGGGCGCTAGTCCTACCACCACAAGTGAGGTATCATTTTTATCGGGAGACTTGTGGGAACGCTGGGTGGAAGAAAATTTGTGGCTCCTCTCAGATTCCAGAACTTTCTGTCACCAAAATGTGAGGAAAACGTGTTTTTTTAGCCAAATTTTGAGGTTTGCAAAGGATTCTGGGTAACAGAACCTGGTCAGAGCCCCACAAGTCACCCCATCTTGGATTCCCCTAGGTCTCTAGTTTTCAAATATGCACAGGTTTGGTAGGTTTCCCTAGGTGCCGGCTGAGCTAGAGGCCAAAATCTACAGGTAGGCACTTTGCAAAAAACACCTCTGTTTTCTATAAAAAAATGTGATGTGTCCACGTTGTGTTTTGGGGCATTTCCTATCACGGGCGCTAGGCCTACCCACATAAGTGAGGTGTCATTTTTATCGGGAGACTTGGGGGAACGCTGGGTGGAGAAAATTTGTGGCTCCTCTCAGATTCCAGAACTTTCTGTCACCAAAATGTGAGGAAAACGTGTTTTTTTAGCCAAATTTTGAGGTTTGCAAAGGATTCGGGGTAACAGAACCTGGTCAGAGCCCCACAAGTCAACTCACCTTGGATTCCCCTGGGTCTCTAGTTTTCAAAAATGCACAGGTTTGGTAGGTTTCCTTAGGTGCCGGCTGAGCTGGAGACCAAAATCTACAGGTAGGCACTTTGCAAAAAACACCTCTGTTTTCTTTAAAAAAATTTGATGTGTCCACGTTGTGTTTTGGGGCATTTCCTGTCACGGGCGCTAGGCCTACCCACACAAGTGAGGTATAATTTTAATCGGGAGACTTGTGGGAACGCTGGGTGGAAGGAAATTTGTGGCTCCTCTCAGATTCCAGAACTTTCTGTCACCGAAATGTGAGGAAAACGTGTTTTTTTAGCCAAATTTTGAGGTTTGCCAAGGATTCTTGGTAACAGAACCTGGTCAGAGCCCCACAAGTCACCCCATCTTGGATTCCCCTGGGTTTCTAGTTTTCAAAAATGCGCTGGTTTGCTAGGTTTCCCCAGGTGCCGGCTGAGGTAGAGGCCAAAATCCACAGGTAGGCACTGTTTTCTATGAACAAATGTGATGTGTCCACGTTGTGTTTTGGGCCATTTCCTGTTACGGGCGCTAGTCCTACCCACATAAGTGAGGTATCATTTTTATCGGGAGACTTGGGGGAACGCTGGGTGGAAGAAAATTTGTGGCTCCTCTCAGATTACAGAACTTTCTGTCACCAAAATGTGAGGAAAACGTGTTTTTTTAGCCAAAGTTTGAGGTTTGTAAAGGATTCTGGGTAACAGAACCTGGTCAGAGCCCCACAAGTCTCCCCATCTTGGATTCCCCTAGGTCTCTAGTTTTCAAATATGCACAGGTTTGGTAGGTTTCCCTAGGTGCCGGCTGAGCTAGAGGCCAAAATCTACAGGTAGGCACTTTGCAAAAAACACCTCTGTTTTCTTTCAAAAAATGTGATGTGTCCACGTTGTGTTTTGGGGCATTTCCTGTCACGGGCGCTAGGCCTACCCACACAAGTGAGGTATCATTTTTATCGGGAGACTTGGGGAAACGCTGGGTGGAAGGAAATTTGTAGCTCCTCCTAGATTCCAGAACTTTCTGTCACCGAAATGTGAGGAAAACGTGTTTTTTTTAGCCAAATTTTGAGGTTTGCAAAGGATTCTGGGTAACAGAACCTGGTCAGAGCCCCACAAGTCAACTCATCTTGGATTCCCCTAGGTCTCTAGTTTTAAAAAATGCACAGGTTTGGTAGGTTTCCCTAGGTGCCGGCTGAGCTAGAGGCCAAAATCTACAGGTAGGCACTTTGCAAAAAACACCTCTGTTTTCTTTAAAAAAATGTGATGTGTCCACGTTGTGTTTTGGGGCATTTCCTGTCACGGGCGCTAGGGCTACCCACACAAGTGAGGTATAATTTTTATCGGGAGACTTGGGGAAAAGCTGGGTGGAAGGAAATTTGTAGCTCGTCTCAGATTCCAGAACTTTCTGTCACCGAAATGTGAGGAAAACATGTTTTTTTTAGCCAAATTTTGAGGTTTGCAAAGGATTCTGGGTAACAGAACCTGGTCAGAGCCCCACAAGTCAACTCATCTTGGATTCCCCTAGGTCTCTAGTTTTCAAAAATGCACAGGTTTGGTAGGTTTCCCTAGGTGCCGGCTGAGCTAGAGGCCAAAATCTACAGGTAGGCACTTTGCAAAAAACAGCTCTGTTTTCTTTCAAAAAAGGTGATGTGTCCACGTTGTGTTTTGGGGCATTTCCTGTCACGGGCGCTAGGCCTACCCACACAAGTGAGGTATCATTTTTATCTGGAGACTTGGGGAAACGCTGGGTGGAAGGAAATTTGTAGCTCCTCTCAGATTCCAGAACTTTCTGTCACCGAAATCTGAGAAAAACTTGTTTTTTTAGCCAAATTTTGAGGTTTGCAAAGGATTCTGGGTAACAGAACCTGGTCCGAGCCCCACAAGTCAACTCATCTTGGATTCCCCTAGGTCTCTAGTTTTCAAAAATGCACAGGTTTGGTAGGTTTCCCTAGGTGCCGGCTGAGCTAGAGGCAAAAATCTTCAGGTAGGCACTTTGCAAAAAACACCTCTGTTTTCTTTAAAAAAATGTGATGTGTCCACGTTGTGTTTTGGGGCATTTCCTGTCACGGGCGCTAGGCCTACCCACACAAGTGAGGTATCATTTTTATCGGGAGACTTGGGGGAACGCTGGGTGGAAGGAAATTTGTGGCACCTCTCAGATTCCAGAACTTTCTGTCACCGAAATGTGAGGAAAACGTGTTTTTTTAGCCAAATTTTGAGGTTTGCAAAGGATTCTGGGTAACAGAACCTGGTCAGAGCCCCACAAGTCACCCCATCTTGGATTCCCCTAGGTCTCTTGTTTTCAAAAATGCACAGGTGTGGTAGGTTTCCCTAGGTGCCGGCTGAGCTAGAGGCCAAAATCTATAGGTAGGCACTTTGCAAAAAAGACCTCTGTTATCTTAAAAAAAATGTGATGTGTCCACGTTGCGTTTTGGGGCATTTCCTGTCGCGGGCGCTAGTCCTACCCACACAAGTGAGGTATCATTTTTATCGGGAGACTTGGGGGAACGCTGGGTGGAAGAAAATTTGTGGCTCCTCTCAGATTCCAGAACTTTCTGTCAGCAAAATGTGAGGAAAACGTGTTTTTTTAGCCAAATTTTGAGGTTTGCAAAGGATTCTGGGTAACAGAACCTGGTCAGAGCCCCACAAGTCAACTCATCTTGGATTCCCCTAGGTCTCTAGTTTTAAAAAATGCACAGGTTTGGTAGGTTTCCCTATGTGCCGGCTGAGCTAGAGGCAAAAATCTTCAGGTAGGCACTTTGCAAAAAACACCTCTGTTTTCTTTAAAAAAATGTGATGTGTCCACGTTGTGTTTTGGGGCATTTCCTGTCACGGGCGCTAGGCCTACCCACACAAGTGAGGTATAATTTTTATCGGGAGACTTGTGGGAACGCTGGGTGGAAGGAAATTTGTGGCACCTCTCAGATTCCAGAACTTTCTGTCACCGAAATGTGAGGAAAACGTGTTTTTTTAGCCAAATTTTGAGGTTTGCCAAGGATTCTTGGTAACAGAACCTGGTCAGAGCCCCACAAGTCACCCCATCTTGGATTCCCCTGGGTTTCTAGTTTTCAAAAATGCGCTGGTTTGCTAGGTTTCCCCAGGTGCCGGCTGAGGTAGAGGCCAAAATCCACAGGTAGGCACTGTTTTCTATGAACAAATGTGATGTGTCCACGTTGTGTTTTGGGCCATTTCCTGTTACGGGCGCTAGTCCTACCCACATAAGTGAGGTATCATTTTTATCGGGAGACTTGGGGGAACGCTGGGTGGAAGAAAATTTGTGGCTCCTCTCAGATTACAGAACTTTCTGTCACCAAAATGTGAGGAAAACGTGTTTTTTTAGCCAAAGTTTGAGGTTTGTAAAGGATTCTGGGTAACAGAACCTGGTCAGAGCCCCACAAGTCTCCCCATCTTGGATTCCCCTAGGTCTCTAGTTTTCAAATATGCACAGGTTTGGTAGGTTTCCCTAGGTGCCGGCTGAGCTAGAGGCCAAAATCTACAGGTAGGCACTTTGCAAAAAACACCTCTGTTTTCTTTCAAAAAATGTGATGTGTCCACGTTGTGTTTTGGGGCATTTCCTGTCACGGGCGCTAGGCCTACCCACACAAGTGAGGTATCATTTTTATCGGGAGACTTGGGGAAACGCTGGGTGGAAGGAAATTTGTAGCTCCTCCTAGATTCCAGAACTTTCTGTCACCGAAATGTGAGGAAAACGTGTTTTTTTTAGCCAAATTTTGAGGTTTGCAAAGGATTCTGGGTAACAGAACCTGGTCAGAGCCCCACAAGTCAACTCATCTTGGATTCCCCTAGGTCTCTAGTTTTAAAAAATGCACAGGTTTGGTAGGTTTCCCTAGGTGCCGGCTGAGCTAGAGGCCAAAATCTACAGGTAGGCACTTTGCAAAAAACACCTCTGTTTTCTTTAAAAAAATGTGATGTGTCCACGTTGTGTTTTGGGGCATTTCCTGTCACGGGCGCTAGGGCTACCCACACAAGTGAGGTATAATTTTTATCGGGAGACTTGGGGAAAAGCTGGGTGGAAGGAAATTTGTAGCTCGTCTCAGATTCCAGAACTTTCTGTCACCGAAATGTGAGGAAAACATGTTTTTTTTAGCCAAATTTTGAGGTTTGCAAAGGATTCTGGGTAACAGAACCTGGTCAGAGCCCCACAAGTCAACTCATCTTGGATTCCCCTAGGTCTCTAGTTTTCAAAAATGCACAGGTTTGGTAGGTTTCCCTAGGTGCCGGCTGAGCTAGAGGCCAAAATCTACAGGTAGGCACTTTGCAAAAAACAGCTCTGTTTTCTTTCAAAAAAGGTGATGTGTCCACGTTGTGTTTTGGGGCATTTCCTGTCACGGGCGCTAGGCCTACCCACACAAGTGAGGTATCATTTTTATCTGGAGACTTGGGGAAACGCTGGGTGGAAGGAAATTTGTAGCTCCTCTCAGATTCCAGAACTTTCTGTCACCGAAATCTGAGAAAAACTTGTTTTTTTAGCCAAATTTTGAGGTTTGCAAAGGATTCTGGGTAACAGAACCTGGTCCGAGCCCCACAAGTCAACTCATCTTGGATTCCCCTAGGTCTCTAGTTTTCAAAAATGCACAGGTTTGGTAGGTTTCCCTAGGTGCCGGCTGAGCTAGAGGCAAAAATCTTCAGGTAGGCACTTTGCAAAAAACACCTCTGTTTTCTTTAAAAAAATGTGATGTGTCCACGTTGTGTTTTGGGGCATTTCCTGTCACGGGCGCTAGGCCTACCCACACAAGTGAGGTATCATTTTTATCGGGAGACTTGGGGGAACGCTGGGTGGAAGGAAATTTGTGGCACCTCTCAGATTCCAGAACTTTCTGTCACCGAAATGTGAGGAAAACGTGTTTTTTTAGCCAAATTTTGAGGTTTGCAAAGGATTCTGGGTAACAGAACCTGGTCAGAGCCCCACAAGTCACCCCATCTTGGATTCCCCTAGGTCTCTTGTTTTCAAAAATGCACAGGTGTGGTAGGTTTCCCTAGGTGCCGGCTGAGCTAGAGGCCAAAATCTATAGGTAGGCACTTTGCAAAAAAGACCTCTGTTATCTTAAAAAAAATGTGATGTGTCCACGTTGCGTTTTGGGGCATTTCCTGTCGCGGGCGCTAGTCCTACCCACACAAGTGAGGTATCATTTTTATCGGGAGACTTGGGGGAACGCTGGGTGGAAGAAAATTTGTGGCTCCTCTCAGATTCCAGAACTTTCTGTCAGCAAAATGTGAGGAAAACGTGTTTTTTTAGCCAAATTTTGAGGTTTGCAAAGGATTCTGGGTAACAGAACCTGGTCAGAGCCCCACAAGTCAACTCATCTTGGATTCCCCTAGGTCTATAGTTTTAAAAAATGCACAGGTTTGGTAGGTTTCCCTATGTGCCGGCTGAGCTAGAGGCAAAAATCTTCAGGTAGGCACTTTGCAAAAAACACCTCTGTTTTCTTTAAAAAAATGTGATGTGTCCACGTTGTGTTTTGGGGCATTTCCTGTCACGGGCGCTAGGCCTACCCACACAAGTGAGGTATCATTTTTATCGGGAGACTTGGGGGAACGCTGGGTGGAAGGAAATTTGTGGCACCTCTCAGATTCCAGAACTTTCTGTCACCGAAATGTGAGGAAAACGTGTTTTTTAGCCAAATTTTGAGGTTTGCAAAGGATTCTGGGTAACAGAACCTGGTCAGAGCCCCACAAGTCACCCCATCTTGGATTCCCCTAGGTCTCTTGTTTTCAAAAATGCACAGGTGTGGTAGGTTTCCCTAGGTGCCGGCTGAGCTAGAGGCCAAAATCTATAGGTAGGCACTTTGCAAAAAAGACCTCTGTTATCTTAAAAAAAAATGTGATGTGTCCATGTTGCGTTTTGGGGCATTTCCTGTCGCGGGCGCTAGTCCTACCCACACAAGTGAGGTATCATTTTTATCAGGAGACTTGTGGGAACGCTGGGTGGAAGACAATTTGTGGCTCCTCTCAGATTCCAGAACTTTCTGTCACCAAAATGTGAGGAAAACGTGTTTTTTTATCCAAATTTTGAGGTTTGCAAAGGATTCTGGGTAACAGAACCTGGTCAGAGCCCCACAAGTCAACTCATCTTGGATTCCCCTAGGTCTCTAGTTTTCAAAAATGCACAGGTTTGGTAGGTTTCCTTAGGTGCCGGCTGAGCTGGAGGCCAAAATCTACAGGTAGGCACTTTGCAAAAAACACCTCTGTTTTCTTTAAAAAAATGTGATGTGTCCACGTTGTGTTTTGGGGCATTTCCTGTCACGGGCGCTAGGCCTACCCACACAAGTGAGGTATAATTTTTATCGGGAGACTTGTGGGAACGCTGGGTGGAAGGAAATTTGTGGCTCCTCTCAGATTCCAGAACTTTCTGTCACCGAAATGTGAGGAAAACGTGTTTTTTTAGCCAAATTTTGAGGTTTGCCAAGGATTCTGGGTAACAGAACCTGGTCAGAGCCCCACAAGTCACCCCATCTTGGATTCCCCTGGGTTCCTAGTTTTCAAAAATGCGCTGGTTTGCTAGGTTTCCCCAGGTGCCGGCTGAGGTAGAGGCCAAAATCCACAGGTAGGCACTGTTTTCTATGAACAAATGTGATGTGTCCACGTTGTGTTTTGGGCCATTTCCTGTTACGGGCGCTAGTCCTACCCACATAAGTGAGGTATCATTTTTATCGGGAGACTTGGGGGAACGCTAGGTGGAAGAAAATTTGTGGCTCCTCTCAGATTACAGAACTTTCTGTCACCAAAATGTGAGGAAAACGTTTTTTTTTAGCCAAATTTTGAGGTTTGCAAAGGATTCTGGGTAACAGAACCTGGTCAGAGCCCCACAAGTCTCCCCATCTTGGCTTCCCCTAGGTCTCTAGTTTTCAAATATGCACAGGTTTGGTAGGTTTCCCTAGGTGCCGGCTGAGCTAGAGGCCAAAATCTACAGGTAGGCACTTTGCAAAAAACACCTCTGTTTTCTTTCAAAAAATGTGATGTGTCCACGTTGTGTTTTGGGGCATTTCCTGTCACGGGCGCTAGGCCTACCCACACAAGTGAGGTATCATTTTTATCGGGAGACTTGGGGAAACGCTGGGTGGAAGGAAATTTGTAGCTCCTCCTAGATTCCAGAACTTTCTGTCACCGAAATGTGAGGAAAACGTGTTTTTTTTAGCCAAATTTTGAGGTTTGCAAAGGATTCTGGGTAACAGAACCTGGTCAGAGCCCCACAAGTCAACTCATCTTGGATTCCCCTAGGTCTCTAGTTTTAAAAAATGCACAGGTTTGGTAGGTTTCCCTAGGTGCCGGCTGAGCTAGAGGCCAAAATCTACAGGTAGGCACTTTGCAAAAAACACCTCTGTTTTCTTTAAAAAAATGTGATGTGTCCACGTTGTGTTTTGGGGCATTTCCTGTCACGGGCGCTAGGCCTACCCACACAAGTGAGGTATCATTTTTATCGGGAGACTTGGGGGAACGCTGGGTGGAAGGAAATTTGTGGCACCTCTCAGATTCCAGAACTTTCTGTCACCGAAATGTGAGGAAAACGTGTTTTTTAGCCAAATTTTGAGGTTTGCAAAGGATTCTGGGTAACAGAACCTGGTCAGAGCCCCACAAGTCACCCCATCTTGGATTCCCCTAGGTCTCTTGTTTTAAAAAATGCACAGGTGTGGTAGGTTTCCCTAGGTGCCGGCTGAGCTAGAGGCCAAAATCTATAGGTAGGCACTTTGCAAAAAAGACCTCTGTTATCTTAAAAAAAAATGTGATGTGTCCATGTTGCGTTTTGGGGCATTTCCTGTCGCGGGCGCTAGTCCTACCCACACAAGTGAGGTATCATTTTTATCGGGAGACTTGTGGGAACGCTGGGTGGAAGAAAATTTGTGGCTCCTCTCAGATTCCAGAACTTTCTGTCACCAAAATGTGAGGAAAACGTGTTTTTTTAGCCAAATTTTGAGGTTTGCAAAGGATTCTGGGTAACAGAACCTGGTCAGAGCCCCACAAGTCAACTCATCTTGGATTCCCCTAGGTCTCTAGTTTTCAAAAATGCACAGGTTTGGTAGGTTTCCCTAGGTGCCGGCTGAGCTAGAGGCCAAAATCTACAGGTAGGCACTTTGCAAAAAACACCTCTGTTTTCTTTCAAAAAATGTGATGTGTCCACGTTGTGTTTTGGGGCATTTCCTGTCACGGGCGCTAGGCCTACCCACATAAGTGAGGTGTCATTTTTATCGGGAGACTTGGGGGAACGCTGGGTGGAGAAAATTTGTGGCTCCTCTCAGATTCCAGAACTTTCTGTCACCAAAATGTGAGGAAAACGTGTTTTTTTAGCCAAATTTTGAGGTTTGCAAAGGATTCGGGGTAACAGAACCTGGTCAGAGCCCCACAAGTCAACTCACCTTGGATTCCCCTGGGTCTCTAGTTTTCAAAAATGCACAGGTTTGGTAGGTTTCCTTAGGTGCCGGCTGAGCTGGAGGCCAAAATCTACAGGTAGGCACTTTTCAAAAAACACCTCTGTTTTCTTTAAAAAAATGTGATGTGTCCACGTTGTGTTTTGGGGCATTTCCTGTCACGGGCGCTAGGCCTACCCACACAAGTGAGGTATAATTTTTATCGGGAGACTTGTGGGAACGCTGGGTGGAAGGAAATTTGTGGCTCCTCTCAGATTCCAGAACTTTCTGTCACCGAAATGTGAGGAAAATGTGTTTTTTTAGCCAAATTTTGAGGTTTGCCAAGGATTCTGGGTAACAGAACCTGGTCAGAGCCCCACAAGTCACCCCATCTTGGATTCCCCTGGGTTTCTAGTTTTCAAAAATGTGCTGGTTTGCTAGGTTTCCCCAGGTTCCGGCTGAGGTAGAGGCCAAAATCCACAGGTAGGCACTGTTTTCTATGAGCAAATGTGATGTGTCCACGTTGTGTTTTGGGCCATTTCCTGTTACGGGCGCTAGGCCTACCCACACAAGTGAGGTATCATTTTTATCGGGAGACTTGGGGAAACGCTGGGTGGAAGGAAATTTGTAGCTCCTCTCAGATTCCAGAACTTTCTGTCACCGAAATGTGAGGACAACATGTTTTTTTTAGCCAAATTTTGAGGTTTGCAAAGGATTCTGGGTAACAGAACCTGGTCAGAGCCCCACAAGTCAACTCATCTTGGATTCCCCTAGGTCTCTAGTTTTCAAAAATGCACAGGTTTGGTAGGTTTCCCTAGGTGCCGGCTGAGCTAGAGGCCAAAATCTACATGTAGGCACTTTGCAAAAAACAGCTCTGTTTTCTTTCAAAAAAGGTGATGTGTCCACGTTGTGTTTTGGGGCATTTCCTGTCACGGGCGCTAGGCCTACCCACACAAGTGAGGTATCATTTTTATCTGGAGACTTGGGGAAACGCTGGGTGGAAGGAAATTTGTAGCTCCTCTCAGATTCCAGAACTTTCTGTCACCGAAATCTGAGAAAAACTTGTTTTTTTAGCCAAATTTTGAGGTTTGCAAAGGATTCTGGGTAACAGAACCTGGTCCGAGCCCCACAAGTCAACTCATCTTGGATTCCCCTAGGTCTCTAGTTTTAAAAAATGCACAGGTTTGGTAGGTTTCCCTAGGTGCCGGCTGAGCTAGAGGCAAAAATCTTCAGGTAGGCACTTTGCAAAAAACACCTCTGTTTTCTTTAAAAAAATGTGATGTGTCCACGTTGTGTTTTGGGGCATTTCCTGTCACGGGCGCTAGGCCTACCCACACAAGTGAGGTATCATTTTTATCGGGAGACTTGGGGGAACGCTGGGTGGAAGGAAATTTGTGGCACCTCTCAGATTCCAGAACTTTCTGTCACCGAAATGTGAGGAAAACGTGTTTTTTTAGCCAAATTTTGAGGTTTGCAAAGGATTCTGGGTAACAGAACCTGGTCAGAGCCCCACAAGTCACCCCATCTTGGATTCCCCTAGGTCTCTTGTTTTCAAAAATGCACAGGTGTGGTAGGTTTCCCTAGGTGCCGGCTGAGCTAGAGGCCAAAATCTATAGGTAGGCACTTTGCAAAAAAGACCTCTGTTATCTTAAAAAAAATGTGATGTGTCCACGTTGCGTTTTGGGGCATTTCCTGTCGCGGGCGCTAGTCCTACCCACACAAGTGAGGTATCATTTTTATCGGGAGACTTGGGGGAACGCTGGGTGGAAGAAAATTTGTGGCTCCTCTCAGATTCCAGAACTTTCTGTCAGCAAAATGTGAGGAAAACGTGTTTTTTTAGCCAAATTTTGAGGTTTGCAAAGGATTCTGGGTAACAGAACCTGGTCAGAGCCCCACAAGTCAACTCATCTTGGATTCCCCTAGGTCTCTAGTTTTAAAAAATGCACAGGTTTGGTAGGTTTCCCTATGTGCCGGCTGAGCTAGAGGCCAAAATCTACAGGTAGGCACTTTGCAAAAAACACCTCTGTTTTCTTTAAAAAAATGTGATGTGTCCACGTTGTGTTTTGGGGCATTTCCTGTCACGGGCGCTAGGCCTACCCACATAAGTGAGGTATCATTTTTATCTGGAGACTTGGGGAAACGCTGGGTGGAAGGAAATTTGTAGCTCCTCTCAGATTCCAGAACTTTCTGTCACCGAAATGTGAGCAAAACGTGTTTTTTTAGCCAAATTGTGAGGTTTGCAAAGGATTCTGGGTAACAGAACCTGGTCAGAGCCCCACAAGTCAACTCATCTTGGATTCCCCTAGGTCTCTAGTTTTCAAAAATGCACAGGTTTGGTAGGTTTCCCTAGGTGCCGGCTGAGCTAGAGGCAAAAATCTTCAGGTAGGCACTTTGCAAAAAACATCTCTGTTTTCTTTAAAAAAATGTGATGTGTCCACGTTGTGTTTTGGGGCATTTCCTGTCACGGGCGCTAGGCCTACCCACACAAGTGAGGTATCATTTTTATCGGGAGACTTGGGGGAACGCTGGGTGGAAGGAAATTTGTGGCACCTCTCAGATTCCAGAACTTTCTGTCACCGAAATGTGAGGAAAACGTGTTTTTTAGCCAAATTTTGAGGTTTGCAAAGGATTCTGGGTAACAGAACCTGGTCAGAGCCCCACAAGTCACCCCATCTTGGATTCCCCTAGGTCTCTTGTTTTAAAAAATGCACAGGTGTGGTAGGTTTCCCTAGGTGCCGGCTGAGCTAGAGGCCAAAATCTATAGGTAGGCACTTTGCAAAAAAGACCTCTGTTATCTTAAAAAAAAATGTGATGTGTCCATGTTGCGTTTTGGGGCATTTCCTGTCGCGGGCGCTAGTCCTACCCACACAAGTGAGGTATCATTTTTATCGGGAGACTTGTGGGAACGCTGGGAGGAAGACAATTTGTGGCTCCTCTCAGATTCCAGAACTTTCTGTCACCAAAATGTGAGGAAAACGTGTTTTTTTATCCAAATTTTGAGGTTTGCAAAGGATTCTGGGTAACAGAACCTGGTCAGAGCCCCACAAGTCAACTCATCTTGGATTCCCCTAGGTCTCTAGTTTTCAAAAATGCACAGGTTTGTTAGGTTTCCCTAGGTGCCGGCTGAGCTAGAGGCCAAAATCTACAGGTAGGCACTTTGCAAAAAACACCTCTGTTTTCTTTAAAAAAATGTGATGTGTCCACGTTGTGTTTTGGGGCATTTCCTGTCACGGGCGCTAGGCCTACCCACATAAGTGAGGTGTCATTTTTATCGGGAGACTTGGGGGAACGCTGGGTGGAGAAAATTTGTGGCTCCTCTCAGATTCCAGAACTTTCTGTCACCAAAATGTGAGGAAAACGTGTTTTTTTAGCCAAATTTTGAGGTTTGCAAAGGATTCGGGGTAACAGAACCTGGTCAGAGCCCCACAAGTCAACTCACCTTGGATTCCCCTGGGTCTCTAGTTTTCAAAAATGCACAGGTTTGGTAGGTTTCCTTAGGTGCCGGCTGAGCTGGAGGCCAAAATCTACAGGTAGGCACTTTGCAAAAAACACCTCTGTTTTCTTTAAAAAAATGTGATGTGTCCACGTTGTGTTTTGGGGCATTTCCTGTCACGGGCGCTAGGCCTACCCACACAAGTGAGGTATAATTTTTATCGGGAGACTTGTGGGAACGCTGGGTGGAAGGAAATTTGTGGCTCCTCTCAGATTCCAGAACTTTCTGTCACCGAAATGTGAGGAAAATGTGTTTTTTTAGCCAAATTTTGAGGTTTGCCAAGGATTCTGGGTAACAGAACCTGGTCAGAGCCCCACAAGTCACCCCATCTTGGATTCCCCTGGGTTTCTAGTTTTCAAAAATGTGCTGGTTTGCTAGGTTTCCCCAGGTTCCGGCTGAGGTAGAGGCCAAAATCCACAGGTAGGCACTGTTTTCTATGAGCAAATGTGATGTGTCCACGTTGTGTTTTGGGCCATTTCCTGTTACGGGCGCTAGTCCTACCCACATAAGTGAGGTATCATTTTTATCGGGAGACTTGGGGGAACGCTGGGTGGAAGAAAATTTGTGGCTCCTCTCAGATTCCAGAACTTTCTGTCACCAAAATGTGAGGAAAACGTGTTTTTTTAGCCAAATTTTGAGGTTTGCAAAGGATTCTGGGTAACAGAACCTGGTCAGAGCCCCACAAGTCTCCCCATCTTGGATTCCCCTAGGTCTCTAGTTTTCAAATATGCACAGGTTTGGTAGGTTTCCCTAGGTGCCGGCTGAGCTAGAGGCCAAAATCTACAGGTAGGCACTTTGCAAAAAACACCTCTGTTTTCTTTCAAAAAATGTGATGTGTCCACGTTGTGTTTTGGGGCATTTCCTGTCACGGGCGCTAGGCCTACCCACACAAGTGAGGTATCATTTTTATCGGGAGACTTGGGGGAACGCTGGGTGGAAGGAAATTTGTGGCACCTCTCAGATTCCAGAACTTTCTGTCACCGAAATGTGAGGAAAACGTGTTTTTTTAGCCAAATTTTGAGGTTTGCAAAGGATTCTGGGTAACAGAACCTGGTCAGAGCCCCACAAGTCACCCCATCTTGGATTCCCCTAGGTCTCTTGTTTTCAAAAATGCACAGGTGTGGTAGGTTTCCCTAGGTGCCGGCTGAGCTAGAGGCCAAAATCTATAGGTAGGCACTTTGCAAAAAAGACCTCTGTTATCTTAAAAAAAATGTGATGTGTCCACGTTGCGTTTTGGGGCATTTCCTGTCGCGGGCGCTAGTCCTACCCACACAAGTGAGGTATCATTTTTATCGGGAGACTTGGGGGAACGCTGGGTGGAAGAAAATTTGTGGCTCCTCTCAGATTCCAGAACTTTCTGTCAGCAAAATGTGAGGAAAACGTGTTTTTTTAGCCAAATTTTGAGGTTTGCAAAGGATTCTGGGTAACAGAACCTGGTCAGAGCCCCACAAGTCAACTCATCTTGGATTCCCCTAGGTCTCTAGTTTAAAAAAATGCACAGGTTTGGTAGGTTTCCCTATGTGCCGGCTGAGCTAGAGGCCAAAATCTACAGGTAGGCACTTTGCAAAAAACACCTCTGTTTTCTTTGAAAAAATGTGATGTGTCCACGTTGTGTTTTGGGGCATTTCCTGTCACGGGCGCTAGGCCTACCCACATAAGTGAGGTATCATTTTTATCTGGAGACTTGGGGAAACGCTGGGTGGAAGGAAATTTGTAGCTCCTCTCAGATTCCAGAACTTTCTGTCACCGAAATGTGAGCAAAACGTGTTTTTTTAGCCAAATTTTGAGGTTTGCAAAGGATTCTGGGTAACAGAACCTGGTCAGAGCCCCACAAGTCAACTCATCTTGGATTCCCCTAGGTCTCTAGTTTTCAAAAATGCACAGGTTTGGTAGGTTTCCCTAGGTGCCGGCTGAGCTAGAGGCAAAAATCTTCAGGTAGGCACTTTGCAAAAAACATCTCTGTTTTCTTTAAAAAAATGTGATGTGTCCACGTTGTGTTTTGGGGCATTTCCTGTCACGGGCGCTAGGCCTACCCACACAAGTGAGGTATCATTTTTATCGGGAGACTTGGGGGAACGCTGGGTGGAAGGAAATTTGTGGCACCTCTCAGATTCCAGAACTTTCTGTCACCGAAATGTGAGGAAAACGTGTTTTTTAGCCAAATTTTGAGGTTTGCAAAGGATTCTGGGTAACAGAACCTGGTCAGAGCCCCACAAGTCACCCCATCTTGGATTCCCCTAGGTCTCTTGTTTTCAAAAATGCACAGGTGTGGTAGGTTTCCCTAGGTGCCGGCTGAGCTAGAGGCCAAAATCTATAGGTAGGCACTTTGCAAAAAAGACCTCTGTTATCTTAAAAAAAAATGTGATGTGTCCATGTTGCGTTTTGGGGCATTTCCTGTCGCGGGCGCTAGTCCTACCCACACAAGTGAGGTATCATTTTTATCGGGAGACTTGTGGGAACGCTGGGTGGAAGACAATTTGTGGCTCCTCTCAGATTCCAGAACTTTCTGTCACCAAAATGTGAGGAAAACGTGTTTTTTTATCCAAATTTTGAGGTTTGCAAAGGATTCTGGGTAACAGAACCTGGTCAGAGCCCCACAAGTCAACTCATCTTGGATTCCCCTAGGTCTCTAGTTTTCAAAAATGCACAGGTTTGGTAGGTTTCCCTAGGTGCCGGCTGAGCTAGAGGCCAAAATCTACAGGTAGGCACTTTGCAAAAAACACCTCTGTTTTCTTTAAAAAAATGTGATGTGTCCACGTTGTGTTTTGGGGCATTTCCTGTCACGGGCGCTAGGCCTACCCACATAAGTGAGGTATCATTTTTATCGGGAGACTTGGGGGAACGCTGGGTGGAAGAAAATTTGTGGCTCCTCTCAGATTCCAGAACTTTCTGTCACCAAAATGTGAGGAAAACGTGTTTTTTTATCCAAATTTTGAGGTTTGCAAAGGATTCTGGGTAACAGAACCTGGTCAGAGCCCCACAAGTCAACTCATCTTGGATTCCCCTAGGTCTCTTGTTTTCAAAAATGCACAGGTGTGGTAGGTTTCCCTAGGTGCCGGCTGAGCTAGAGGCCAAAATCTATAGGTAGGCACTTTGCAAAAAAGACCTCTGTTATCTTAAAAAAAAATGTGATGTGTCCATGTTGCGTTTTGGGGCCTTTCCTGTCGCGGGCGCTAGTCCTACCACCACAAGTGAGGTATCATTTTTATCGGGAGACTTGTGGGAACGCTGGGTGGAAGAAAATTTGTGGCTCCTCTCAGATTCCAGAACTTTCTGTCACCAAAATGTGAGGAAAACGTGTTTTTTTAGCCAAATTTTGAGGTTTGCAAAGGATTCTGGGTAACAGAACCTGGTCAGAGCCCCACAAGTCAACTCATCTTGGATTCCCCTAGGTCTCTAGTTTTCAAAAATGCACAGGTTTGGTAGGTTTCCCTAGGTGCCGGCTGAGCTAGAGGCCAAAATCTACAGGTAGGCACTTTGCAAAAAACACCTCTGTTTTCTTTAAAAAAATGTGATGTGTCCACGTTGTGTTTTGGGGCATTTCCTATCACGGGCGCTAGGCCTACCCACATAAGTGAGGTGTCATTTTTATCGGGAGACTTGGGGGAACGCTGGGTGGAGAAAATTTGTGGCTCCTCTCAGATTCCAGAACTTTCTGTCACCAAAATGTGAGGAAAACGTGTTTTTTTAGCCAAATTTTGAGGTTTGCAAAGGATTCGGGGTAACAGAACCTGGTCAGAGCCCCACAAGTCAACTCACCTTGGATTCCCCTGGGTCTCTAGTTTTCAAAAATGCACAGGTTTGGTAGGTTTCCTTAGGTGCCGGCTGAGCTGGAGGCCAAAATCTACAGGTAGGCACTTTGCAAAAAACACCTCTGTTTTCTTTAAAAAAATGTGATGTGTCCACGTTGTGTTTTGGGGCATTTCCTGTCACGGGCGCTAGGCCTACCCACACAAGTGAGGTATAATTTTTATCGGGAGACTTGTGGGAACGCTGGGTGGAAGGAAATTTGTGGCTCCTCTCAGATTCCAGAACTTTCTGTCACCGAAATGTGAGGAAAACGTGTTTTTTTAGCCAAATTTTGAGGTTTGCCAAGGATTCTTGGTAACAGAACCTGGTCAGAGCCCCACAAGTCACCCCATCTTGGATTCCCCTGGGTTTCTAGTTTTCAAAAATGCGCTGGTTTGCTAGGTTTCCCCAGGTGCCGGCTGAGGTAGAGGCCAAAATCCACAGGTAGGCACTGTTTTCTATGAACAAATGTGATGTGTCCACGTTGTGTTTTGGGCCATTTCCTGTTACGGGCGCTAGTCCTACCCACATAAGTGAGGTATCATTTTTATCGGGAGACTTGGGGGAACGCTGGGTGGAAGAAAATTTGTGGCTCCTCTCAGATTACAGAACTTTCTGTCACCAAAATGTGAGGAAAACGTGTTTTTTTAGCCAAAGTTTGAGGTTTGTAAAGGATTCTGGGTAACAGAACCTGGTCAGAGCCCCACAAGTCTCCCCATCTTGGATTCCCCTAGGTCTCTAGTTTTCAAATATGCACAGGTTTGGTAGGTTTCCCTAGGTGCCGGCTGAGCTAGAGGCCAAAATCTACAGGTAGGCACTTTGCAAAAAACACCTCTGTTTTCTTTCAAAAAATGTGATGTGTCCACGTTGTGTTTTGGGGCATTTCCTGTCACGGGCGCTAGGCCTACCCACACAAGTGAGGTATCATTTTTATCGGGAGACTTGGGGAAACGCTGGGTGGAAGGAAATTTGTAGCTCCTCCTAGATTCCAGAACTTTCTGTCACCGAAATGTGAGGAAAACGTGTTTTTTTTAGCCAAATTTTGAGGTTTGCAAAGGATTCTGGGTAACAGAACCTGGTCAGAGCCCCACAAGTCAACTCATCTTGGATTCCCCTAGGTCTCTAGTTTTAAAAAATGCACAGGTTTGGTAGGTTTCCCTAGGTGCCGGCTGAGCTAGAGGCCAAAATCTACAGGTAGGCACTTTGCAAAAAACACCTCTGTTTTCTTTAAAAAAATGTGATGTGTCCACGTTGTGTTTTGGGGCATTTCCTGTCACGGGCGCTAGGGCTACCCACACAAGTGAGGTATAATTTTTATCGGGAGACTTGGGGAAAAGCTGGGTGGAAGGAAATTTGTAGCTCGTCTCAGATTCCAGAACTTTCTGTCACCGAAATGTGAGGAAAACATGTTTTTTTTAGCCAAATTTTGAGGTTTGCAAAGGATTCTGGGTAACAGAACCTGGTCAGAGCCCCACAAGTCAACTCATCTTGGATTCCCCTAGGTCTCTAGTTTTCAAAAATGCACAGGTTTGGTAGGTTTCCCTAGGTGCCGGCTGAGCTAGAGGCCAAAATCTACAGGTAGGCACTTTGCAAAAAACAGCTCTGTTTTCTTTCAAAAAAGGTGATGTGTCCACGTTGTGTTTTGGGGCATTTCCTGTCACGGGCGCTAGGCCTACCCACACAAGTGAGGTATCATTTTTATCTGGAGACTTGGGGAAACGCTGGGTGGAAGGAAATTTGTAGCTCCTCTCAGATTCCAGAACTTTCTGTCACCGAAATCTGAGAAAAACTTGTTTTTTTAGCCAAATTTTGAGGTTTGCAAAGGATTCTGGGTAACAGAACCTGGTCCGAGCCCCACAAGTCAACTCATCTTGGATTCCCCTAGGTCTCTAGTTTTCAAAAATGCACAGGTTTGGTAGGTTTCCCTAGGTGCCGGCTGAGCTAGAGGCAAAAATCTTCAGGTAGGCACTTTGCAAAAAACACCTCTGTTTTCTTTAAAAAAATGTGATGTGTCCACGTTGTGTTTTGGGGCATTTCCTGTCACGGGCGCTAGGCCTACCCACACAAGTGAGGTATCATTTTTATCGGGAGACTTGGGGGAACGCTGGGTGGAAGGAAATTTGTGGCACCTCTCAGATTCCAGAACTTTCTGTCACCGAAATGTGAGGAAAACGTGTTTTTTTAGCCAAATTTTGAGGTTTGCAAAGGATTCTGGGTAACAGAACCTGGTCAGAGCCCCACAAGTCACCCCATCTTGGATTCCCCTAGGTCTCTTGTTTTCAAAAATGCACAGGTGTGGTAGGTTTCCCTAGGTGCCGGCTGAGCTAGAGGCCAAAATCTATAGGTAGGCACTTTGCAAAAAAGACCTCTGTTATCTTAAAAAAAATGTGATGTGTCCACGTTGCGTTTTGGGGCATTTCCTGTCGCGGGCGCTAGTCCTACCCACACAAGTGAGGTATCATTTTTATCGGGAGACTTGGGGGAACGCTGGGTGGAAGAAAATTTGTGGCTCCTCTCAGATTCCAGAACTTTCTGTCAGCAAAATGTGAGGAAAACGTGTTTTTTTAGCCAAATTTTGAGGTTTGCAAAGGATTCTGGGTAACAGAACCTGGTCAGAGCCCCACAAGTCAACTCATCTTGGATTCCCCTAGGTCTCTAGTTTTAAAAAATGCACAGGTTTGGTAGGTTTCCCTATGTGCCGGCTGAGCTAGAGGAAAAAATCTTCAGGTAGGCACTTTGCAAAAAACACCTCTGTTTTCTTTAAAAAAATGTGATGTGTCCACGTTGTGTTTTGGGGCATTTCCTGTCACGGGCGCTAGGCCTACCCACACAAGTGAGGTATCATTTTTATCGGGAGACTTGGGGGAACGCTGGGTGGAAGGAAATTTGTGGCACCTCTCAGATTCCAGAACTTTCTGTCACCGAAATGTGAGGAAAACGTGTTTTTTAGCCAAATTTTGAGGTTTGCAAAGGATTCTGGGTAACAGAACCTGGTCAGAGCCCCACAAGTCACCCCATCTTGGATTCCCCTAGGTCTCTTGTTTTCAAAAATGCACAGGTGTGGTAGGTTTCCCTAGGTGCCGGCTGAGCTAGAGGCCAAAATCTATAGGTAGGCACTTTGCAAAAAAGACCTCTGTTATCTTAAAAAAAAATGTGATGTGTCCATGTTGCGTTTTGGGGCATTTCCTGTCGCGGGCGCTAGTCCTACCCACACAAGTGAGGTATCATTTTTATCAGGAGACTTGTGGGAACGCTGGGTGGAAGACAATTTGTGGCTCCTCTCAGATTCCAGAACTTTCTGTCACCAAAATGTGAGGAAAACGTGTTTTTTTATCCAAATTTTGAGGTTTGCAAAGGATTCTGGGTAACAGAACCTGGTCAGAGCCCCACAAGTCAACTCATCTTGGATTCCCCTAGGTCTCTAGTTTTCAAAAATGCACAGGTTTGGTAGGTTTCCTTAGGTGCCGGCTGAGCTGGAGGCCAAAATCTACAGGTAGGCACTTTGCAAAAAACACCTCTGTTTTCTTTAAAAAAATGTGATGTGTCCACGTTGTGTTTTGGGGCATTTCCTGTCACGGGCGCTAGGCCTACCCACACAAGTGAGGTATAATTTTTATCGGGAGACTTGTGGGAACGCTGGGTGGAAGGAAATTTGTGGCTCCTCTCAGATTCCAGAACTTTCTGTCACCGAAATGTGAGGAAAACGTGTTTTTTTAGCCAAATTTTGAGGTTTGCCAAGGATTCTGGGTAACAGAACCTGGTCAGAGCCCCACAAGTCACCCCATCTTGGATTCCCCTGGGTTCCTAGTTTTCAAAAATGCGCTGGTTTGCTAGGTTTCCCCAGGTGCCGGCTGAGGTAGAGGCCAAAATCCACAGGTAGGCACTGTTTTCTATGAACAAATGTGATGTGTCCACGTTGTGTTTTGGGCCATTTCCTGTTACGGGCTCTAGTCCTACCCACATAAGTGAGGTATCATTTTTATCGGGAGACTTGGGGGAACGCTAGGTGGAAGAAAATTTGTGGCTCCTCTCAGATTACAGAACTTTCTGTCACCAAAATGTGAGGAAAACGTTTTTTTTTAGCCAAATTTTGAGGTTTGCAAAGGATTCTGGGTAACAGAACCTGGTCAGAGCCCCACAAGTCTCCCCATCTTGGATTCCCCTAGGTCTCTAGTTTTCAAATATGCACAGGTTTGGTAGGTTTCCCTAGGTGCCGGCTGAGCTAGAGGCCAAAATCTACAGGTAGGCACTTTGCAAAAAACACCTCTGTTTTCTTTCAAAAAATGTGATGTGTCCACGTTGTGTTTTGGGGCATTTCCTGTCACGGGCGCTAGGCCTACCCACACAAGTGAGGTATCATTTTTATCGGGAGACTTGGGAAAACGCTGGGTGGAAGGAAATTTGTAGCTCCTCCTAGATTCCAGAACTTTCTGTCACCGAAATGTGAGGAAAACGTGTTTTTTTTAGCCAAATTTTGAGGTTTGCAAAGGATTCTGGGTAACAGAACCTGGTCAGAGCCCCACAAGTCAACTCATCTTGGATTCCCCTAGGTCTCTAGTTTTAAAAAATGCACAGGTTTGGTAGGTTTCCCTAGGTGCCGGCTGAGCTAGAGGCCAAAATCTACAGGTAGGCACTTTGCAAAAAACAGCTCTGTTTTCTTTCAAAAAAGGTGATGTGTCCACGTTGTGTTTTGGGGCATTTCCTGTCACGGGCGCTAGGCCTACCCACACAAGTGAGGTATCATTTTTATCTGGAGACTTGGGGAAACGCTGGGTGGAAGGAAATTTGTAGCTCCTCTCAGATTCCAGAACTTTCTGTCACCGAAATCTGAGAAAAACTTGTTTTTTTAGCCAAATTTTGAGGTTTGCAAAGGATTCTGGGTAACAGAACCTGGTCCGAGCCCCACAAGTCAACTCATCTTGGATTCCCCTAGGTCTCTAGTTTTCAAAAATGCACAGGTTTGGTAGGTTTCCCTAGGTGCCGGCTGAGCTAGAGGCAAAAATCTTCAGGTAGGCACTTTGCAAAAAACACCTCTGTTTTCTTTAAAAAAATGTGATGTGTCCACGTTGTGTTTTGGGGCATTTCCTGTCACGGGCGCTAGGCCTACCCACACAAGTGAGGTATCATTTTTATCGGGAGACTTGGGGAAACGCTGGGTGGAAAGAAATTTGTAGCTCGTCTCAGATTCCAGAACTTTCTGTCACCGAAATGTGAGGAAAACATGTTTTTTTTAGCCAAATTTTGAGGTTTGCAAAGGATTCTGGGTAACAGAACCTGGTCAGAGCCCCACAAGTCAACTCATCTTGGATTCCCCTAGGTCTCTAGTTTTCAAAAATGCACATGTTTGGTAGGTTTCCCTAGGTGCCGGCTGAGCTAGAGGCCAAAATCTACAGGTAGGCACTTTGCAAAAAACAGCTCTGTTTTCTTTCAAAAAAGGTGATGTGTCCACGTTGTGTTTTGGGGCATTTCCTGTCACGGGCGCTAGGCCTACCCACACAAGTGAGGTATCATTTTTATCTGGAGACTTGGGGAAACGCTGGGTGGAAGGAAATTTGTAGCTCCTCTCAGATTCCAGAACTTTCTGTCACCGAAATCTGAGAAAAACTTGTTTTTTTAGCCAAATTTTGAGGTTTGCAAAGGATTCTGGGTAACAGAACCTGGTCCGAGCCCCACAAGTCAACTCATCTTGGATTCCCCTAGGTCTCTAGTTTTCAAAAATGCACAGGTTTGGTAGGTTTCCCTAGGTGCCGGCTGAGCTAGAGGCAAAAATCTTCAGGTAGGCACTTTGCAAAAAACACCTCTGTTTTCTTTAAAAAAATGTGATGTGTCCACGTTGTGTTTTGGGGCATTTCCTGTCACGGGCGCTAGGCCTACCCACACAAGTGAGGTATCATTTTTATCGGGAGACTTGGGGGAACGCTGGGTGGAAGGAAATTTGTGGCACCTCTCAGATTCCAGAACTTTCTGTCACCGAAATGTGAGGAAAACGTGTTTTTTAGCCAAATTTTGAGGTTTGCAAAGGATTCTGGGTAACAGAACCTGGTCAGAGCCCCACAAGTCACCCCATCTTGGATTCCCCTAGGTCTCTTGTTTTCAAAAATGCACAGGTGTGGTAGGTTTCCCTAGGTGCCGGCTGAGCTAGAGGCCAAAATCTATAGGTAGGCACTTTGCAAAAAAGACCTCTGTTATCTTAAAAAAAATGTGATGTGTCCACGTTGCGTTTTGGGGCATTTCCTGTCGCGGGCGCTAGTCCTACCCACACAAGTGAGGTATCATTTTTATCGGGAGACTTGGGGAAACGCTGGGTGGAAGGAAATTTGTAGCTCCTCTCAGATTCCAGAACTTTCTGTCACCGAAATGTGAGGAAAACGTGTTTTTTTTAGCCAAATTTTGAGGTTTGCAAAGGATTCTGGGTAACAGAACCTGGTCAGAGCCCCACAAGTCAACTCATCTTGGATTCCCCTAGGTCTCTAGTTTTCAAAAATGCACAGGTTTGGTAGGTTTCCCTAGGTGCCGGCTGAGCTAGATGCCAAAATCTACAGGTAGGCACTTTGCAAAAAACACCTCTGTTTTCTTTCAAAAAATGTGATGTGTCCACGTTGTGTTTTGGGGCATTTCCTGTCACGGGCGCTAGGCCTACCCACACAAGTGAGGTATCATTTTTATCTGGAGACTTGGGGAAAGCTGGGTGGAAGGAAATTTGTAGCTCCTCTCAGATTCCAGAACTTTCTGTCACCGAAATGTGAGAAAAACTTGTTTTTTTAGCCAAATTTTGAGGTTTGCAAAGGATTCTGGGTAACAGAACCTGGTCAGAGCCCCACAAGTCAACTCATCTTGGATTCCCCTAGGTCTCTAGTTTTCAAAAATGCACAGGTTTGGTAGGTTTCCCTAGGTGCCGGCTGAGCTAGAGGCCAAAATCTTCAGGTAGGCACTTTGCAATAAACATCTCTGTTTTCTTTAAAAAAATGTGATGTGTCCACGTTGTGTTTTGGGGCATTTCCTGTCACGGGCGCTAAGCCTACCCACACAAGTGAGGTATCATTTTTATCTGGAGACTTGGGGGAACGCTGGGTGGAAGGAAATTTGTGGCACCTCTCAGATTCCAGAACTTTCTGTCACCGAAATGTGAGGAAAACGTGTTTTTTTAGCCAAATTTTGAGGTTTGCAAAGGATTCTGGGTAACAGAACCTGGTCAGAGCCCCACAAGTCACCCCATCTTGGATTCCCCTAGGTCTCTTGTTTTAAAAAATGCACAGGTGTGGTAGGTTTCCCTAGGTGCCGGCTGAGCTAGAGGCCAAAATCTATAGGTAGGCACTTTGCAAAAAAGACCTCTGTTATCTTAAAAAAAAATGTGATGTGTCCATGTTGCGTTTTGGGGCATTTCCTGTCGCGGGCGCTAGTCCTACCCACACAAGTGAGGTATCATTTTTATCGGGAGACTTGTGGGAACGCTGGGTGGAAGAAAATTTGTGGCTCCTCTCAGATTCCAGAACTTTCTGTCACCAAAATGTGAGGAAAACGTGTTTTTTTATCCAAATTTTGAGGTTTGCAAAGGATTCTGGGTAACAGAACCTGGTCAGAACCCCACAAGTCAACTCATCTTGGATTCCCCTAGGTCTCTAGTTTTAAAAAATGCACAGGTTTGGTAGGTTTCCCTAGGTGCGGGCTGAGCTAGAGGCCAAAATCTACAGGTAGGCACTTTGCAAAAAACACCTCTGTTTTCTTTAAAAAAATGTGATGTGTCCACGTTGTGTTTTGGGGCATTTCCTGTCACGGGCGCTAGGCCTACCCACATAAGTGAGGTGTCATTTTTATCGGGAGACTTGGGGGAACGCTGGGTGGAGAAAATTTGTGGCTCCTCTCAGATTCCAGAACTTTCTGTCACCAAAATGTGAGGAAAACGTGTTTTTTTAGCCAAATTTTGAGGTTTGCAATGGATTTGGGTTAACAGAACCTGGTCAGAGCCCCACAAGTCAACTCACCTTGGATTCCCCTGGGTCTCTAGTTTTCAAAAATGCACAGGTTTGGTAGGTTTCCTTAGGTGCCGGCTGAGCTGGAGGCCAAAATCTACAGGTAGGCACTTTGCAAAAAACACCTCTGTTTTCTTTAAAAAAATGTGATGTGTCCACGTTGTGTTTTGGGGCATTTCCTGTCACGGGCGCTAGGCCTACCCACACAAGTGAGGTATAATTTTTATCGGGAGACTTGGGGGAACGCTGGGTGGAAGAAAATTTGTGGCTCCTCTCAGATTACAGAACTTTCTGTCACCAAAATGTGAGGAAAACGTGTTTTTTTAGCCAAATTTTGAGGTTTGCAAAGGATTCTGGGTAACAGAACCTGGTCAGAGCCCCACAAGTCTCCCCATCTTGGATTCCCCTAGGTCTCTAGTTTTCAAATATGCACAGGTTTGGTAGGTTTCCCTAGGTGCCGGCTGAGCTAGATGCCAAAATCTACAGGTAGGCACTTTGCAAAAAACACCTCTGTTTTCTTTCAAAAAATGTGATGTGTCCACGTTGTGTTTTGGGGCATTTCCTGTCACGGGCGCTAGGCCTACCCACACAAGTGAGGTATCATTTTTATCGGGAGACTTGGGGAAACGCTGGGTGGAAGGAAATTTGTAGCTCCTCCTAGATTCCAGAACTTTCTGTCACCGAAATGTGAGGAAAACATGTTTTTTTTAGCCAAATTTTGAGGTTTGCAAAGGATTCTGGGTAACAGAACCTGGTCAGAGCCCCACAAGTCAACTCATCTTGGATTCCCCTAGGTCTCTAGTTTTCAAAAATGCACAGGTTTGGTAGGTTTCCCTAGGTGCCGGCTGAGCTAGAGGCCAAAATCTACAGGTAGGCACTTTGCAAAAAACAGCTCTGTTTTCTTTCAAAAAAGGTGATTTGTCCACGTTGTGTTTTGGGGCATTTCCTGTCACGGGCGCTAGGCCTACCCACACAAGTGAGGTATCATTTTTATCTGGAGACTTGGGGAAACGCTGGGTGGAAGGAAATTTGTAGCTCCTCTCAGATTCCAGAACTTTCTGTCACCGAAATCTGAGAAAAACTTGTTTTTTTAGCCAAATTTTGAGGTTTGCAAAGGATTCTGGGTAACAGAACCTGGTCCGAGCCCCACAAGTCAACTCATCTTGGATTCCCCTAGGTCTCTAGTTTTCAAAAATGCACAGGTTTGGTAGGTTTCCCTAGGTGCCGGCTGAGCTAGAGGCAAAAATCTTCAGGTAGGCACTTTGCAAAAAACACCTCTGTTTTCTTTAAAAAAATGTGATGTGTCCACGTTGTGTTTTGGGGCATTTCCTGTCACGGGCGCTAGGCCTACCCACACAAGTGAGGTATCATTTTTATCGGGAGACTTGGGGGAACGCTGCGTGGAAGGAAATTTGTGGCACCTCTCAGATTCCAGAACTTTCTGTCACCGAAATGTGAGGAAAACGTGTTTTTTTAGCCAAATTTTGAGGTTTGCAAAGGATTCTGGGAAACAGAACCTGGTCAGAGCCCCACAAGTCACCCCATCTTGGATTCCCCTAGGTCTCTTGTTTTCAAAAATGCACAGGTGTGGTAGGTTTCCCTAGGTGCCAGCTGAGCTAGAGGCCAAAATCTATAGGTAGGCACTTTGCAAAAAAGACCTCTGTTATCTTAAAAAAAATGTGATGTGTCCACGTTGCGTTTTGGGGCATTTCCTGTCGCGGGCGCTAGTCCTACCCACACAAGTGAGGTATCATTTTTATCGGGAGACTTGGGGGAACGCTGGGTGGAAGAAAATTTGTGGCTCCTCTCAGATTCCAGAACTTTCTGTCAGCAAAATGTGAGGAAAACGTGTTTTTTTAGCCAAATTTTGAGGTTTGCAAAGGATTCTGGGTAACAGAACCTGGTCAGAGCCCCACAAGTCAACTCATCTTGGATTCCCCTAGGTCTCTAGTTTTCAAAAATGCACAGGTTTGGTAGGTTTCCCTAGGTGCCGGCTGAGCTAGAGGCCAAAATCTACAGGTAGGCACTTTGCAAAAAACAGCTCTGTTTTCTTTCAAAAAAGGTGATTTGTCCACGTTGTGTTTTGGGGCATTTCCTGTCACGGGCGCTAGGCCTACCCACACAAGTGAGGTATCATTTTTATCTGGAGACTTGGGGAAACGCTGGGTGGAAGGAAATTTGTAGCTCCTCTCAGATTCCAGAACTTTCTGTCACCGAAATCTGAGAAAAACTTGTTTTTTTAGCCAAATTTTGAGGTTTGCAAAGGATTCTGGGTAACAGAACCTGGTCCGAGCCCCACAAGTCAACTCATCTTGGATTCCCCTAGGTCTCTAGTTTTCAAAAATGCACAGGTTTGGTAGGTTTCCCTAGGTGCCGGCTGAGCTAGAGGCAAAAATCTTCAGGTAGGCACTTTGCAAAAAACACCTCTGTTTTCTTTAAAAAAATGTGATGTGTCCACGTTGTGTTTTGGGGCATTTCCTGTCACGGGCGCTAGGCCTACCCACACAAGTGAGGTATCATTTTTATCGGGAGACTTGGGGGAACGCTGCGTGGAAGGAAATTTGTGGCACCTCTCAGATTCCAGAACTTTCTGTCACCGAAATGTGAGGAAAACGTGTTTTTTTAGCCAAATTTTGAGGTTTGCAAAGGATTCTGGGAAACAGAACCTGGTCAGAGCCCCACAAGTCACCCCATCTTGGATTCCCCTAGGTCTCTTGTTTTCAAAAATGCACAGGTGTGGTAGGTTTCCCTAGGTGCCAGCTGAGCTAGAGGCCAAAATCTATAGGTAGGCACTTTGCAAAAAAGAGCTCTGTTATCTTAAAAAAAATGTGATGTGTCCACGTTGCGTTTTGGGGCATTTCCTGTCGCGGGCGCTAGTCCTACCCACACAAGTGAGGTATCATTTTTATCGGGAGACTTGGGGGAACGCTGGGTGGAAGAAAATTTGTGGCTCCTCTCAGATTCCAGAACTTTCTGTCAGCAAAATGTGAGGAAAACGTGTTTTTTTAGCCAAATTTTGAGGTTTGCAAAGGATTCTGGGTAACAGAACCTGGTCAGAGCCCCACAAGTCAACTCATCTTGGATTCCCCTAGGTCTCTAGTTTTAAAAAATGCACAGGTTTGGTAGGTTTCCCTATGTGCCGGCTGAGCTAGAGGCCAAAATCTACAGGTAGGCACTTTGCAAAAAACACCTCTGTTTTCTTTAAAAAAATGTGATGTGTCCACGTTGTGTTTTGGGGCATTTCCTGTCATGGGCGCTAGGCCTACCCACATAAGTGAGGTATCATTTTTATCTGGAGACTTGGGGAAACGCTGGGTGGAAGGAAATTTGTAGCTCCTCTCAGATTCCAGAACTTTCTGTCACCGAAATGTGAGCAAAACGTGTTTTTTTAGCCAAATTTTGAGGTTTGCAAAGGATTCTGGGTAACAGAACCTGGTCAGAGCCCCACAAGTCAACTCATCTTGGATTCCCCTAGGTCTCTAGTTTTCAAAAATGCACAGGTTTGGTAGGTTTCCCTAGGTGCCGGCTGAGCTAGAGGCAAAAATCTTCAGGTAGGCACTTTGCAAAAAACACCTCTGTTTTCTTTAAAAAAATGTGATGTGTCCACGTTGTGTTTTGGGGCATTTCCTGTCACGGGCGCTAGGCCTACCCACACAAGTGAGGTATCATTTTTATCGGGAGACTTGGGGGAACGCTGGGTGGAAGGAAATTTGTGGCACCTCTCAGATTCCAGAACTTTCTGTCACCGAAATGTGAGGAAAACGTGTTTTTTTATCCAAATTTTGAGGTTTGCAAAGGATTCTGGGTAACAGAACCTGGTCAGAGCCCCACAAGTCCCCCCATCTTGGATTCCCCTAGGTCTCTTGTTTTCAAAAATGCACAGGTGTGGTAGGTTTCCCTAGGTGCCGGCTGAGCTAGAGGCCAAAATCTATAGGTAGGCACTTTGCAAAAAAGACCTCTGTTATCTTAAAAAAAATATGATGTGTCCACGTTGCGTTTTGGGGCATCTCCTGTCGCGGGCGCTAGTCCTACCCACACAAGTGAGGTATCATTTTTATCGGGAGACTTGGGGGAACGCTGGGTGGAAGGAAATTTGTGGCTCCTCTCAGATTCCAGAACTTTCTGTCACCGAAATGTGAGGAAAACGTGTTTTTTTTAGCCAAATTTTGAGGTTTGCAAAGGATTCTGGGTAACAGAACCTGGTCAGAGCCCCACAAGTCAACTCATCTTGGATTCCCCTAGGTCTCTAGTTTTAAAAAATGCACAGGTTTGGTAGGTTTCCCTAGGTGTCGGCTGAGCTAGAGGCCAAAATCTACAGGTAGGCACTTTGCAAAAAACACCTCTGTTTTCTTTAAAAAAATGTGATGTGTCCACGTTGTGTTTTGGGGCATTTCCTGTCACGGGCGCTAGGCCTACCCACACAAGTGAGGTATCATTTTTATCGGGAGACTTGGGGAAACGCTGGGTGGAAGGAAATTTGTAGCTCCTCTCAGATTCCAGAACTTTCTGTCACCGAAATGTGAGGAAAACATGTTTTTTTTAGCCAAATTTTGAGGTTTGCAAAGGATTCTGGGTAACAGAACCTGGTCAGAGCCCCACAAGTCAACTCATCTTGGATTCCCCTAGGTCTCTAGTTTTCAAAAATGCACAGGTTTGGTAGGTTTCCCTAGGTGCCGGCTGAGCTAGAGGCCAAAATCTACAGGTAGGCACTTTGCAAAAAACAGCTCTGTTTTCTTTCAAAAAAGGTGATGTGTCCACGTTGTGTTTTGGGGCATTTCCTGTCACGGGCGCTAGGCCTACCCACACAAGTGAGGTATCATTTTTATCGGGAGACTTGGGGGAACGCTGGGTGGAAGGAAATTTGTGGCACCTCTCAGATTCCAGAACTTTCTGTCACCGAAATGTGAGGAAAACGTGTTTTTTTAGCCAAATTTTGAGGTTTGCAAAGGATTCTGGGTAACAGAACCTGGTCAGAGCCCCACAAGTCACCCCATCTTGGATTCCCCTAGGTCCCTTGTTTTCAAAAATGCACAGGTGTGGTAGGTTTCCCTAGGTGCCGGCTGAGCTAGAGGCCAAAATCTATAGGTAGGCACTTTGCAAAAAAGACCTCTGTTATTTTAAAAAAAATATGATGTGTCCACGTTGCGTTTTGGGGCATTTCCTGTCGCGGGCGCTAGTCCTACCCACACAAGTGAGGTATCATTTTAATCGGGAGACTTGGGGGAACGCTGGGTGGAAGGAAATTTGTGGCTCCTCTCAGATTCCAGAACTTTCTGTCACCGAAATCTGAGGAAAACGTGTTTTTTTTAGCCAAATTTTGAGGTTTGCAAAGGATTCTGGGTAACAGAACCTGGTCAGAGCCCCACAAGTCAACTCATCTTGGATTCCCCTAGGTCTCTAGTTTTAAAAAATGCACAGGTTTGGTAGGTTTCCCTAGGTGCCGGCTGAGCTAGAGGCCAAAATCTACAGGTAGGCACTTTGCAAAAAACACCTCTGTTTTCTTTCAAAAAAGGTGATGTGTCCAAGTTGTGTTTTGGGGCATTTCCTGTCACGGGCGCTAGGCCTACCCACACAAGTGAGGTATCATTTTTATCTGGAGACTTGGGGAAACGCTGGGTGGAAGGAAATTTGTAGCTCCTCTCAGATTCCAGAACTTTCTGTCACCGAAATCTGAGAAAAACTTGTTTTTTTAGCCAAATTTTGAGTTTTGCAAAGGATTCTGGGTAACAGAACCTGGTCCGAGCCCCACAAGTCAACTCATCTTGGATTCCCCTAGGTCTCTAGTTTTCAAAAATGCACAGGTTTGGTAGGTTTCCCTAGGTGCCGGCTGAGCTAGAGGCAAAAATCTTCAGGTAGGCACTTTGCAAAAAACACCTCTGTTTTCTTTAAAAAAATGTGATGTGTCCACGTTGTGTTTTGGGGCATTTCCTGTCACGGGCGCTAGGCCTACCCACACAAGTGAGGTATCATTTTTATCGGGAGACTTGGGGGAACGCTGGGTGGAAGGAAATTTGTGGCACCTCTCAGATTCCAGAACTTTCTGTCACCGAAATGTGAGGAAAACATGTTTTTTTAGCCAAATTTTGAGGTTTGCAAAGGATTCTGGGTAACAGAACCTGGTCAGAGCCCCACAAGTCACCCCATCTTGGATTCCCCTAGGTCTCTTGTTTTAAAAAATGCACAGGTGTGGTAGGTTTCCCTAGGTGCCGGCTGAGCTAGAGGCCAAAATCTATAGGTAGGCACTTTGCAAAAAAGACCTCTGTTATCTTAAAAAAAATGTGATGTGTCCACGTTGCGTTTTGGGACATTTCCTGTCGCGGGCGCTAGTCCTACCCACACAAGTGAGGTATCATTTTTATCGGGAGACTTGGGGGAACGCTGGGTGGAAGAAAATTTGTGGCTCCTCTCAGATTCCAGAACTTTCTGTCAGCAAAATGTGAGGAAAACGTGTTTTTTTAGCCAAATTTTGAGGTTTGCAAAGGATTCTGGGTAACAGAACCTGGTCAGAGCCCCACAAGTCAACTCATCTTGGATTCCCCTAGGTCTCTAGTTTTAAAAAATGCACAGGTTTGGTAGGTTTCCCTAGGTGCCGGCTGAGCTAGAGGCCAAAATCTACAGGTAGGCACTTTGCAAAAAACACCTCTGTTTTCTTTCAAAAAATGTGATGTGTCCACGTTGTGTTTTGGGGCATTTCCTGTCACGGGCGATAGGCCTACCCACATAAGTGAGGTATCATTTTTATCTGGAGACTTGGGGAAACGCTGGGTGGAAGGAAATTTGTGGCACCTCTCAGATTCCAGAACTTTCTGTCACCGAAATGTGAGGAAAATGTGTTTTTTTAGCCAAATTTTGAGGTTTGCAAAGGATTCTGGGTAACAGAACCTGGTCAGAGCCCCACAAGTCACCCCATCTTGGATTCCCCTAGGTCTCTTGTTTTCAAAAATGCACAGGTGTGGTAGGTTTCCCTAGGTGCCGGCTGAGCTAGAGGCCAAAATCTATAGGTAGGCACTTTGCAAAAAAGACCTCTGCTATCTTAAAAAAAATGTGATGTGTCCACGTTGCGTTTTGGGGCATTTCCTGTCGCGGGCGCTAGTCCTACCCACACAAGTGAGGTATCATTTTTATCGGGAGACTTGGGGGAACGCTGGGTGGAAGAAAATTTGTGGCTCCTCTCAGATTCCAGAACTTTCTGTCACCAAAATGTGAGGAAAACGTGTTTTTTTAGCCAAATTTTGAGGTTTGCAAAGGATTCGGGGTAACAGTACCTGGTCAGAGCCCCACAAGTCACCCCATCTTGGATTCCCCTAGGTCTCTAGTTTTCAAAAATGCACAGGTTTGGTAGGTTTCCCTAGGTGCCGGCTGAGCTACAGGCCAAAATCTGCAGGTAGGCACTTTGCAAAAAACACCTCTGTTTTCTTTCAAAAAATGTTATGTGTCCACGTTGTGTTTTGGGGCATTTCCTGTCACGGGCGCTAAGCCTACCCACACAAGTGAAGTATCATTTTTATCGGGAGACTTGGGGAAACGCTGGGTGGAAGGAAATTTGTAGCTCCTCTCAGATTCCAGAACTTTCTGTCACCGAAATGTAAGGAAAACGTGTTTTTTTTAGCCAAATTTTGAGGTTTGCAAAGGATTCTGGGTAACAGAACCTGGTCAGAGCCCCACAAGTCAACTCATCTTGGATTCCCCTAGGTCTCTAGTTTTAAAAAATGCACAGGTTTGGTAGGTTTCCCTAGGTGCCGGCTGAGCTAGAGGCCAAAATCTACAGGTAGGCACTTTGCAAAAAACACCTCTGTTTTCTTTCAAAAAATGTGATGTGTCCACGTTGTGTTTTGGGGCATTTCCTGTCACGGGCGCTAGGCCTACCCACACAAGTGAGGTATCATTTTTATCGGGAGACTTGGGGAAACGCTGGGTGGAAGGAAATTTGTAGCTCCTCCTAGATTCCAGAACTTTCTGTCACCAAAATGTGAGGAAAACGTGTTTTTTTTAGCCAAATTTTGAGGTTTGCAAAGGATTCTGGGTAACAGAACCTGGTCAGAGCCCCGCAAGTCAACTCATCTTGGATTCCCCTAGGTCTCTAGTTTTCACAAATGCACAGGTTTGGTAGGTTTCCCTAGGTGCCGGCTGAGCTAGAGGCCAAAATCTACAGGTAGGCACTTTGCAAAAAACACCTCTGTTTTCTTTAAAAAAATGTGATGTGTCCACGTTGTGTTTTGGGGCATTTCCTGTCACGGGCGCTAGGCCTACCCACATAAGTGAGGTGTCATTTTTATCGGGAGACTTGGGGGAACGCTGGGTGGAGAAAATTTGTGGCTCCTCTCAGATTCCAGAACTTTCTGTCACCAAAATGTGAGGAAAACGTGTTTTTTTAGCCAAATTTTGAGGTTTGCAAAGGATTCTGGGTAACAGAACCTGGTCAGAGCCCCACAAGTCAACTCACCTTGGATTCCCCTGGGTCTCTAGTTTTCAAAAATGCACAGGTTTGGTAGGTTTCCTTAGGTGCCGGCTGAGCTGGAGGCCAAAATCTACAGGTAGGCACTTTGCAAAAAACACCTCTGTTTTCTTTAAAAAAATGTGATGTGTCCACGTTGTGTTTTGGGGCATTTCCTGTCACGGGCCTAGGCCTACCCACACAAGTGAGGTATAATTTTTATCGGGAGACTTGTGGGAAAGCTGGGTGGAAGGAAATTTGTGGCTCCTCTCAGATTCCAGAACTTTCTGTCACCGAAATGTGAGGAAAACGTGTTTTTTTAGCCAAATTTTGAGGTTTGCCAAGGATTCTGGGTAACAGAACCTGGTCAGAGCCCCACAAGTCACCCCATCTTGGATTCCCCTGGGTTTCTAGTTTTCAAAAATGCGCTGGTTTGCTAGGTTTCCCCAGGTGCCGGCTGAGGTAGAGGCCAAAATCCACAGGTAGGCACTGTTTTCTATGAACAAATGTGATGTGTCCACGTTGTGTTTTGGGCCATTTCCTGTTACGGGCGCTAGTCCTACCCACATAAGTGAGGTATCATTTTTATCGGGAGACTTGGGGGAACGCTGGGTGGAAGAAAATTTGTGGCTCCTCTCAGATTACAGAACTTTCTGTCACCAAAATGTGAGGAAAACGTGTTTTTTTAGCCAAATTTTGAGGTTTGCAAAGGATTCTGGGTAACAGAACCTGGTCAGAGCCCCACAAGTCTCCCCATCTTGGATTCCCCTAGGTCTCTAGTTTTCAAATATGCACAGGTTTGGTAGGTTTCCCTAGGTGCCGGCTGAGCTAGAGGCCAAAATCTACAGGTAGGCACTTTGCAAAAAACACCTCTGTTTTCTTTCAAAAAATGTGATGTGTCCACGTTGTGTTTTGGGGCATTTCCTGTCACGGGCGCTAGGCCTACCCACACAAGTGAGGTATCATTTTTATCGGGAGACTTGGGGAGACGCTGGGTGGAAGGAAATTTGTAGCTCCTCCTAGATTCCAGAACTTTCTGTCACCGAAATGTGAGGAAAACGTGTTTTTTTTAGCCAAATTTTGAGGTTTGCAAAGGATTCTGGGTAACAGAACCTGGTCAGAGCCCCACAAGTCAACTCATCTTGGATTCCCCTAGGTCTCTAGTTTTAAAAAATGCACAGGTTTGGTAGGTTTCCCTAGGTGCCGGCTGAGCTAGAGGCCAAAATCTACAGGTAGGCACTTTGCAAAAAACACCTCTGTTTTCTTTCAAACAATGTGATGTGTCTACGTTGTGTTTTGGGGCATTTCCTGTTACGGGCGCTAGGCCTACCCACACAAGTGAGGTATCATTTTTATCGGGAGACTTGGGGAAACGCTGGGTGGAAGGAAATTTGTAGCTCCTCTCAGATTCCAGAACTTTCTGTCACCGAAATGTGAGGAAAACATGTTTTTTTTAGCCAAATTTTGAGGTTTGCAAAGGATTCTGGGTAACAGAACCTGGTCAGAGCCCCACAAGTCAACTCATCTTGGATTCCCCTAGATCTCTAGTTTTCAAAAATGCACAGGTTTGGTAGGTTTCCCTAGGTGCCGGCTGAGGTAGAGGCCAAAATCTACAGGTAGGCACTTTGCAAAAAACAGCTCTGTTTTCTTTCAAAAAAGGTGATTTGTCCACGTTGTGTTTTGGGGCATTTCCTGTCACGGGCGCTAGGCCTACCCACACAAGTGAGGTATCATTTTTATCTGGAGACTTGGGAAAACGCTGGGTGGAAGGAAATTTGTAGCTCCTCTCAGATTCCAGAACTTTCTGTCACCGAAATCTGAGAAAAACTTGTTTTTTTAGCCAAATTTTGAGGTTTGCAAAGGATTCTGGGTAACAGAACCTGGTCCGAGCCCCACAAGTCAACTCATCTTGGATTCCCCTAGGTCTCTAGTTTTAAAAAATGCACAGGTTTGGTAGGTTTCCCTAGGTGCCGGCTGAGCTAGAGGCAAAAATCTTCAGGTAGGCACTTTGCAAAAAACACCTCTGTTTTCTTTAAAAAAATGTGATGTGTCCACGTTGTGTTTTGGGGCATTTCCTGTCACGGGCGCTAGGCCTACCCACACAAGTGAGGTATCATTTTTATCGGGAGACTTGGGGGAACGCTGGGTGGAAGGAAATTTGTGGCACCTCTCAGATTCCAGAACTTTCTGTCACCGAAATGTGAGGAAAACGTGTTTTTTTAGCCAAATTTTGAGGTTTGCAAAGGATTCTGGGTAACAGAACCTGGTCAGAGCCCCACAAGTCACCCCATCTTGGATTCCCCTAGGTCTCTTGTTTTCAAAAATGCACAGGTGTGGTAGGTTTCCCTAGGTGCCGGCTGAGCTAGAGGCCAAAATCTATAGGTAGGCACTTTGCAAAAAAGACCTCTGTTATCTTAAAAAAAATGTGATGTGTCCACGTTGCGTTTTGGGGCATTTCCTGTCGCGGGCGCTAGTCCTACCCACACAAGTGAGGTATCATTTTTATCGGGAGACTTGGGGGAACGCTGGGTGGAAGAAAATTTGTGGCTCCTCTCAGATTCCAGAACTTTCTGTCAGCAAAATGTGAGGAAAACGTGTTTTTTTAGCCAAATTTTGAGGTTTGCAAAGGATTCTGGGTAACAGAACCTGGTCAGAGCCCCACAAGTCAACTCATCTTGGATTCCCCTAGGTCTCTAGTTTTAAAAAATGCACAGGTTTGGTAGGTTTCCCTATGTGCCGGCTGAGCTAGAGGCCAAAATCTACAGGTAGGCACTTTGCAAAAAACACCTCTGTTTTCTTTAAAAAAATGTGATGTGTCCACGTTGTGTTTTGGGGCATTTCCTGTCACGGGCGCTAGGCCTACCCACATAAGTGAGGTATCATTTTTATCTGGAGACTTGGGGAAACGCTGGGTGGAAGGAAATTTGTAGCTCCTCTCAGATTCCAGAACTTTCTGTCACCGAAATGTGAGCAAAACGTGTTTTTTTAGCCAAATTTTGAGGTTTGCAAAGGATTCTGGGTAACAGAACCTGGTCCGAGCCCCACAAGTCAACTCATCTTGGATTCCCCTAGGTCTCTAGTTTTCAAAAATGCACAGGTTTGGTAGGTTTCCCTAGGTGCCGGCTGAGCTAGAGGCAAAAATCTTCAGGTAGGCACTTTGCAAAAAACACCTCTGTTTTCTTTAAAAAAATGTGATGTGTCCACGTTGTGTTTTGGGGCATTTCCTGTCACGGGCGCTAGGCCTACCCACACAAGTGAGGTATCATTTTTATCGGGAGACTTGGGGGAACGCTGGGTGGAAGGAAATTTGTGGCACCTCTCAGATTCCAGAACTTTCTGTCACCGAAATGTGAGGAAAATGTGTGTTTTTAGCCAAATTTTGAGGTTTGCAAAGGATTCTGGGTAACAGAACCTGGTAAGAGCCCCACAAGTCACCCCATCTTGGATTCCCCTAGGTCTCTTGTTTTCAAAAATGCACAGGTGTGGTAGGTTTCCCTAGGTGCCGGCTGAGCTAGAGGCCAAAATCTACAGCTAGGCACTTTGCAAAAAACACCTCTGTTTTCTTTAAAAAAATGTGATGTGTCCACGTTGTGTTTTGGGGCATTTCCTGTCACGGGCGCTAGGCCTACCCACATAAGTGAGGTATCATTTTTATCTGGAGACTTGGGGAAACGCTGGGTGGAAGGAAATTTGTAGCTCCTCTCAGATTCCAGAACTTTCTGTCACCGAAATGTGAGCAAAACGTGTTTTTTTAGCCAAATTTTGAGGTTTGCAAAGGATTCTGGGTAACAGAACCTGGTCAGAGCCCCACAAGTCAACTCATCTTGGATTCCCCTAGGTCTCTAGTTTTCAAAAATGCACAGGTTTGGTAGGTTTCCCTAGGTGCCGGCTGAGCTAGAGGCAAAAATCTTCAGGTAGGCACTTTGCAAAAAACACCTCTGTTTTCTTTAAAAAAATGTGATGTGTCCACGTTGTGTTTTGGGGCATTTCCTGTCACGGGCGCTAGGCCTACCCACACAAGTGAGGTATCATTTTTATCGGGAGACTTGGGGGAACGCTGGGTGGAAGGAAATTTGTGGCACCTCTCAGATTCCAGAACTTTCTGTCACCGAAATGTGAGGAAAACGTGTTTTTTTAGCCAAATTTTGAGGTTTGCAAAGGATTCTGGGTAACAGAACCTGGTCAGAGCCCCACAAGTCACCCCATCTTGGATTCCCCTAGGTCTCTTGTTTTCAAAAATGCACAGGTGTGGTAGGTTTCCCTAGGTGCCGGCTGAGCTAGAGGCCAAAATCTATAGGTAGGCACTTTGCAAAAAAGACCTCTGTTATCTTAAAAAAAATATGATGTGTCCACGTTGCGTTTTGGGGCATTTCCTGTCGCGGGCGCTAGTCCTACCCACACAAGTGAGGTATCATTTTTATCGGGAGACTTGGGGGAACGCTGGGTGGAAGGAAATTTGTAGCTCCTCTCAGATTCCAGAACTTTCTGTCACCGAAATGTGAGGAAAACGTGTTTTTTTTAGCCAAATTTTGAGGTTTGCAAAGGATTCTGGGTAACAGAACCTGGTCAGAGCCCCACAAGTCAACTCATCTTGGATTCCCCTAGGTCTCTAGTTTTCAAAAATGCACAGGTTTGGTAGGTTTCCCTAGGTGCCGGCTGAGCTAGATGCCAAAATCTACAGGTAGGCACTTTGCAAAAAACACCTCTGTTTTCTTTCAAAAAATGTGATGTGTCCACGTTGTGTTTTGGGGCATTTCCTGTCACGGGCGCTAGGCCTACCCACACAAGTGAGGTATCATTTTTATCTGGAGACTTGGGGAAAGCTGGGTGGAAGGAAATTTGTAGCTCCTCTCAGATTCCAGAACTTTCTGTCACCGAAATGTGAGCAAAACGTGTTTTTTTAGCCAAATTTTGAGGTTTGCAAAGGATTCTGGGTAACAGAACCTGGTCAGAGCCCCACAAGTCAACTCATCTTGGATTCCCCTAGGTCTCTAGTTTTCAAAAATGCACAGGTTTGGTAGGTTTCCCTAGGTGCCGGCTGAGCTAGAGGCCAAAATCTTCAGGTAGGCACTTTGCAATAAACATCTCTGTTTTCTTTAAAAAAATGTGATGTGTCCACGTTGTGTTTTGGGGCATTTCCTGTCACGGGCGCTAAGCCTACCCACACAAGTGAGGTATCATTTTTATCTGGAGACTTGGGGGAACGCTGGGTGGAAGGAAATTTGTGGCACCTCTCAGATTCCAGAACTTTCTGTCACCGAAATGTGAGGAAAACGTGTTTTTTAGCCAAATTTTGAGGTTTGCAAAGGATTCTGGGTAACAGAACCTGGTCAGAGCCCCACAAGTCATCCCATCTTGGATTCCCCTAGGTCTCTTGTTTTCAAAAATGCACAGGTGTGGTAGGTTTCCCTAGGTGCCGGCTGAGCTAGAGGCCAAAATCTATAGGTAGGCACTTTGCAAAAAAGACCTCTGTTATCTTAAAAAAAAATGTGATGTGTCCATGTTGCGTTTTGGGGCATTTCCTGTCGCGGGCGCTAGTCCTACCCACACAAGTGAGGTACCATTTTTATCGGGAGACTTGTGGGAACGCTGGGTGGAATAAAATTTGTGGCTCCTCTCAGATTCCAGAACTTTCTGTCACCAAAATGTGAGGAAAACGTGTTTTTTTATCCAAATTTTGAGGTTTGCAAAGGATTCTGGGTAACAGAACCTGGTCAGAGCCCCACAAGTCAACTCATCTTGGATTCCCCTAGGTCTCTAGTTTTCAAAAATGCACAGGTTTGGTAGGTTTCCCTAGGTGCGGGCTGAGCTAGAGGCCAAAATCTACAGGTAGGCACTTTGCAAAAAACACCTCTGTTTTCTTTAAAAAAATGTGATGTGTCCACGTTGTGTTTTGGGGCATTTCCTGTCACGGGCGCTAGGCCTACCCACATAAGTGAGGTGTCATTTTTATCGGGAGACTTGGGGGAACGCTGGGTGGAGAAAATTTGTGGCTCCTCTCAGATTCCAGAACTTTCTGTCACCAAAATGTGAGGAAAACGTGTTTTTTTAGCCAAATTTTGAGGTTTGCAATGGATTCGGGTTAACAGAACCTGGTCAGAGCCCCACAAGTCAACTCACCTTGGATTCCCCAGGGTCTCTAGTTTTCAAAAATGCACAGGTTTGGTAGGTTTCCTTAGGTGCCGGCTGAGCTGGAGGCCAAAATCTACAGGTAGGCACTTTGCAAAAAACACCTCTGTTTTCTTTAAAAAAATGTGATGTGTCCACGTTGTGTTTTGGGGCATTTCCTGTCACGGGCGCTAGGCCTACCCACACAAGTGAGGTATAATTTTTATCGGGAGACTTGGGGGAACGCTGGGTGGAAGAAAATTTGTGGCTCCTCTCAGATTACAGAACTTTCTGTCACCAAAATGTGAGGAAAACGTGTTTTTTTAGCCAAATTTTGAGGTTTGCAAAGGATTCTGGGTAACAGAACCTGGTCAGAGCCCCACAAGTCTCCCCATCTTGGATTCCCCTAGGTCTCTAGTTTTCAAATATGCACAGGTTTGGTAGGTTTCCCTAGGTGCCGGCTGAGCTAGAGGCCAAAATCTACAGGTAGGCACTTTGCAAAAAACACCTCTGTTTTCTTTCAAAAAATGTGATGTGTCCACGTTGTGTTTTGGGGCATTTCCTGTCACGGGCGCTAGGCCTACCCACACAAGTGAGGTATCATTTTTATCGGGAGACTTGGGGAAACGCTGGGTGGAAGGAAATTTGTAGCTCCTCCTAGATTCCAGAACTTTCTGTCACCGAAATGTGAGGAAAACATGTTTTTTTTAGCCAAATTTTGAGGTTTGCAAAGGATTCTGGGTAACAGAACCTGGTCAGAGCCCCACAAGTCAACTCATCTTGGATTCCCCTAGGTCTCTAGTTTTCAAAAATGCACAGGTTTGGTAGGTTTCCCTAGGTGCCGGCTGAGCTAGAGGCCAAAATCTACAGGTAGGCACTTTGCAAAAAACAGCTCTGTTTTCTTTCAAAAAAGGTGATTTGTCCACGTTGTGTTTTGGGGCATTTCCTGTCACGGGCGCTAGGCCTACCCACACAAGTGAGGTATCATTTTTATCTGGAGACTTGGGGAAACGCTGGGTGGAAGGAAATTTGTAGCTCCTCTCAGATTCCAGAACTTTCTGTCACCGAAATCTGAGAAAAACTTGTTTTTTTAGCCAAATTTTGAGGTTTGCAAAGGATTCTGGGTAACAGAACCTGGTCCGAGCCCCACAAGTCAACTCATCTTGGATTCCCCTAGGTCTCTAGTTTTCAAAAATGCACAGGTTTGGTAGGTTTCCCTAGGTGCCGGCTGAGCTAGAGGCAAAAATCTTCAGGTAGGCACTTTGCAAAAAACACCTCTGTTTTCTTTAAAAAAATGTGATGTGTCCACGTTGTGTTTTGGGGCATTTCCTGTCACGGGCGCTAGGCCTACCCACACAAGTGAGGTATCATTTTTATCGGGAGACTTGGGGGAACGCTGGGTGGAAGGAAATTTGTGGCACCTCTCAGATTCCAGAACTTTCTGTCACCGAAATGTGAGGAAAACGTGTTTTTTTAGCCAAATTTTGAGGTTTGCAAAGGATTCTGGGTAACAGAACCTGGTCAGAGCCCCACAAGTCACCCCATCTTGGATTCCCCTAGGTCTCTTGTTTTCAAAAATGCACAGGTGTGGTAGGTTTCCCTAGGTGCCGGCTGAGCTAGAGGCCAAAATCTATAGGTAGGCACTTTGCAAAAAAGACCTCTGTTATCTTAAAAAAAATGTGATGTGTCCACGTTGCGTTTTGGGGCATTTCCTGTCGCGGGCGCTAGTCCTACCCACACAAGTGAGGTATCATTTTTATCGGGAGACTTGGGGGAACGCTGGGTGGAAGAAAATTTGTGGCTCCTCTCAGATTCCAGAACTTTCTGTCAGCAAAATGTGAGGAAAACGTGTTTTTTTAGCCAAATTTTGAGGTTTGCAAAGGATTCTGGGTAACAGAACCTGGTCAGAGCCCCACAAGTCAACTCATCTTGGATTCCCCTAGGTCTCTAGTTTTAAAAAATGCACAGGTTTGGTAGGTTTCCCTATGTGCCGGCTGAGCTAGAGGCCAAAATCTACAGGTAGGCACTTTGCAAAAAACACCTCTGTTTTCTTTAAAAAAATGTGATGTGTCCACGTTGTGTTTTGGGGCATTTCCTGTCACGGGCGCTAGGCCTACCCACATAAGTGAGGTATCATTTTTATCTGGAGACTTGGGGAAACGCTGGGTGGAAGGAAATTTGTAGCTCCTCTCAGATTCCAGAACTTTCTGTCACCGAAATGTGAGCAAAACGTGTTTTTTTAGCCAAATTTTGAGGTTTGCAAAGGATTCTGGGTAACAGAACCTGGTCCGAGCCCCACAAGTCAACTCATCTTGGATTCCCCTAGGTCTCTAGTTTTCAAAAATGCACAGGTTTGGTAGGTTTCCCTAGGTGCCGGCTGAGCTAGAGGCAAAAATCTTCAGGTAGGCACTTTGCAAAAAACACCTCTGTTTTCTTTAAAAAAATGTGATGTGTCCACGTTGTGTTTTGGGGCATTTCCTGTCACGGGCGCTAGGCCTACCCACACAAGTGAGGTATCATTTTTATCGGGAGACTTGGGGGAACGCTGGGTGGAAGGAAATTTGTGGCACCTCTCAGATTCCAGAACTTTCTGTCACCGAAATGTGAGGAAAATGTGTGTTTTTAGCCAAATTTTGAGGTTTGCAAAGGATTCTGGGTAACAGAACCTGGTCAGAGCCCCACAAGTCACCCCATCTTGGATTCCCCTAGGTCTCTTGTTTTCAAAAATGCACAGGTGTGGTAGGTTTCCCTAGGTGCCGGCTGAGCTAGAGGCCAAAATCTATAGGTAGGCACTTTGCAAAAAAGACCTCTGTTATCTTAAAAAAAATATGATGTGTCCACGTTGCGTTTTGGGGCATTTCCTGTCGCGGGCGCTAGTCCTACCCACACAAGTGAGGTATCATTTTTATCGGGAGACTTGGGGGAACGCTGGGTGGAAGGAAATTTGTAGCTCCTCTCAGATTCCAGAACTTTCTGTCACCGAAATGTGAGGAAAACGTGTTTTTTTTAGCCAAATTTTGAGGTTTGCAAAGGATTCTGGGTAACAGAACCTGGTCAGAGCCCCACAAGTCAACTCATCTTGGATTCCCCTAGGTCTCTAGTTTTCAAAAATGCACAGGTTTGGTAGGTTTCCCTAGGTGCCGGCTGAGCTAGATGCCAAAATCTACAGGTAGGCACTTTGCAAAAAACACCTCTGTTTTCTTTCAAAAAATGTGATGTGTCCACGTTGTGTTTTGGGGCATTTCCTGTCACGGGCGCTAGGCCTACCCACACAAGTGAGGTATCATTTTTATCTGGAGACTTGGGGAAAGCTGGGTGGAAGGAAATTTGTAGCTCCTCTCAGATTCCAGAACTTTCTGTCACCGAAATGTGAGAAAAACTTGTTTTTTTAGCCAAATTTTGAGGTTTGCAAAGGATTCTGGGTAACAGAACCTGGTCAGAGCCCCACAAGTCAACTCATCTTGGATTCCCCTAGGTCTCTAGTTTTCAAAAATGCACAGGTTTGGTAGGTTTCCCTAGGTGCCGGCTGAGCTAGAGGCCAAAATCTTCAGGTAGGCACTTTGCAATAAACATCTCTGTTTTCTTTAAAAAAATGTGATGTGTCCACGTTGTGTTTTGGGGCATTTCCTGTCACGGGCGCTAAGCCTACCCACACAAGTGAGGTATCATTTTTATCTGGAGACTTGGGGGAACGCTGGGTGGAAGGAAATTTGTGGCACCTCTCAGATTCCAGAACTTTCTGTCACCGAAATGTGAGGAAAACGTGTTTTTTAGCCAAATTTTGAGGTTTGCAAAGGATTCTGGGTAACAGAACCTGGTCAGAGCCCCACAAGTCATCCCATCTTGGATTCCCCTAGGTCTCTTGTTTTCAAAAATGCACAGGTGTGGTAGGTTTCCCTAGGTGCCGGCTGAGCTAGAGGCCAAAATCTATAGGTAGGCACTTTGCAAAAAAGACCTCTGTTATCTTAAAAAAAAATGTGATGTGTCCATGTTGCGTTTTGGGGCATTTCCTGTCGCGGGCGCTAGTCCTACCCACACAAGTGAGGTATCATTTTTATCGGGAGACTTGTGGGAACGCTGGGTGGAAGAAAATTTGTGGCTCCTCTCAGATTCCAGAACTTTCTGTCACCAAAATGTGAGGAAAACGTGTTTTTTTATCCAAATTTTGAGGTTTGCAAAGGATTCTGGGTAACAGAACCTGGTCAGAGCCCCACAAGTCAACTCATCTTGGATTCCCCTAGGTCTCTAGTTTTCAAAAATGCACAGGTTTGGTAGGTTTCCCTAGGTGCGGGCTGAGCTAGAGGCCAAAATCTACAGGTAGGCACTTTGCAAAAAACACCTCTGTTTTCTTTAAAAAAATGTGATGTGTCCACGTTGTGTTTTGGGGCATTTCCTGTCACGGGCGCTAGGCCTACCCACATAAGTGAGGTGTCATTTTTATCGGGAGACTTGGGGGAACGCTGGGTGGAGAAAATTTGTGGCTCCTCTCAGATTCCAGAACTTTCTGTCACCAAAATGTGAGGAAAACGTGTTTTTTTAGCCAAATTTTGAGGTTTGCAATGGATTCGGGTTAACAGAACCTGGTCAGAGCCCCACAAGTCAACTCACCTTGGATTCCCCTGGGTCTCTAGTTTTCAAAAATGCACAGGTTTGGTAGGTTTCCTTAGGTGCCGGCTGAGCTGGAGGCCAAAATCTACAGGTAGGCACTTTGCAAAAAACACCTCTGTTTTCTTTAAAAAAATGTGATGTGTCCACGTTGTGTTTTGGGGCATTTCCTGTCACGGGCGCTAGGCCTACCCACACAAGTGAGGTATAATTTTTATCGGTAGACTTGGGGGAACGCTGGGTGGAAGAAAATTTGTGGCTCCTCTCAGATTACAGAACTTTCTGTCACCAAAATGTGAGGAAAACGTGTTTTTTTAGCTAAATTTTGAGGTTTGCAAAGGATTCTGGGTAACAGAACCTGGTCAGAGCCCCACAAGTCTCCCCATCTTGGATTCCCCTAGGTCTCTAGTTTTCAAATATGCACAGGTTTGGTAGGTTTCCCTAGGTGCCGGCTGAGCTAGAGGCCAAAATCTACAGGTAGGCACTTTGCAAAAAACACCTCTGTTTTCTTTCAAAAAATGTGATGTGTCCACGTTGTGTTTTGGGGCATTTCCTGTCACGGGCGCTAGGCCTACCCACACAAGTGAGGTATCATTTTTATCGGGAGACTTGGGGAAACGCTGGGTGGAAGGAAATTTGTAGCTCCTCCTAGATTCCAGAACTTTCTGTCACCGAAATGTGAGGAAAACATGTTTTTTTTAGCCAAATTTTGAGGTTTGCAAAGGATTCTGGGTAACAGAACCTGGTCAGAGCCCCACAAGTCAACTCATCTTGGATTCCCCTAGGTCTCTAGTTTTCAAAAATGCACAGGTTTGGTAGGTTTCCCTAGGTGCCGGCTGAGCTAGAGGCCAAAATCTACAGGTAGGCACTTTGCAAAAAACAGCTCTGTTTTCTTTCAAAAAAGGTGATTTGTCCACGTTGTGTTTTGGGGCATTTCCTGTCACGGGCGCTAGGCCTACCCACACAAGTGAGGTATCATTTTTATCTGGAGACTTGGGGAAACGCTGGGTGGAAGGAAATTTGTAGCTCCTCTCAGATTCCAGAACTTTCTGTCACCGAAATCTGAGAAAAACTTGTTTTTTTAGCCAAATTTTGAGGTTTGCAAAGGATTCTGGGTAACAGAACCTGGTCCGAGCCCCACAAGTCAACTCATCTTGGATTCCCCTAGGTCTCTAGTTTTAAAAAATGCACAGGTTTGGTAGGTTTCCCTAGGTGCCGGCTGAGCTAGAGGCAAAAATCTTCAGGTAGGCACTTTGCAAAAAACACCTCTGTTTTCTTTAAAAAAATGTGATGTGTCCACGTTGTGTTTTGGGGCATTTCCTGTCACGGGCGCTAGGCCTACCCACACAAGTGAGGTATCATTTTTATCGGGAGACTTGGGGGAACGCTGGGTGGAAGGAAATTTGTGGCACCTCTCAGATTCCAGAACTTTCTGTCACCGAAATGTGAGGAAAACGTGTTTTTTTAGCCAAATTTTGAGGTTTGCAAAGGATTCTGGGTAACAGAACCTGGTCAGAGCCCCACAAGTCACCCCATCTTGGATTCCCCTAGGTCTCTTGTTTTCAAAAATGCACAGGTGTGGTAGGTTTCCCTAGGTGCCGGCTGAGCTAGAGGCCAAAATCTATAGGTAGGCACTTTGCAAAAAAGACCTCTGTTATCTTAAAAAAAATGTGATGTGTCCACGTTGCGTTTTGGGGCATTTCCTGTCGCGGGCGCTAGTCCTACCCACACAAGTGAGGTATCATTTTTATCGGGAGACTTGGGGGAACGCTGGGTGGAAGAAAATTTGTGGCTCCTCTCAGATTCCAGAACTTTCTGTCAGCAAAATGTGAGGAAAACGTGTTTTTTTAGCCAAATTTTGAGGTTTGCAAAGGATTCTGGGTAACAGAACCTGGTCAGAGCCCCACAAGTCAACTCATCTTGGATTCCCCTAGGTCTCTAGTTTTAAAAAATGCACAGGTTTGGTAGGTTTCCCTATGTGCCGGCTGAGCTAGAGGCCAAAATCTACAGGTAGGCACTTTGCAAAAAACACCTCTGTTTTCTTTAAAAAAATGTGATGTGTCCACGTTGTGTTTTGGGGCATTTCCTGTCACGGGCGCTAGGCCTACCCACATAAGTGAGGTATCATTTTTATCTGGAGACTTGGGGAAACGCTGGGTGGAAGGAAATTTGTAGCTCCTCTCAGATTCCAGAACTTTCTGTCACCGAAATGTGAGCAAAACGTGTTTTTTTTAGCCAAATTTTGAGGTTTGCAAAGGATTCTGGGTAACAGAACCTGGTCCGAGCCCCACAAGTCAACTCATCTTGGATTCCCCTAGGTCTCTAGTTTTCAAAAATGCACAGGTTTGGTAGGTTTCCCTAGGTGCCGGCTGAGCTAGAGGCAAAAATCTTCAGGTAGGCACTTTGCAAAAAACACCTCTGTTTTCTTTAAAAAAATGTGATGTGTCCACGTTGTGTTTTGGGGCATTTCCTGTCACGGGCGCTAGGCCTACCCACACAAGTGAGGTATCATTTTTATCGGGAGACTTGGGGGAACGCTGGGTGGAAGGAAATTTGTGGCACCTCTCAGATTCCAGAACTTTCTGTCACCGAAATGTGAGGAAAATGTGTGTTTTTAGCCAAATTTTGAGGTTTGCAAAGGATTCTGGGTAACAGAACCTGGTCAGAGCCCCACAAGTCACCCCATCTTGGATTCCCCTAGGTCTCTTGTTTTCAAAAATGCACAGGTGTGGTAGGTTTCCCTAGGTGCCGGCTGAGCTAGAGGCCAAAATCTACAGCTAGGCACTTTGCAAAAAACACCTCTGTTTTCTTTAAAAAAATGTGATGTGTCCACGTTGTGTTTTGGGGCATTTCCTGTCACGGGCGCTAGGCCTACCCACATAAGTGAGGTATCATTTTTATCTGGAGACTTGGGGAAACGCTGGGTGGAAGGAAATTTGTAGCTCCTCTCAGATTCCAGAACTTTCTGTCACCGAAATGTGAGCAAAACGTGTTTTTTTAGCCAAATTTTGAGGTTTGCAAAGGATTCTGGGTAACAGAACCTGGTCAGAGCCCCACAAGTCAACTCATCTTGGATTCCCCTAGGTCTCTAGTTTTCAAAAATGCACAGGTTTGGTAGGTTTCCCTAGGTGCCGGCTGAGCTAGAGGCAAAAATCTTCAGGTAGGCACTTTGCAAAAAACACCTCTGTTTTCTTTAAAAAAATGTGATGTGTCCACGTTGTGTTTTGGGGCATTTCCTGTCACGGGCGCTAGGCCTACCCACACAAGTGAGGTATCATTTTTATCGGGAGACTTGGGGGAACGCTGGGTGGAAGGAAATTTGTGGTACCTCTCAGATTCCAGAACTTTCTGTCACCGAAATGTGAGGAAAACGTGTTTTTTTAGCCAAATTTTGAGGTTTGCAAAGGATTCTGGGTAACAGAACCTGGTCAGAGCCCCACAAGTCACCCCATCTTGGATTCCCCTAGGTCTCTTGTTTTCAAAAATGCACAGGTGTGGTAGGTTTCCCTAGGTGCCGGCTGAGCTAGAGGCCAAAATCTATAGGTAGGCACTTTGCAAAAAAGACCTCTGTTATCTTAAAAAAAATATGATGTGTCCACGTTGCGTTTTGGGGCATTTCCTGTCGCGGGCGCTAGTCCTACCCACACAAGTGAGGTATCATTTTTATCGGGAGACTTGGGGGAACGCTGGGTGGAAGGAAATTTGTAGCTCCTCTCAGATTCCAGAACTTTCTGTCACCGAAATGTGAGGAAAACGTGTTTTTTTTAGCCAAATTTTGAGGTTTGCAAAGGATTCTGGGTAACAGAACCTGGTCAGAGCCCCACAAGTCAACTCATCTTGGATTCCCCTAGGTCTCTAGTTTTCAAAAATGCACAGGTTTGGTAGGTTTCCCTAGGTGCCGGCTGAGCTAGATGCCAAAATCTACAGGTAGGCACTTTGCAAAAAACACCTCTGTTTTCTTTCAAAAAATGTGATGTGTCCACGTTGTGTTTTGGGGCATTTCCTGTCACGGGCGCTAGGCCTACCCACACAAGTGAGGTATCATTTTTATCTGGAGACTTGGGGAAAGCTGGGTGGAAGGAAATTTGTAGCTCCTCTCAGATTCCAGAACTTTCTGTCACCGAAATGTGAGAAAAACTTGTTTTTTTAGCCAAATTTTGAGGTTTGCAAAGGATTCTGGGTAACAGAACCTGGTCAGAGCCCCACAAGTCAACTCATCTTGGATTCCCCTAGGTCTCTAGTTTTCAAAAATGCACAGGTTTGGTAGGTTTCCCTAGGTGCCGGCTGAGCTAGAGGCCAAAATCTTCAGGTAGGCACTTTGCAATAAACATCTCTGTTTTCTTTAAAAAAATGTGATGTGTCCACGTTGTGTTTTGGGGCATTTCCTGTCACGGGCGCTAAGCCTACCCACACAAGTGAGGTATCATTTTTATCTGGAGACTTGGGGGAACGCTGGGTGGAAGGAAATTTGTGGCACCTCTCAGATTCCAGAACTTTCTGTCACCGAAATGTGAGGAAAACGTGTTTTTTAGCCAAATTTTGAGGTTTGCAAAGGATTCTGGGTAACAGAACCTGGTCAGAGCCCCACAAGTCATCCCATCTTGGATTCCCCTAGGTCTCTTGTTTTCAAAAATGCACAGGTGTGGTAGGTTTCCCTAGGTGCCGGCTGAGCTAGAGGCCAAAATCTATAGGTAGGCACTTTGCAAAAAAGACCTCTGTTATCTTAAAAAAAAATGTGATGTGTCCATGTTGCGTTTTGGGGCATTTCCTGTCGCGGGCGCTAGTCCTACCCACACAAGTGAGGTACCATTTTTATCGGGAGACTTGTGGGAACGCTGGGTGGAATAAAATTTGTGGCTCCTCTCAGATTCCAGAACTTTCTGTCACCAAAATGTGAGGAAAACGTGTTTTTTTATCCAAATTTTGAGGTTTGCAAAGGATTCTGGGTAACAGAACCTGGTCAGAGCCCCACAAGTCAACTCATCTTGGATTCCCCTAGGTCTCTAGTTTTCAAAAATGCACAGGTTTGGTAGGTTTCCCTAGGTGCGGGCTGAGCTAGAGGCCAAAATCTACAGGTAGGCACTTTGCAAAAAACACCTCTGTTTTCTTTAAAAAAATGTGATGTGTCCACGTTGTGTTTTGGGGCATTTCCTGTCACGGGCGCTAGGCCTACCCACATAAGTGAGGTGTCATTTTTATCGGGAGACTTGGGGGAACGCTGGGTGGAGAAAATTTGTGGCTCCTCTCAGATTCCAGAACTTTCTGTCACCAAAATGTGAGGAAAACGTGTTTTTTTAGCCAAATTTTGAGGTTTGCAATGGATTCGGGTTAACAGAACCTGGTCAGAGCCCCACAAGTCAACTCACCTTGGATTCCCCAGGGTCTCTAGTTTTCAAAAATGCACAGGTTTGGTAGGTTTCCTTAGGTGCCGGCTGAGCTGGAGGCCAAAATCTACAGGTAGGCACTTTGCAAAAAACACCTCTGTTTTCTTTAAAAAAATGTGATGTGTCCACGTTGTGTTTTGGGGCATTTCCTGTCACGGGCGCTAGGCCTACCCACACAAGTGAGGTATAATTTTTATCGGGAGACTTGGGGGAACGCTGGGTGGAAGAAAATTTGTGGCTCCTCTCAGATTACAGAACTTTCTGTCACCAAAATGTGAGGAAAACGTGTTTTTTTAGCCAAATTTTGAGGTTTGCAAAGGATTCTGGGTAACAGAACCTGGTCAGAGCCCCACAAGTCTCCCCATCTTGGATTCCCCTAGGTCTCTAGTTTTCAAATATGCACAGGTTTGGTAGGTTTCCCTAGGTGCCGGCTGAGCTAGAGGCCAAAATCTACAGGTAGGCACTTTGCAAAAAACACCTCTGTTTTCTTTCAAAAAATGTGATGTGTCCACGTTGTGTTTTGGGGCATTTCCTGTCACGGGCGCTAGGCCTACCCACACAAGTGAGGTATCATTTTTATCGGGAGACTTGGGGAAACGCTGGGTGGAAGGAAATTTGTAGCTCCTCCTAGATTCCAGAACTTTCTGTCACCGAAATGTGAGGAAAACATGTTTTTTTTAGCCAAATTTTGAGGTTTGCAAAGGATTCTGGGTAACAGAACCTGGTCAGAGCCCCACAAGTCAACTCATCTTGGATTCCCCTAGGTCTCTAGTTTTCAAAAATGCACAGGTTTGGTAGGTTTCCCTAGGTGCCGGCTGAGCTAGAGGCCAAAATCTACAGGTAGGCACTTTGCAAAAAACAGCTCTGTTTTCTTTCAAAAAAGGTGATTTGTCCACGTTGTGTTTTGGGGCATTTCCTGTCACGGGCGCTAGGCCTACCCACACAAGTGAGGTATCATTTTTATCTGGAGACTTGGGGAAACGCTGGGTGGAAGGAAATTTGTAGCTCCTCTCAGATTCCAGAACTTTCTGTCACCGAAATCTGAGAAAAACTTGTTTTTTTAGCCAAATTTTGAGGTTTGCAAAGGATTCTGGGTAACAGAACCTGGTCCGAGCCCCACAAGTCAACTCATCTTGGATTCCCCTAGGTCTCTAGTTTTCAAAAATGCACAGGTTTGGTAGGTTTCCCTAGGTGCCGGCTGAGCTAGAGGCAAAAATCTTCAGGTAGGCACTTTGCAAAAAACACCTCTGTTTTCTTTAAAAAAATGTGATGTGTCCACGTTGTGTTTTGGGGCATTTCCTGTCACGGGCGCTAGGCCTACCCACACAAGTGAGGTATCATTTTTATCGGGAGACTTGGGGGAACGCTGGGTGGAAGGAAATTTGTGGCACCTCTCAGATTCCAGAACTTTCTGTCACCGAAATGTGAGGAAAATGTGTTTTTTTAGCCAAATTTTGAGGTTTGCAAAGGATTCTGGGTAACAGAACCTGGTCAGAGCCCCACAAGTCACCCCATCTTGGATTCCCCTAGGTCTCTTGTTTTCAAAAATGCACAGGTGTGGTAGGTTTCCCTAGGTGCCGGCTGAGCTAGAGGCCAAAATCTATAGGTAGGCACTTTGCAAAAAAGACCTCTGTTATCTTAAAAAAAATGTGATGTGTCCACGTTGCGTTTTGGGGCATTTCCTGTCGCGGGCGCTAGTCCTACCCACACAAGTGAGGTATCATTTTTATCGGGAGACTTGGGGGAACGCTGGGTGGAAGAAAATTTGTGGCTCCTCTCAGATTCCAGAACTTTCTGTCAGCAAAATGTGAGGAAAACGTGTTTTTTTAGCCAAATTTTGAGGTTTGCAAAGGATTCTGGGTAACAGAACCTGGTCAGAGCCCCACAAGTCAACTCATCTTGGATTCCCCTAGGTCTCTAGTTTTAAAAAATGCACAGGTTTGGTAGGTTTCCCTATGTGCCGGCTGAGCTAGAGGCCAAAATCTACAGGTAGGCACTTTGCAAAAAACACCTCTGTTTTCTTTAAAAAAATGTGATGTGTCCACGTTGTGTTTTGGGGCATTTCCTGTCACGGGCGCTAGGCCTACCCACATAAGTGAGGTATCATTTTTATCTGGAGACTTGGGGAAACGCTGGGTGGAAGGAAATTTGTAGCTCCTCTCAGATTCCAGAACTTTCTGTCACCGAAATGTGAGCAAAACGTGTTTTTTTAGCCAAATTTTGAGGTTTGCAAAGGATTCTGGGTAACAGAACCTGGTCCGAGCCCCACAAGTCAACTCATCTTGGATTCCCCTAGGTCTCTAGTTTTCAAAAATGCACAGGTTTGGTAGGTTTCCCTAGGTGCCGGCTGAGCTAGAGGCAAAAATCTTCAGGTAGGCACTTTGCAAAAAACACCTCTGTTTTCTTTAAAAAAATGTGATGTGTCCACGTTGTGTTTTGGGGCATTTCCTGTCACGGGCGCTAGGCCTACCCACACAAGTGAGGTATCATTTTTATCGGGAGACTTGGGGGAACGCTGGGTGGAAGGAAATTTGTGGCACCTCTCAGATTCCAGAACTTTCTGTCACCGAAATGTGAGGAAAATGTGTGTTTTTAGCCAAATTTTGAGGTTTGCAAAGGATTCTGGGTAACAGAACCTGGTCAGAGCCCCACAAGTCACCCCATCTTGGATTCCCCTAGGTCTCTTGTTTTCAAAAATGCACAGGTGTGGTAGGTTTCCCTAGGTGCCGGCTGAGCTAGAGGCCAAAATCTATAGGTAGGCACTTTGCAAAAAAGACCTCTGTTATCTTAAAAAAAATATGATGTGTCCACGTTGCGTTTTGGGGCATTTCCTGTCGCGGGCGCTAGTCCTACCCACACAAGTGAGGTATCATTTTTATCGGGAGACTTGGGGGAACGCTGGGTGGAAGGAAATTTGTAGCTCCTCTCAGATTCCAGAACTTTCTGTCACCGAAATGTGAGGAAAACGTGTTTTTTTTAGCCAAATTTTGAGGTTTGCAAAGGATTCTGGGTAACAGAACCTGGTCAGAGCCCCACAAGTCAACTCATCTTGGATTCCCCTAGGTCTCTAGTTTTCAAAAATGCACAGGTTTGGTAGGTTTCCCTAGGTGCCGGCTGAGCTAGATGCCAAAATCTACAGGTAGGCACTTTGCAAAAAACACCTCTGTTTTCTTTCAAAAAATGTGATGTGTCCACGTTGTGTTTTGGGGCATTTCCTGTCACGGGCGCTAGGCCTACCCACACAAGTGAGGTATCATTTTTATCTGGAGACTTGGGGAAAGCTGGGTGGAAGGAAATTTGTAGCTCCTCTCAGATTCCAGAACTTTCTGTCACCGAAATGTGAGAAAAACTTGTTTTTTTAGCCAAATTTTGAGGTTTGCAAAGGATTCTGGGTAACAGAACCTGGTCAGAGCCCCACAAGTCAACTCATCTTGGATTCCCCTAGGTCTCTAGTTTTCAAAAATGCACAGGTTTGGTAGGTTTCCCTAGGTGCCGGCTGAGCTAGAGGCCAAAATCTTCAGGTAGGCACTTTGCAATAAACATCTCTGTTTTCTTTAAAAAAATGTGATGTGTCCACGTTGTGTTTTGGGGCATTTCCTGTCACGGGCGCTAAGCCTACCCACACAAGTGAGGTATCATTTTTATCTGGAGACTTGGGGGAACGCTGGGTGGAAGGAAATTTGTGGCACCTCTCAGATTCCAGAACTTTCTGTCACCGAAATGTGAGGAAAACGTGTTTTTTAGCCAAATTTTGAGGTTTGCAAAGGATTCTGGGTAACAGAACCTGGTCAGAGCCCCACAAGTCATCCCATCTTGGATTCCCCTAGGTCTCTTGTTTTCAAAAATGCACAGGTGTGGTAGGTTTCCCTAGGTGCCGGCTGAGCTAGAGGCCAAAATCTATAGGTAGGCACTTTGCAAAAAAGACCTCTGTTATCTTAAAAAAAAATGTGATGTGTCCATGTTGCGTTTTGGGGCATTTCCTGTCGCGGGCGCTAGTCCTACCCACACAAGTGAGGTATCATTTTTATCGGGAGACTTGTGGGAACGCTGGGTGGAAGAAAATTTGTGGCTCCTCTCAGATTCCAGAACTTTCTGTCACCAAAATGTGAGGAAAACGTGTTTTTTTATCCAAATTTTGAGGTTTGCAAAGGATTCTGGGTAACAGAACCTGGTCAGAGCCCCACAAGTCAACTCATCTTGGATTCCCCTAGGTCTCTAGTTTTCAAAAATGCACAGGTTTGGTAGGTTTCCCTAGGTGCGGGCTGAGCTAGAGGCCAAAATCTACAGGTAGGCACTTTGCAAAAAACACCTCTGTTTTCTTTAAAAAAATGTGATGTGTCCACGTTGTGTTTTGGGGCATTTCCTGTCACGGGCGCTAGGCCTACCCACATAAGTGAGGTGTCATTTTTATCGGGAGACTTGGGGGAACGCTGGGTGGAGAAAATTTGTGGCTCCTCTCAGATTCCAGAACTTTCTGTCACCAAAATGTGAGGAAAACGTGTTTTTTTAGCCAAATTTTGAGGTTTGCAATGGATTCGGGTTAACAGAACCTGGTCAGAGCCCCACAAGTCAACTCACCTTGGATTCCCCTGGGTCTCTAGTTTTCAAAAATGCACAGGTTTGGTAGGTTTCCTTAGGTGCCGGCTGAGCTGGAGGCCAAAATCTACAGGTAGGCACTTTGCAAAAAACACCTCTGTTTTCTTTAAAAAAATGTGATGTGTCCACGTTGTGTTTTGGGGCATTTCCTGTCACGGGCGCTAGGCCTACCCACACAAGTGAGGTATAATTTTTATCGGTAGACTTGGGGGAACGCTGGGTGGAAGAAAATTTGTGGCTCCTCTCAGATTACAGAACTTTCTGTCACCAAAATGTGAGGAAAACGTGTTTTTTTAGCCAAATTTTGAGGTTTGCAAAGGATTCTGGGTAACAGAACCTGGTCAGAGCCCCACAAGTCTCCCCATCTTGGATTCCCCTAGGTCTCTAGTTTTCAAATATGCACAGGTTTGGTAGGTTTCCCTAGGTGCCGGCTGAGCTAGAGGCCAAAATCTACAGGTAGGCACTTTGCAAAAAACACCTCTGTTTTCTTTCAAAAAATGTGATGTGTCCACGTTGTGTTTTGGGGCATTTCCTGTCACGGGCGCTAGGCCTACCCACACAAGTGAGGTATCATTTTTATCGGGAGACTTGGGGAAACGCTGGGTGGAAGGAAATTTTTAGCTCCTCCTAGATTCCAGAACTTTCTGTCACCGAAATGTGAGGAAAACATGTTTTTTTTAGCCAAATTTTGAGGTTTGCAAAGGATTCTGGGTAACAGAACCTGGTCAGAGCCCCACAAGTCAACTCATCTTGGATTCCCCTAGGTCTCTAGTTTTCAAAAATGCACAGGTTTGGTAGGTTTCCCTAGGTGCCGGCTGAGCTAGAGGCCAAAATCTACAGGTAGGCACTTTGCAAAAAACAGCTCTGTTTTCTTTCAAAAAAGGTGATTTGTCCACGTTGTGTTTTGGGGCATTTCCTGTCACGGGCGCTAGGCCTACCCACACAAGTGAGGTATCATTTTTATCTGGAGACTTGGGGAAACGCTGGGTGGAAGGAAATTTGTAGCTCCTCTCAGATTCCAGAACTTTCTGTCACCGAAATCTGAGAAAAACTTGTTTTTTTAGCCAAATTTTGAGGTTTGCAAAGGATTCTGGGTAACAGAACCTGGTCCGAGCCCCACAAGTCAACTCATCTTGGATTCCCCTAGGTCTCTAGTTTTCAAAAATGCACAGGTTTGGTAGGTTTCCCTAGGTGCCGGCTGAGCTAGAGGCAAAAATCTTCAGGTAGGCACTTTGCAAAAAACACCTCTGTTTTCTTTAAAAAAATGTGATGTGTCCACGTTGTGTTTTGGGGCATTTCCTGTCACGGGCGCTAGGCCTACCCACACAAGTGAGGTATCATTTTTATCGGGAGACTTGGGGGAACGCTGGGTGGAAGGAAATTTGTGGCACCTCTCAGATTCCAGAACTTTCTGTCACCGAAATGTGAGGAAAACGTGTTTTTTTAGCCAAATTTTGAGGTTTGCAAAGGATTCTGGGTAACAGAACCTGGTCAGAGCCCCACAAGTCACCCCATCTTGGATTCCCCTAGGTCTCTTGTTTTCAAAAATGCACAGGTGTGGTAGGTTTCCCTAGGTGCCGGCTGAGCTAGAGGCCAAAATCTATAGGTAGGCACTTTGCAAAAAAGACCTCTGTTATCTTAAAAAAAATGTGATGTGTCCACGTTGCGTTTTGGGGCATTTCCTGTCGCGGGCGCTAGTCCTACCCACACAAGTGAGGTATCATTTTTATCGGGAGACTTGGGGGAACGCTGGGTGGAAGAAAATTTGTGGCTCCTCTCAGATTCCAGAACTTTCTGTCAGCAAAATGTGAGGAAAACGTGTTTTTTTAGCCAAATTTTGAGGTTTGCAAAGGATTCTGGGTAACAGAACCTGGTCAGAGCCCCACAAGTCAACTCATCTTGGATTCCCCTAGGTCTCTAGTTTTAAAAAATGCACAGGTTTGGTAGGTTTCCCTATGTGCCGGCTGAGCTAGAGGCCAAAATCTACAGGTAGGCACTTTGCAAAAAACACCTCTGTTTTCTTTAAAAAAATGTGATGTGTCCACGTTGTGTTTTGGGGCATTTCCTGTCACGGGCGCTAGGCCTACCCACATAAGTGAGGTATCATTTTTATCTGGAGACTTGGGGAAACGCTGGGTGGAAGGAAATTTGTAGCTCCTCTCAGATTCCAGAACTTTCTGTCACCGAAATGTGAGCAAAACGTGTTTTTTTAGCCAAATTTTGAGGTTTGCAAAGGATTCTGGGTAACAGAACCTGGTCAGAGCCCCACAAGTCAACTCATCTTGGATTCCCCTAGGTCTCTAGTTTTCAAAAATGCACAGGTTTGGTAGGTTTCCCTAGGTGCCGGCTGAGCTAGAGGCAAAAATCTTCAGTTAGGCACTTTGCAAAAAACACCTCTGTTTTCTTTAAAAAAATGTGATGTGTCCACGTTGTGTTTTGGGGCATTTCCTGTCACGGGCGCTAGGCCTACCCACACAAGTGAGGTATCATTTTTATCGGGAGACTTGGGGGAACGCTGGGTGGAAGGAAATTTGTGGCACCTCTCAGATTCCAGAACTTTCTGTCACCGAAATGTGAGGAAAACGTGTTTTTTTAGCCAAATTTTGAGGTTTGCAAAGGATTCTGGGTAACAGAACCTGGTCAGAGCCCCACAAGTCACCCCATCTTGGATTCCCCTAGGTCTCTTGTTTTCAAAAATGCACAGGTGTGGTAGGTTTCCCTAGGTGCCGGCTGAGCTAGAGGCCAAAATCTATAGGTAGGCACTTTGCAAAAAAGACCTCTGTTATCTTAAAAAAAAATGTGATGTGTCCACGTTGCGTTTTGGGGCATTTCCTGTCGCGGGCGCTAGTCCTACCCACACAAGTGAGGTATCATTTTTATCGGGAGACTTGGGGGAACGCTGGGTGGAAGAAAATTTGTGGCTCCTCTCAGATTCCAGAACTTTCTGTCAGCAAAATGTGAGGAAAACGTGTTTTTTTAGCCAAATTTTGAGGTTTGCAAAGGATTCTGGGTAACAGAACCTGGTCAGAGCCCCACAAGTCAACTCATCTTGGATTCCCCTAGGTCTCTAGTTTTAAAAAATGCACAGGTTTGGTAGGTTTCCCTATGTGCCGGCTGAGCTAGAGGCCAAAATCTACAGGTAGGCACTTTGCAAAAAACACCTCTGTTTTCTTTAAAAAAATGTGATGTGTCCATGTTGTGTTTTGGGGCATTTCCTGTCACGGGCGCTAGGCCTACCCACATAAGTGAGGTATCATTTTTATCTGGAGACTTGGGGAAACGCTGGGTGGAAGGAAATTTGTAGCTCCTCTCAGATTCCAGAACTTTCTGTCACCGAAATGTGAGCAAAACGTGTTTTTTTAGCCAAATTTTGAGGTTTGCAAAGGATTCTGGGTAACAGAACCTGGTCAGAGCCCCACAAGTCAACTCATCTTGGATTCCCCTAGGTCTCTAGTTTTCAAAAATGCACAGGTTTGGTAGGTTTCCCTAGGTGCCGGCTGAGCTAGAGGCAAAAATCTTCAGGTAGACACTTTGCAAAAAACACCTCTGTTTTCTTTAAAAAAATGTGATGTGTCCACGTTGTGTTTTGGGGCATTTCCTGTCACGGGCGCTAGGCCTACCCACACAAGTGAGGTATCATTTTTATCGGGAGACTTGGGGGAACGCTGGGTGGAAGGAAATTTGTGGCACCTCTCAGATTCCAGAACTTTCTGTCACCGAAATGTGAGGAAAACGTGTTTTTTTAGCCAAATTTTGAGGTTTGCAAAGGATTCTGGGTAACAGAACCTGGTCAGAGCCCCACAATTCACCCCATCTTGGATTCCCCTAGGTCTCTTGTTTTCAAAAATGCACAGGTGTGGTAGGTTTCCCTAGGTGCCGGCTGAGCTAGAGGCCAAAATCTATAGGTAGGCACTTTGCAAAAAAGACCTGTTATCTTAAAAAAAATATGATGTGTCCACGTTGCGTTTTGGGGCATTTCCTGTCGCGGGCGCTAGTCCTACCCACACAAGTGAGGTATCATTTTTATCGGGAGACTTGGGGGAACGCTGGGTGGAAGGAAATTTGTGGCTCCTCTCAGATTCCAGAACTTTCTGTCACCGAAATGTGAGGAAAACGTGTTTTTTTTAGCCAAATTTTGAGGTTTGCAAAGGATTCTGGGTAACAGAACCTGGTCAGAGCCCCACAAGTCAACTCATCTTGGATTCCCCTAGGTCTCTAGTTTTAAAAAATGCACAGGTTTGGTAGGTTTCCCTAGGTGCCGGCTGAGCTAGAGGCCAAAATCTACAGGTAGGCACTTTGCAAAAAACACCTCTGTTTTCTTTAAAAAAATGTGATGTGTCCACGTTGTGTTTTGGGGCATTTCCTGTCACGGGCGCTAGGCCTACCCACACAAGTGAGGTATCATTTTTATCGGGAGACTTGGGGAAACGCTGGGTGGAAGGAAATTTGTAGCTCCTCTCAGATTCCAGAACTTTCTGTCACCGAAATGTGAGGAAAACATGTTTTTTTTAGCCAAATTTTGAGGTTTGCAAAGGATTCTGGGTAACAGAACCTGGTCAGAGCCCCACAAGTCAACTCATCTTGGATTCCCCTAGGTCTCTAGTTTTCAAAAATGCACAGGTTTGGTAGGTTTCCCTAGGTGCCGGCTGAGCTAGAGGCCAAAATCTACAGGTAGGCACTTTGCAAAAAACAGCTCTGTTTTCTTTAATAAAAGGTGATGTGTCCACGTTGTGTTTTGGGGCATTTCCTGTCACGGGCGCTAGGCCTACCCACACAAGTGAGGTATCATTTTTATCGGGAGACTTGGGGGAACGCTGGGTGGAAGGAAATTTGTGGCACCTCTCAGATTCCAGAACTTTCTGTCACCGAAATGTGAGGAAAACGTGTTTTTTTAGCCAAATTTTGAGGTTTGCAAAGGATTCTAGGTAACAGAACCTGGTCAGAGCCCCACAAGTCACCCCATCTTGGATTCCCCTAGGTCTCTTGTTTTCAAAAATGCACAGGTGTGGTAGGTTTCCCTAGGTGCCGGCTGAGCTAGAGGCCAAAATCTATAGGTAGGCACTTTGCAAAAAAGACCTCTGTTATCTTAAAAAAAATGTGATGTGTCCACGTTGCGTTTTGGGGCATTTCCTGTCGCGGGCGCTAGTCCTACCCACACAAGTGAGGTATCATTTTTATCGGGAGACTTGGGGGAACGCTGGGTGGAAGAAAATTTGTGGCTCCTCTCAGATTCCAGAACTTTCTGTCAGCAAAATGTGAGGAAAACGTGTTTTTTTAGCCAAATTTTGAGGTTTGCAAAGGATTCTGGGTAACAGAACCTGGTCAGAGCCCCACAAGTCAACTCATCTTGGATTCCCCTAGGTCTCTAGTTTTAAAAAATGCACAGGTTTGGTAGGTTTCCCTATGTGCCCGGCTGAGCTAGAGGCCAAAATCTACAGGTAGGCACTTTGCAAAAAACACCTCTGTTTTCTTTAAAAAAATGTGATGTGTCCACGTTGTGTTTTGGGGCATTTCCTGTCACGGGCGCTAGGCCTACCCACATAAGTGAGGTATCATTTTTATCTGGAGACTTGGGGAAACGCTGGGTGGAAGGAAATTTGTAGCTCCTCTCAGATTCCAGAACTTTCTGTCACCGAAATGTGAGCAAAACGTGTTTTTTTAGCCAAATTTTGAGGTTTGCAAAGGATTCTGGGTAACAGAACCTGGTCCGAGCCCCACAAGTCAACTCATCTTGGATTCCCCTAGGTCTCTAGTTTTCAAAAATGCACAGGTTTGGTAGGTTTCCCTAGGTGCCGGCTGAGCTAGAGGCAAAAATCTTCAGGTAGGCACTTTGCAAAAAACACCTCTGTTTTCTTTAAAAAAATGTGATGTGTCCACGTTGTGTTTTGGGGCATTTCCTGTCACGGGCGCTAGGCCTACCCACACAAGTGAGGTATCATTTTTATCGGGAGACTTGGGGGAACGCTGGGTGGAAGGAAATTTGTGGCACCTCTCAGATTCCAGAACTTTCTGTCACCGAAATGTGAGGAAAATGTGTGTTTTTAGCCAAATTTTGAGGTTTGCAAAGGATTCTGGGTAACAGAACCTGGTCAGAGCCCCACAAGTCACCCCATCTTGGATTCCCCTAGGTCTCTTGTTTTCAAAAATGCACAGGTGTGGTAGGTTTCCCTAGGTGCCGGCTGAGCTAGAGGCCAAAATCTACAGCTAGGCACTTTGCAAAAAACACCTCTGTTTTCTTTAAAAAAATGTGATGTGTCCACGTTGTGTTTTGGGGCATTTCCTGTCACGGGCGCTAGGCCTACCCACATAAGTGAGGTATCATTTTTATCTGGAGACTTGGGGAAACGCTGGGTGGAAGGAAATTTGTAGCTCCTCTCAGATTCCAGAACTTTCTGTCACCGAAATGTGAGCAAAACGTGTTTTTTTAGCCAAATTTTGAGGTTTGCAAAGGATTCTGGGTAACAGAACCTGGTCAGAGCCCCACAAGTCAACTCATCTTGGATTCCCCTAGGTCTCTAGTTTTCAAAAATGCACAGGTTTGGTAGGTTTCCCTAGGTGCCGGCTGAGCTAGAGGCAAAAATCTTCAGGTAGGCACTTTGCAAAAAACACCTCTGTTTTCTTTAAAAAAATGTGATGTGTCCCACGTTGTGTTTTTGGGGCATTTCCTGTCCACGGGCGCTAGGCCTACCCACACAAGTGAGGTATCATTTTTATCGGGAGACTTGGGGGAACGCTGGGTGGAAGGAAATTTGTGGTACCTCTCAGATTCCAGAAACTTTCTGTCACCGAAATGTGAGGAAAACGTGTTTTTTTAGCCAAATTTTGAGGTTTGCAAAGGATTCTGGGTAACAGAACCTGGTCAGAGCCCCACAAGTCACCCCATCTTGGATTCCCCCTAGGTCTCTTGTTTTCAAAAATGCACAGGTGTGGTAGGTTTCCCCTAGGTGCCGGCTGAGCTAGAGGCCAAAATCTATAGGTAGGCACTTTGCAAAAAAAGACCTCTGTTATCTTAAAAAAAAATATGATGTGTCCACGTTGCGTTTTGGGGCATTTCCTGTCGCGGGCGCTAGTCCTACCCACACAAGTGAGGTATCATTTTTATCGGGAGACTTGGGGGAACGCTGGGTGGAAGGAAATTTGTAGCTCCTCCTCAGATTCCAGAACTTTCTGTCACCGAAATGTGAGGAAAAACGTGTTTTTTTTAGGCCAAATTTTGAGGTTTGCAAAGGATTCTGGGTAACAGAACCTGGTCAGAGCCCCACAAGTCAACTCATCTTGGATTCCCCTAGGTCTCTAGTTTTCAAAAATGCACAGGTTTGGTAGGTTTCCCTAGGTGCCGGCTGAGCTAGATGCCAAAATCTACAGGTAGGCACTTTGCAAAAAACACCTCTGTTTTCTTTCAAAAAATGTGATGTGTCCACGTTGTGTTTTTGGGGCATTTCCTGTCACGGGCGCTAGGCCTACCCACACAAGTGAGGTATCATTTTTATCTGGAGACTTGGGGAAAGCTGGTGGGAAGGAAATTTGTAGCTCCTCTCAGATTCCAGAACTTTCTGTCACCGAAATGTGAGAAAAACTTGTTTTTTTAGCCAAATTTTGAGGTTTGCAAAGGATTCTGGGTAACAGAACCTGGTCAGAGCCCCACAAGTCAACTCATCTTGGATTCCCCTAGGTCTCTAGTTTTCAAAAATGCACAGGTTTGGGTAGGTTTCCCTAGGTGCCGGCTGAGCTAGAGGCCAAAATCCTTCAGGTAGGCACTTTGCAATAAACATCTCTGTTTTCTTTAAAAAAATGTGATGTGTCCACGTTGTGTTTTGGGGCATTTCCTGTCACGGGCGCTAAGCCTACCCACACAAGTGAGGTATCATTTTTATCTGGAGACTTGGGGGAACGCTGGGTGGAAGGAAATTTGTGGCACCTCTCAGATTCCAGAACTTTCTGTCACCGAAATGTGAGGAAAACGTGTTTTTTAGCCAAATTTTGAGGTTTGCAAAGGATTCTGGGTAACAGAACCTGGTCAGAGCCCCACAAGTCATCCCATCTTGGATTCCCCTAGGTCTCTTGTTTTCAAAAATGCACAGGTGTGGTAGGTTTCCCTAGGTGCCGGCTGAGCTAGAGGCCAAAATCTATAGGTAGGCACTTTGCAAAAAAGACCTCTGTTATCTTAAAAAAAAATGTGATGTGTCCATGTTGCGTTTTGGGGCATTTCCTGTCGCGGGCGCTAGTCCTACCCACACAAGTGAGGTACCATTTTTATCGGGGAGACTTGTGGGAACGCTGGGTGGAATAAAATTTGTGGCTCCTCTCAGATTCCAGAACTTTCTGTCACCAAAATGTGAGGAAAACGTGTTTTTTTATCCAAATTTTGAGGTTTGCAAAGGATTCTGGGTAACAGAACCTGGTCAGAGCCCCACAAGTCAACTCATCTTGGATTCCCCTAGGTCTCTAGTTTTCAAAAATGCACAGGTTTGGTAGGTTTCCCTAGGTGCGGGCTGAGCTAGAGGCCAAAATCTACAGGTAGGCACTTTGCAAAAAACACCTCTGTTTTCTTTAAAAAAATGTGATGTGTCCACGTTGTGTTTTGGGGCATTTCCTGTCACGGGCGCTAGGCCTACCCACATAAGTGAGGTGTCATTTTATCGGGAGACTTGGGGGAACGCTGGGTGGAGAAAATTTGTGGCTCCTCTCAGATTCCAGAACTTTCTGTCACCAAAATGTGAGGAAAACGTGTTTTTTTTAGCCAAATTTTGAGGTTTGCAATGGATTCGGGTTAACAGAACCTGGTCAGAGCCCCACAAGTCAACTCACCTTGGATTCCCCCAGGGGTCTCTAGTTTTCAAAAATGCACAGGTTTGGTAGGTTTCCTTAGGTGCCGGCTGAGCTGGAGGCCAAAATCTACAGGTAGGCACTTTGCAAAAAACACCTCTGTTTTCTTTAAAAAAATGTGATGTGTCCCACGTTGTGTTTTTGGGGCATTTCCTGTCACGGGCGCTAGGCCTACCCACACAAGTGAGGTATAATTTTTATCGGGAGACTTGGGGGAACGCTGGGTGGAAGAAAATTTGTGGCTCCTCTCAGATTACAGAACTTTCTGTCACCAAAATGTGAGGAAAACGTGTTTTTTTTAGCCAAATTTTGAGGTTTGCAAAGGATTCTGGGTAACAGAACCTGGTCAGAGCCCCACAAGTCTCCCCATCTTGGATTCCCCTAGGTCTCTAGTTTTCAAATATGCACAGGTTTGGTAGGTTTCCCTAGGTGCCGGCTGAGCTAGAGGCCAAAATCTACAGGTAGGCACTTTGCAAAAAAACACCTCTGTTTTCTTTCAAAAAATGTGATGTGTCCACGTTGTGTTTTGGGGCATTTCCTGTCACGGGCGCTAGGCCTACCCACACAAGTGAGGTATCATTTTTATCGGGAGACTTGGGGAAACGCTGGGTGGAAGGAAATTTGTAGCTCCTCCTAGATTCCAGAACTTTCTGTCACCGAAATGTGAGGAAAACATGTTTTTTTTAGCCAAATTTTGAGGTTTGCAAAGGATTCTGGGTAACAGAACCTGGTCAGAGCCCCACAAGTCAACTCATCTTGGATTCCCCTAGGTCTCTAGTTTTCAAAAATGCACAGGTTTGGTAGGTTTCCCTAGGTGCCGGCTGAGCTAGAGGCCAAAATCTACAGGTAGGCACTTTGCAAAAAACAGCTCTGTTTTCTTTCAAAAAAGGTGATTTGTCCACGTTGTGTTTTGGGGCATTTCCTGTCACGGGCGCTAGGCCTACCCACACAAGTGAGGTATCATTTTTATCTGGAGACTTGGGGAAACGCTGGGTGGAAGGAAATTTGTAGCTCCTCTCAGATTCCAGAACTTTCTGTCACCGAAATCTGAGAAAAACTTGTTTTTTTTAGCCAAATTTTGAGGTTTGCAAAGGATTCTGGGTAACAGAACCTGGGTCCGAGCCCCACAAGTCAACTCATCTTGGATTCCCCTAGGTCTCTAG